>NC_092718.1:198165347-198512592 GCF_047496885.1 Scyliorhinus torazame
CCAATATTGCCCCTCCTCTGGTCGGACAATCTACATACTGTGTTAGAAAAGCTTCCTGGACACACTGCACAAACACCACCCCATCCAAACTATTTGATCTAAAGAGTTTCCACTCAATATTTGGGAAGTTAAAGTCGCCCATGACTACTACCCTATGACTTCTGCACCTTTCCAAAATCTGTTCCCAATCTGTTCCTCCACATCTCTGCTACTATTGGGGGGCCTATAGAAAACTCCTAACAAGGTGATTGCTCCTTTCCTATTTCTGACTTCAACCCATACTACCTCAATAGGGTGATACTCCTCGAACTGCCTTTTTGCAGCTGTTATACTATCTCTAATTAATAATGCCACCCCCCCACCTCTTTTACCACCCTCCCTAATCTTATTGAAACATCTATAACCAGGGACCTCCAACAACCATTTCTGCCCCTCTTCTATCCAAGTTTCCGTGATGGCCACCACATCGTAGTCCCAAGTACCGATCCATGCCTTAAGTTCACCCACCTTATTCCTGATGCTTCTTGCGTTGAAGTATACACACTTCAACCCATCTCCGTGCCTGCAAATACTCTCCTTTGTCAGTGTTCCCTTCCCCACTGCCTCATTACATGCTTTGGCGTCCTGAATATCGGCTACCTTAGTTGCTGGACTACAAATCCGGTTCCCATTCCCCTGCCAAATTAGTTTAAAGTTCTAGGGATGTAGAGGAAAGGATGGCGAAGATATTCTGGATAAGAGCGAAAGTAACAGGGTAGTTATTATGGGAGACTTTTCCAGTCAATATTTGGAAAGTTAAAGATATAGTTTGAGTACATTAGATGGGTCGTTTTTTGTACAATGTGTGCAGGAGGGTTTCCTGACACAATATGTTGACAGGCCAACAAGAGGCGAGGCCACATTGGATTTGGTTTTGGGTAATGAACCAGGCCAGGTGTTAGATTTGGAGGTAGGTGAGCACTTTGGGGACAGTGACCACAATTCGGTGACGTTTACGTTAGTGATGGAAAGGGATAAGTATACCCTGCAGGGCAAGAGTTATAGCTGGGGGAAGGGCAATTATGATGCCATTAGACATGACTTGGGAGGGGTAGGTTGGAGAAGTAGGCTGCAAGTATTGGGCACACTGGATATGTGGAGCTTGTTCAAGGAACAGCTACTGCGTGTTCTTGATAAGTACGTACCGGTCAGGCAGGGAGGAAGGCGTCGAGCGAGGGAACCGTGGTTTACCAAAGAAGTGGAATCTCTTGTTAAGAGGAAGAAGGAGGTCTATGTGAAGATGAGGTGTGAAGTTTCAGTTGGGGCGCTTGATAGTTACAAGGTAGCGAGGAAGGATCTAAAGAGAGAGCTAAGACGAGCAAGGAGGGGACATGAGAAGTATGTGGCAGGTAGGATCAAGGAAAACCCAAAAGCTTTCTATAGGTATGTCAGGAATAAAAGAATGACTAGGGTAAGAGTAGGGCCAGTCAAGGACAGGGATGGGAAGTTGTGTGTGGAGTCTGAAGAGATAGGCGAGATACTAAATGAATATTTTTCGTCAGTATTCACTCAGGAAAAAGAGAATGTTGTGGAGGAGAATGCTGAGACCCAGGCTATTAGAATAGATGGCATTGAGGTACGTAGGGAAGAGGTGTTGGCAATTCTGGACAGGCTGAAAATAGATAAGTACCCGGGGCCTGATGGGATTTATCCTAGGATTCTCTGGGAAGCCAGGGAAGAGATTGCTGGACCTTTGGCTTTGATTTTTATGTCATCATTGGCTTCAGGAATAGTGCCAGAGGACTGGAGGATAGCGAATGTGGTCCCTTTGTTCAAGAAGGGGAGTAGAGACAACCCCGGCAACTATAGACCGGTGAGCCTCTCGTCTGTTGTGGGTAAAGTCTTGGAGGTGATTATAAGAGACAAGATTTATAATCATCTAGATAGGAATAATATGATTAGGGATAGTCAGCATGGCTTTGTGAAGGGTAGGTCATGCCTCACAAACCTTATCGAGTTCTTTGAGAAGGTGACTGAACAGGTAGACGAGGGTAGAGCAGTTGATGTGGTGTATATGGATTTCAGTAAAGCGTTTGATAAGGTTCCCCACGGTAGGCTATTGCACAAAATACGGATGCTGGGGATTGAGGGGGATTTAGAGATGTGGATCAGAAATTGGCTAGCTGAAAGAAGACAGAGGGTGGTGGTTGATGGGAAATGTTCAGAATGGAGTTCAGTTACAAGTGGCGTACCACAAGGATCTGTTCTGGGGCCGTTGCTGTTTGTCATTTTTATAAATGACCTAGAGGAGGGCGCAGAAGGGTGGGTGAGTAAATTTGTAGACGACACTAAAGTCGGTGGTGTTGTCGACAGTGCGGAAGGATGTTGCAGGTTACAGAGGGACATAGATAAGCTGCAGAGCTGGGCTGAGAGGTGGCAAATGGAGTTTAATGTAGAGAAGTGTGAGGTGATTCACTTTGGAAGGAATAACAGGAATGCGGAATATTTGGCTAATGGTAAAGTTCTTGAAAGTGTGGATGAGCAGAGGGATCTAGGTGTCCATGTACATAGATCCCTGAAAGTTGCCACCCAGGTTGATAGGGTTGTGAAGAAGGCCTATGGTGTGTTGGCCTTTATTGGCAGAGCACAGTACAAAGTCTTACAACACCAGGTTAAAGTCCAACAGGTTTGTTTCGATGTCACTAGCTTTCGGAGCGCTGCTCCTTCCTCAGGTGAATGACTCTTTATTGGTTGAGGGATTGAGTTCCGGAGTCATGAGGTCATGTTGCAGCTGTACAAAACTCTGGTACGGCCGCATTTGGAGTATTGCGTACAGTTCTGGTCACCTCATTATAGGAAGGACGTGGAAGCTTTGGACGGGTGCAGAGGAGATTTACCAGGATGTTGCCTGGTATGGAGGGAAAATCTTATGAGGAATGGCTGATGGACTTGAGGTTGTTTTCGTTAGAGAGAAGAAGGTTAAGAGGAGACTTAATAGAGGCATACAAAATGATCAGAGGGTTAGATAGGGTGGACAGTGAGAGCCTTCTCCCGCGGATGGAAATGGCTAGCATGAGGGGACATAGCCTTAAACTGAGGGGTAATAGATATAGGACAGAGGTAGGTTCTTTACGCAAAGATTGGTGAGGCCGTGGAATGCCCTACCTGCAACAGTAGTGAACTCGCCAACATTGAGGGCATTTAAAAGTTTATTGGATAAGCATATGGATGATAATGGCATAGTGTAGGTTAGATAGCTTTTGTTTTTTGACTTTCCATGTCGGTGCAACATCATGGGCCGAAGGGCCTGTACTGCGCTGTATCGTTCTATGTTCTATGTCCTATCCTGTGCAGTTGTGGATAGGAAACAGACTCGAGGGTCAATTGCTGGTCCGATGCCTCAGACCTTCATCATACTTTGGGCGGGGATGGCAACAAGTGGTAATCCATTTAGTATAATTTTAAGTTTTCCAGAGTGGGAGTTCAACATTTTTTTCCACATGCGTTTACATAGAATTTTACAGCACACAAACTGGCCATTTGACCCAACAGGTGGTCTTGCTCCACCTGAGCCAGCTCACACCACATTCTATTTAACCCAATCAGCATAACCTATTCCCCACTACCTTAGGTGTTTATCTGTCTTCCCCTGGAATGCATAAATTGTGATTATTTTTCTGGTTTTGTACTTTGATTTTTTTTTTCATAATACAAAAATAGTAAGAAGAAATGACCTTCAGATTAATGAAAGCACCCTTTTAAAAAATTAATTCACGGGTTGTGGGCCTCCCTGACTAGGTCCGCATTCATTCATTGCCTATCCCTTTTCGCCTTTGTGAAGGTGGTGAGGAGCCACCTTCTTCAACCGCTGCAGTTGATGTGTACGAACACCCACAATGCTGTTACAATTGGAGTTCCAGGATTTTGACCCTAGCTTGGAGGGGGAACATGGAGGTGGTTGTGTTCCCACACATCTGCTACCCTTGTAGTTGAGGTTACAGGTTTGGAATGTGCTGTCTATAACTAGTTAGGGGTTGGCAGTCACACAGAAAAGAATGCTTTCATTTAGCAACATTTCAAAAAGCTGACACAAAATTGTATTTGCACATCTTCTCTTCTGAACACCCTAAGGCCCCAAGTTGAAAAATAAATGTAAACCTTCCTTCACAATGTTTTTTTTACATAAACCAACATTTTTCCCACTTGGAGCATCTACAAACATGACCTTACTGTGTTCATTTTAAGAGTGCTTCAGATCTCCAGAATGACACAGGAGTTCCAAATTTGGAACTGATTACATTCCAGCTCCAGTGCTGAATGTCATTAATGTTTTGATTATGGAAATGCAGTGCCCTTCTCATCTTTCACAAATATCTAGTATTTCCTGCTGAGAGGGCAATGCACTCTCACAATAAAATGCTGTAGGAGTTGTATCATTAAAATGTGGTCACACAATTCTACCATTGGATAGGAACCAGTTTTAGACATGTAAAACGGTGGATCTCAAATTAAAAGGGTGGTCTAGTCACTTAGTGACCCCTGTTGATCAGGAGAGCATTGCCCAGAGACCACTATTCTGATACTGTAAAAGCATCTTGAAAAGACCATGGCCCGAATCTCCTAAGGAGTGACAATGACCATCTGATTGCCACTCCTCTCCTACTTTTCTGCACCATGACTCTGCTCTGCATTCCTGGCTTAGTCTTCAGATCCTAGCTTCTTCAGAAATGTAGAGCAATCTTCCATCGAATTGCTTCCTTATAACCTTGGATCGTCAGGGGAAGACTAGCTACACCCCTTTTTACTGCATTTTCTGGTAAGTGTTCCCTAACACACCGAAAAGCTTTGGGATATTTAAACCGCTTTCAGTGTGTTAGTGAACGGGTGTACGAGTGAATGGATGAGAGAATGCATGGGTGTTATGACAACAGATATTAATTGTTGAATAAACCAAATCCCAGATGGAAACTTGGCTTATGGATCATACCCTTTCTTTTGTATTCTGACAACGAGAAGAAAACTTGCTGATCTCAAAAGCAAGAAGTCCAGTAACACTTTTTGATCTAAAAATTAAATTTGAATGGTTTATTAATGAAGCAAAAAGAAAACATAAGCACACAATTACAGCAACACAGTTAAAATTAGTCTTAAGATACATTTCCCCAAAAGACTCCCTACTTAGTCAGGGAACACTCTCTTTATAGATATTTTAACTATAAAAATCCAGTAATATTACCGAAGGCAAATTGCTGTAGCTTTTGCTCAACATTTCCAAACAATATTTCATGTTTTTGTGTGGCCCCCACTTTTGTGTGAAAATAAAATGTAATACCCCTCCATTCTTTACTTATGAAACTGTTGCAAGTTGTAAAAGTTCGTTACCAGCTGCTGAAATTTACCAGCTGAAAAAACAGGTCCCCACGTATCTCCCAATGCAAATTGCTAAACCTAGCTTATTTACTTATAAAACCACTCTGACTGTAGGTTCATGACCATTTAGCACATTCACTCCTTTTCATGTCGCAATTATTCCAGACAAATGGTCTCCCTTAACCTTTTGTCGGCTTAATTAAATCATCTATGATTTAAATAATACACACCACCTTCTTTGCAGAACAGCACACTATTCCCCAAAAATATTTTAAAGAAAAAACGTCCATTCTCACAGTGCACACATGGATAGGGTGGCAGCTCATAGGGTTTTAGGGAGTCCCAGGGAGCAGGGGATTTACTCAGGAAGTTTTAACTTCCAATGGATTCAAACATCCTGGGCAAATCCCACGGAATTAATGGAAAGTACCTCTAGTCCCTGACGATCTGGAAACTAGAAAGTCTGGGCCAGTATGTCATAAAATATCTTTCATATGACAACAGCAACCTAATTTGCCTATCTGCCACAACTGAATAAAGTAACAATTCAATTAATAATAAAATAATCTTTATTAGTGTCACAAGTAGGCTTACTGCACACTGCAATGAAGTTACTGTGAAAATCCCCTAGTCGCCACACTCTGGCGCCTGTATGGGTTCACTGAGGGAGAATTCAGAATGTCCAATTCATCTAACAAGCACATCTTCGGGACTTGTGGGAGGAAACCAGAGCATCTGGAGGAAATCCATTTAGACACGGGGAGAACGTGCAGATTCCGCATAGACCGTGACCCAAAACGGGAATCGAACCCGGGTCCCAGGTGCTGTGAAGCAACAGTGCTAACCACTGTGCTACCTGATTAGTGCTTTGTGACTACTTTGCTAGATATCTAAGTGCATCTTTATTGTTTTTAAATGTCTAAAGTTAAAAACATGTGTGACTATACGGGACTGAATCTAGAGTTAAGTGACCCTGAGATGGGCAAAATTCTTGTTCTCACCTCCCTGTGATCTGTATTCTTTAATCTTGGTAGGCAAGCAAATCACCATGATCTCGCTGACAGACTGGTGGAGTGTCAGTATGAACTTACAGATAGATTGGCATTTTACCTTTGTGGACGGAGGCCAGGTAAGTGACTTCTGCAAAGGCACCTGAAGTACATTCCTTTATATTATGAATATGGCCACTGGATAAATAGAAGTGTCATAGAAAAGGCATCACCACTATTAACCATAGAGTTTCAATTGCTTATATTCAATGAGGTGGCCAATTTCCCCCCCTTTTTTCCCCAAACCTAAAAATTAATAATGAACACAATTTGTAAGTGTAAACTTTAGCTGAAGCTTTTTCAAAATGGGTGTAATTGTCAAAAGCACTATTCTAAGAGGGGATTCAATATCAATATTATTGTCTCAATGTCCTCCTCTTGGTGGTCTAGATGTGATCACGTAATTGCAGTATTATTTTTCACAGTCATGCAACTTATCCTGTATAATTTCTTTATTCTTCCACGGGATGCGAATACCGTTGGCAAGGCCAGCATTTATTGTCCGTCCCTAATTGCTCTTGAGAAGATAGTAGTTGACCGCCGTCATGAGCCGCTGCAGTCCATCTGGTGTAGTGCTGTTAGGGAGTGAGTTCCAGGATTTTGGTCCAGAAACGGCAATCTAGTTCCAAGTCAGGATGGTGTGTGGCTTGGACGGGAACCTGCAGTTGATGGTATTTCTTTAGCCTTCTCGGTGTTGGTGGTGATTCGTTTGGAATGTGTTGAAGAAGGATTGAGGAGTTGCTACAGTGCATCTTGTACACACTGCTACCTCTATGCGCCAGTGGTCGAAGAAGTTAATGTTCAAGGTGGTTGGTGGGGTGTCAATCAAGCGAGCTGCTTTGTCCTGGAAGGTTAAACTTTTTGAATGTTGTTGCAGCCGCACAAATAAAGCAAAATGAGAGCATTCCATCACACTCCTGACTTGCTTTGTAGAATGCGGGGTAGGCTTTGTAGTGTCAGGAACTGATGGTTCTCAGGTTGGCCTGATAATCCACGTACGTATTCAAATTAATGCATTATTCCAAGTTACAGAGCCCCTCAATATTTGACAATACGTAATTTCTTGTTTTATGTTGCCAGCTTGTCATGGGACTTCATACAGTTGACTGATTCAGGATTGGCATCCCAGACTCAACATGTTACTGTTCCTTTTTTAATGGCAACAACTTTCTGTAAACAACTTTTTTTTTTAAATGCTGCTTTATCTTGCCATCCTCCCTCCAGCCAACAGCAGTACCGGTCACCAAAGAACTAAGCTACCATAGCTGTTCGTATCTCTTGTCCAAACTCTCTCTCCCAATTCATGAGATTCCATCAGCCAGAACCATGCAACGTGATCAAAGGATTTCATGACTTTAGCAGTGTGGATAAAAAACCTCGAATTCCAGAATCTTATTAAAAATTCAAGTATAGTGGGCCAATCTACTGCATTACCCTTTCCTCTCCACATCTGCTGATATATTTTACATTTGGGTTACATATTCTATTATTTTATTAAAGCCTTGCATTCCTCAGCGCATATTTCAGGAAATCTTACAAATTTGTTTTTGTCCATCAAGTTCGCATTTAGGCATTCAAATTCTCATGTTTGCTGAATTGTGCCAAAGACCTATTCATCTCCTCATTGTAACATGATGTCTCTATCTTTTATTGTCACTGAACTATGCAGATGTAGTTAATAAAGATGCACTAAGCAAGACACTGATTTTCCTCTCAATGACGATTTCTGTTCATTGGAGTGGCGCTGTATACTATACCTGCATAAGGATATAGCATCAATTTCTGTCCTCTGGTGCTTTTCAATTCTAAGTAATAAGGCAAAATAATGGGATAATATGTAACCCACATATAAAATATATCAGCAGACATGGAGAGGACATAGAGTGATGCAGTTGATTGACCCACTATACTTTAATTGGAGTATTGCTGAAGAAAGAGGTATGCTGTCAAACCTTTTGGCTTGCACTCATGAGGACAGATGTAAGAATGCCAAAATTTCAAAGAGAACAACAATTTATTCTACATGAGCAACGGGGCACTGATTGGTCGGTCGGCAAGTTGGCTTTGATGAGTCGAGACATTGCGATGTCAAGTGTAACTGAGTCAAGTGAATCAGGATTTCGGCACAAAGTTACTCTTGAGAGCTACAGCTAATCTCCCAAGATCCAGAGACCAGAAGATCGGGACAGGTGTCTCTTAAGATCTCTTTCACGTGACAACTGGGTCTTAGTTTGTTTATTGACCCTAAACCGAATAAAAAGGCAGGGCATGAAATGCACAGCCAGTCTATCAGCATCTGGGAAAAGGTAGAGTTTGAAATTAACCTAGCTTCATCTTTCAGATTTTGACTGCCTGTTTTGTTGCATTCATGCTATTTTTGTATAAAAGATGGTTTGGTTAATGCTTTTTGGCTATTTGAAGCAACGTCCTATTACATCTTATGTTGTCTGTGATTGGTTGTGCTTAACATAAATTGTTTAAATGGTTGAGCGAGTTGCTGCAACCAGTTCTGATTGAGTATTCTATAATGAAGGATTCTTTTACATGTATAAAGACGTTACATGATCTGCATATCGACAGCAATGTTGTGTCTATATGCTTCTTTGATATTGCAAGCCTATTCGCTAATGTACTGCTCTAGAAAGTCGTGGACATTGAGGTGTGAGGTGGCCAAGATAGATTGGGGAATTTGATTAAAAAGTGGACAGGCAGTGGCTAATATTTAAGGAATGAATGTCTGCATCGCAACAGTTATACATTCCATTCTGGCTCAAAAATACAACAGCAGCCCAACCATGGCTAACAAGGATAGTATTAGATCCAAAGAGGAAGTTTATAAAGTTGCTTGAAAAATAGCAAGCCTGAGGATTGGGAGCAGTTCGGAATTCAGCAAGGGAAGACGAAGAGATTGATTAAGGGGAGGTGGGGGGGAAATAGAGTATGAAAGTAAACTTGCAAGTAACATAAAAGCGGACTGTAAAAGCTTATATAAGTATGTGAAAAGAAAAAGATTAGTGAAGACAAATGTCGATCCCCAGTCCCAAATGGGAGAATTTTTAATGGGGAATAAGGAAATGGCAGAACAGTTAAACAACTATTATTTTAGTTCTGTCTTTGAGGAAGAAGACTCAATTAACTTCCCAGAAATGCTCAGGAACCAAGGGTCCACTGAGAAGGAGGAATTGAAGGAAATCAGTATTACTCGGAAAATAGTGCTAGAGAAATTAATGGGACTGAAAGCCAATACATCCTCAGGGCCTGATAATCTAAAGGAGGCAGCCATGGAAATAGCTGATGTGTTGGTTGTCATCAAAATTCTGTAGATTCTGGAACAGTCCCACATTGAAGGATGGCAAATGTAACCCCACTATTTAAAAAAGGAGGGAGGGGAAAAACAGAAAATTGTAGACCAGTTAGCCTAGCATCATCAGTTGTAGGGAAAATGCTGGTCTATTATAATGGATGGGATAACAGGACACTTAGAAAATATCAACAGGATAAAACAAAGTCAACAAGGATTTATGAAAGAAAATTCTTGTTTAACAAACATACTGGAGGTTTTTGAGGACATAACTAGCAGCATAGGTAAAGGGTGCGCCAATGGATGTGGTACAATGATACATAGAAGATAGGAGCAGGAGGAGGCCTCATCGCGATCATGGCTGATCATCCAACTCAATAGCCTTATCCTGCTTTCTCCCCATAATGTTTGATCCCATTCTCCCAAGTGCTGTATCCAGCTGTCTCTTGAATATATTCAAAATTTTAGC
Source organism: Scyliorhinus torazame (assembly GCF_047496885.1). Lineage (NCBI taxonomy): Eukaryota > Metazoa > Chordata > Chondrichthyes > Carcharhiniformes > Scyliorhinidae > Scyliorhinus > Scyliorhinus torazame. The sequence goes on from NC_092718.1 coordinate 198,175,516, forward strand.
ATCAACTACTTCCTGTGGTAATGAATTTCACAGGCTCACCACTTTTCGTGTGAAATGTCTCCTTATCTCTGTCCAAAATGGTTGACCCTGAATCCTCAGACTGTGACCCTGGCTCTGGGCACACTTATCATTGATAACATCTTCCCTGCATCTACCCTGTCTAGTCCTGTTAGAATTTTATAAGTCTCTGAGATCTCCCCTCATTCTTCTGAATTCCAGCGAGAACAATCCCAACCTAGTCAATCTCTCCTCGTATGACAGCCCCGCCATCCCTGGAATCAGTCTGGTAAACCTTCGCTGCACTTCCTCGAGAGCAAGAACATCCTTCCTCAGAGAAGGAGACCAAAACTGCACACAATACTCCAAATGTGGCCTCACCAAGGCCCTGTACAATTGCAGCAACATATCCCTGCTTCTATACTCGAGACCTCTTGCAATGAAGGCCAACATACCATTAGCCTTCTTTACCGCCTGCTGCACCTGCATGCTTACCTTCAGCGAATGGTTCACCCAGGTCCCGCTGCACACTCCCCTCTCCCAATTTACAACCATTCAGGTAGTAATCTGCCTTCCTGTTTTTGCTTCCAAAATGAATAACCTCACACTTCTCCAAATTATACTGCATCTGCCATTGGTTTTCCCACTCGCCCAACCTGTCCAGATCTTGCTGTAGGATCCCTGCATCCTCATCACAATTCACCCTCCCACCTAACTTGGTATCATCTGCAAACTTTGAGATGTTATATTTTGTTCCCACATCCAAATCATTAATACCGATCCCTCTGGTACCCCACTGGTTACTGCCTGCCAATTTGAAAATGACCCATTAATCCCTACTCTTTGTTTATTCTCTGCCAACCAGTTTTCTATCCACCTCAATACATTTCCGACAATCCCATGCACTTTAATTTTTCACAATAATCTCTTATGCGAGACTTTGTCAAACGCCTTCTGAAAGTCCAAATATACCACATTGACTGGCCACCCCTTGTCGACTGTACTGGTTACCTCTTCAAAGAATTCCAACAGATTTGTCCAGCATGATTTTCCCTTCATAAATCCATGCTGACTCTGACTGATCCTGCCACTGCTTTCTAAATGTTCCGCTATAAAGTCCTTGATAATGGATTGGAGCATTTTCCCCACTATCGATGTTAGGCTTACTGGTCTATAATTCCCTGCTTTCTCTCTACCTCCCTTTTTGAATATCGGAGTGACATGAGCTACCCTCCAATCTGCAGGGACAGTTCCAGAGTCTATAGAATCCCGGAAGATGACCACCAGTGCATCTACTATTTCCAAAGCCACCTCCTTTCAGCACTCTGGGATGAAGATTCTCAGGCCCTGGGGATTTATCCGCCTTCAATCCCATCAGTTTTCCCAGCACCATTTCTCTACTAATGTTGATCTCCCTCAGTTCTTCCCTCTCACTAAACCTTCCATTCTCAAACATTTCTGGGATCTGTCTGTGGTGTATTTGGATTTTCAAAAAACTTTTGATAAAGTCCCACATAACATGTTTGTGTGCAAAATTAAAGAACCGGGATTGGGTTAATATATTTGTATGGTTTAAGATTTGGTTAGCAGATGGGAAACATTAGAAATAAATGTGTCTTTTTCATAATGCAGGCAGTGACTCATGGCGTTTCGCAGGTATACGTGCTTAGGCCCCAACTATTCACATTATACAGCAATGATTTGGATGAGGGAACCAAATGTAGTATTTCCAGCTTTGCTGATGCCATATTTCCAAGTTTGCTGTGCATGGTGGCGAGGATGTTAAGAGGCTTCAAGGTGTTTTGTAGACAAGTTGAGTGAGTGGGCAAATACATGGCGGATGGTACAATATGGATCATAGATCATAGAATTAACAGTGCAGAAGGAGGCCATTCAGCCCATCGAGTCTGCACCGGCTCTTGGAAACAGCATCCCACATAAGCCCAAACCTCCACCCTATCCCCGTAACCCAGTAACCCCACCTAACCGAAGGGCAATTTAGCATGGCAAATGCACCTAACCTGCAAATCTTTGGACTGTGGGAGGAAACCGGAGCACCCGGAGGAAACCCACACAGACACGGGGAGAACGTGCAGACTCTGCACAGACAGTGACCCAAGCCGGAATCGAACCTGGGACCCTGGAGCTGTGAAGCAACTGTGCTAACCTCTATGCTACCGTGCTGCGGTAAATGTAAAGTTATCCACTTCGGATGGAGAAACGTAATGGCAGAGTTATTATTAAGTGGTGATAGATTGGGAAATGTTGACATACAAAGGAACTTGGGTGTCCTAGAACACCAGTCACTGAAAGCAAGCATGCGGGTGCAGCGAGGAGTTAGGAAGGCAAATGACATGTTAGCTTTTATTGCAAGAGATTTGAATACAGCATTCAGGATATCTTACTGCAGCTGCTGCGAGACCACACCTGAATTATTGTATGCAGTTTTGGTCATGGGGATTGAGCCCCAATACCAAACTTTTGTCAGTCGGTGCTAAATCGATTGGCCTCACTTAGATTATAGGTTGGAAAACATGTCAAATGCCTAGTTTATAATGGGAAATTAGCTATTTCAGGATACAACGGCGAGGACACTCTGCCTAATATCTTGACCCTTCAAAGCTGTTTAACTGTCTACAATGACCATGAGTGTGACAGAAAACTTGTCACAGTCACCTGCATGTTGTAACTGCAACAACATTCTAGAACTTGCACAATCCTGGACCTCTGTTTGCTTTGTTGATATAACTGTTGCTAGACTTTAGATTCCCACCACCACTACCGTTGGTTGATTATCTAGAAGTGGCACGGCAACAATTTGCCATGATCATTTTGACCACACTTCCCAGCCCTACAGCATCTACCACCAAGAATGATGAAAGCCACATGTTCATGGACGTTTCATTACCTCCACAGTCCCCTTCAATTTGCCACTCTGGTTTAGGCTTGTACAGCTACTCCTTCATTGGCACTGGCTTAATATCTTTGAATTACCTGCATAATGCCATTGTAGGGAGCACCATCAGCACAAAGACTTCAGCAGTTGGAGGAGAACGTCTATCAGCCCTTTCTGTGGAATGGTTGCCTGCATTGCCTACATCCATTTTGGAACAATTTTTAAAAAAATCAAACTTGGATCATTTCATAGAATTTACAGTGCAGAAGGAGGCCATTCGGCCCATCGAGTCTGCAGCAGCTCTTGGAAAGAGCACCCTATCCCAAGCCCACACTTCCACCCTATCCCCATAACCCAGTAACCCCACCCAACACTAAGGGCAATTTTGGACACTAAGGACAATTTATCATGGCCAAGCCATCTAACCTGCACATCTTTGGACTGTGGGAGGAAACCGGAGCACCCGGAGGAAACCCACGCACACATGGGGAGAACGTGCAGACTCTGCACAGACAGTGACTCAAGCCGGGAATCGAACCTGGGACCCTGGAGCTGTGAAGCAATTGTGCTAACCACTATGCTGCCGTGCTGCCCTCATTTGGCTTCTGGCTAATGACTCTATATATAGTGAAACCTGGTTAATTGCATCCACTCAGGACATTCCTCACATTGCTATTAAACTGGAATTTTTATAAAGTAGAAAGCAATAATAGCAACACAAATCAATGCTGGACTGATGCATGGCAGCCTATATTTACATACATTTGTCAAATGCCGTGCAACAAATACAATGTACAAAAAATTGCAACATTTTGCATTATCTTCAGGTAAAGACAGTAGAAAACTTAAATATAAAAAAATTATTTTAGCTGCAATTTTTTAAACTGTCCTATTTAATATCTAATGCTGTATATATGTATTTGGCATGCTTCTCTCAAAGCACTGGGAAATGCTGATTGCTTTCCACTGAATCTGAAGCCTGGATTATTCCTCTAAGGATTGTTTGCGTTAAGAGCCACAAAATCTCCCTTCTGATGTAGGCCATGCCCCTTTGTGGTTTATTAGTGTTACACTGATGTTTTTATTTTCCCTTTTCCAGATCACAAAAATGGGCATTACGTCATTCCTCAAATGGCCGACAGGTGAGACTCCATCTTGTTTTGCATCAAATCTGAAGGATTAACAAGCTACTTAACCAGTATTCTGATTTAACTGATACAGGTTTTCTCATTTGCCCCATGCTGAGAATGCCTTTTTGTTTGAAAGGTGGTTCCTTTTCCATTTTTCTAATTTGTACTTCAATTACAGTGATGTTCCTGTCTCAGAATTTCACGATACAAAAACCTATTCCAAATCTCAACTTTACTTTCATTCTACTCTTAAAAATTAGTTGTTAAAATTAAAGTTGTGACTTGCCCTATAATCTGTGTGGAATTGCAATAAAATCTTTCTTTGTCCAAATTGATTTATGTCAGAGTCTGCAGGATCACATGGGTGTAGGTCAATACAATGATGATCAATTTCTGACAAGTGTTGCAAAGTTTGCAAATTAGTCCTAACCCTCTTGATTTTGGTATAATGATTGCATCCTTTACCAATAATCAGGAAACAAATATTAGTTTATTCTGAGGTTAGTGGTGATAGGCGAAGATTTTTATTTTGTTTACTGCATTTCACAAATTCTGGTTGAAGGATAGATTTCAAACCTATTTCTTATGCTGGTACATAAAGGAAAGGATGTCCAATATACGCAGAATTATATTCGCAATGCTGCTTTGTTAGCACCTGCATTGGTAGCTTTGACTGTCTTTTAAAATTGATATGAATGGTGTTTTCTATTTCATTTTTTGGCTTGTCGATACGATAAACTGTAGCAATGACATGTTTGAAAATGTCCTGATTAGTGTATATATTGGGTGCAGTTATCTTGAACTAATTTATAATACACACCCTCAAGCTTGTATGGATTGTATTTTTGAAGGATGATCAAAAGACAATATTTCAATGCTTGCAATATATACAATTGTCAAAGTACCTTGTTGAACGTCATTTTTCCAACTGTATTCCAGGCTTTAAGGAATTGTGTGTCGGAAGGAAGTAGCAGCCAAAGTATAAGCGGACATCAATAAGAATAAATGTTATAGTTGTATAAAGAGAAAACGGATGGTCAAGAGCAATGTAAGCCCGCTTATAGCTGAAAGTGGAGATATTGTCAGTGACAATGGAAAAGAGCAGATATGTTGCACAATTACTTTGCCTCAGTATTTACAGTAGAAAACAATGATAACTTGTTGGAAGTCCTGAAAAAATAAATAGTCGATAGAGGACAGGGACTTAATATAATTAATGTAAGTACAGCATCAGTAACTAGGAAATTAATGGAACTAAAGAGTGACAAATCCCCAGGACCTGACAGTTTCCATCCAAGGGTGTTAAAGGCAGTAGGGAGCACATTGTAGATGCCCTAACTATAATCTTTCAGAGTTCCCTTGATTCAGGTATAGTCTGGATTGGAAAATTGTACATGTCACTCCGCTTTTTAAGAGGAGTGAAAGGGAGAAACCAGGGAATTGTTGCCCTGTTAGCCTAGCATCTGTGGTGGGGGAAATTGCTGGAGTCTAGAATCGGGGATGGGGAAACTGAACCCCTCACAATTTTGATCGATCCGGGAGAGCCAGTATGGATTTGTGAAGGGAAGGTCATGCCTGACTAACTTTATTGAATTTTTTGGAGCGACGACTAAGGTAATGAACAAGGCAATGTCAATGGATGTTATTTATATGGACGTCCAGAAAGCATTTGATAAAGTTCCGCTTAGGAGACCGTTAATGAAGGTGGAAGCCCACTGATGAGGGCAAATTATTCACATGGTTAGAGAATTGGTTGATTGGCAGGTGACAGACTGCAGGGATAATGGGTAATTCATCTAAATTGGCAGGAGGTGAGTAGTGGTGTATCATAGAATCCCTACAGTGCAGAAGGAGGCCATTCGGTCCATCGAGTCTGCACCAACCGTAGGAAAGTATACTGTACTTTGGCCCATACCTCCACCCTATCCCCATAATCCAGTCACCCCACCTAACCTTTTTTGACATTAAGGGGCAATTTAGCATGGCCAATCCACCTGACCTGCACATCTTTGGATTGTGGGAGGAAAGCGGAGCACCCGGAGACCCATGCAGACACGGGGAGAAAGTGCAAACTCCACACACAGTCACCCAAGGCTGGAATTGAATCCGGGTCCCTGGTGCTGTGAGGCAGCAGTGCTAACCAATGTGCCACCATGCTACCCACTGGGATCTGTGTTGGTGCCACACCGTTGGAAGGATATTTTGGCTTCGGAGGGAGTGCAAAGGTAAGTTTACAAAAATTATACCTGGACTTAGAGGGATTAAGTTACCAGTTTACACAAATTAGACCAGTTTTAGATAGAATTTAGAAGGTTAAGGGGTGATCTGATCAAAATATTCAAGATATGAACCAGGTAGATGAAACTATTTCCACCAGTTGGAGATTCTAAAACTAGGGATCATCGTCTAAAAATTTGGGCTAGACTGTTCAGGAGAGATGTTAGGAAGCCCTTCTTTACTCAAAGATTGGTAGAGGTTTGGAATCCTCTCACACAAACAGCAGTTGAAGCTAGAACAAATGTTTATTTTAAATCTGAGCTGGACAGATTTATGTTAAGCGAAAATATTAAGGGATATGGGCCACAGACAGGTGTATGGAGTTAGGCAACAGATCAGCCATGATCTCATTAAATGGTGGGACAGGCTCGAAGGGCTGAATGACCTACTCCTGTTTCTATGTTATCATCTACTACTTCCTCAGCCCCACGTAGAATTCATTCTGGATCGTCTGTGTGCATTTGTAATGGAATGTATCCCTTTTCATAACACCAAATGGTTTCCCATTCACTTGCCACTCTGACTTCACTATTGTCACATTATATGTGCCACACTGCCTTCTATTCTTATTGTCTTGCTGCTCCCTTCACCCCTGTAAACACAGATATGCAATTTTTAGTTAGTAACTATACAATGACCTTTAATTTGCCTGTAGCTCTCTTCACAATTTGAGGCAGTTTATTCGCTTCACGCAAGTGTTTACATGTTTCAGAAATACCTTTTCAAATGCTTTTGTGCTTTTTCAGAGCATTTAAATTATGCATATTTGCTAGAACACTGGAAGGAGATGGCATTTCTTTAACTGCATAATGATCTCTCCTGCAAAGTGGGATTTGATGTGTTAGACAATTTCTCAATTCACAAGTACAAAGGCAAAATGTTGCTAGAAATCTGAAATGGAAACTGAAAATGCTGGGAATACTCAGCAAGAATCTTTTCCCCGTACAGCAGACTTTTTTTTTAACGCATTTACAGTATTGCTCCACCTGCTCATTCCTTCATCTGACCTCTTACCATCTCTTGACTTCTCCATTAAGAACATTAGGTGTGACATCGCCATCTCAATTGCTGTACTCTCTTCTCTTAGTTTCAATCTTCGCATTGTCGTCAAACCTGCTGACCAGGGTAGTGCTGTTGTCTGGCGTGCCGACCTCTACCTTGCAGAGGCCAAAAGCCAACTCCATTGCTTCCTGCTACCTCCCCTGGTGGTCATGGGAACAGTGGCCCAGGTCAAAACTTATGAAAAGTAAAGTGCAAATTTTAAAACCTGGGCACAAAATAACTGATTTTGCTGCATACCGATTCAGGCTGTGAGTCAGCGAGAAAGAGATTTGGGGAAAAGGACTGAAAACAGGTGCTGCTAAGCAAGGAAAAGGTATCGGTTTCTGATTAACCAACCAAGGAATGGTCAGAGGATGCCTTGCTACTAGAAGTCCATTCAATTATACCAAGAAGATTTAATGGAGGGTCTTTATTTTTAAAGACAGTGATTGACTCTAGTGGGGCAGGGAGAATGGATCTTAATTGAAGCCATGAGTTTGGAATTTTATAAAGAAGACTAAAACTTTTATGAGAGTATAGTGTAATGCATAAATGTGACATGGGGCTATATCAGTTGTGTTGAGAAATTAATAGGGCATTCCTTTTCTGTGGTTCAGTGCATTAGTTGCCTACTAAGTAATGTTTTGTCTGTGTTGATTTTAGTTTGCTTGTATAGTTTATTGCAATAAAAGTCTTAATGTGAAACGTTGTGTGGTCAATGGGAATGTCATCTTTATTGGTCTCTACGGGGATTGTAAAACTTGGTCCAATCTTTTCCCACCTACATTTGTGACTATTTCCTGGCGCTAATCATCTTGTTTCCATCATGGACATCCATCACCAGGGCATTCCGAATGCTCTCTGCTTCTATCTTGAACGGGTCCAATCAGTCTCTCATCAGTTACCACCCTATTTTGTCTGGATCAACTTGTTTTCACAATGAACAACTTCTCCTTTTAACTCCATTCACTTCCTCCAAATAGAAGGTGTTTCTATGGGTACCCATATGCAGCCTAGCTGTGCCTCCTTTTTTGTAGTGCATGTGGAACATTGTTCCAGTTGCCTTCCTCGCTTATTTTTCTATTACACTGATCATTTCACTGCTGCTTCTTGCTCTCACCCTGAGCTGGAAATTTATTTTATCAACTTTGTTTGCCATTTCCACCCTTTTACATGGTCGATATCTGATTCTTTCCTTGTTTAACTTCTGTTTCCAATTCTGGGGATAGGCTATCAATAATCACATATTAAGTCCATTCACTCCCACAGCTATCTCAACTGTACTTCCTCAAATACCACCATCCCTTGTATTAAGACCACTGGACTTTACAAAACCGTTATGTCCATTCCATTCCCCCAGTTCTCCGTCGCCCCATCTGTTTTGATGATGCAACCTTCAATCTGATCTGTCTTCCCTTTTCCTCAACCAGGGCTCTTTCTCTCTCCCCCCCCCCCCCCTCTCCCCCACACACACACACTTTACAGGGACCATAATCAGCTGTGTTGATTTCCTCCACTTCTGTTCTCAGCTATTCCGTTCCCCTCCTTGCAAACTGCACAATGGGACCGTCCTTATCTTCATCTTGCACCCCACCAGTCTCCTTACTCCACAGATCATTCTCTGCCATTACTGCCAATTTCAGCATGATGCCACCACCAAACGCATCTTCCACGCTCCTCTTCTCTCAACATTCTAAAGAGACCATTCCCTCCACAAAGCCCTAGTCCATTCCTCGGACACCTGCACACATCCACCAATTCCCACAGCACGATTCCATGCAACGGCCAGGAGATGTAATACCTGCCTTTTTATCTCTTCAGTCCTCATCAGTCATGGTCCCAAATGCTCTTCCCAGGTGAAACAGCGATTTATGCGTACTACTTTTAATTTAATACTTGTATTCGCTACTCACATTGCAGTCTGATCTACATTGGGGAGGCCAAACACAAATTGGATAACTGCGTTGGTAAGTGCTGCTGTCCAGTCTGCAAACAAGACTCAGTTTCCAGGCCCCTGTTGATTTAATTCTTCACCTTGCTCTTAAACTAACCTCTCTGCCTCCCCTCGTGTTGCAATGAAGTTCAACTTAAGCTCGAGGAACAGCTCCTCAACTTTTGATTAGGCACCTTACAGCCTTCTGGACTCAACATTGCGTTCAACGATTTCATACTGTAACCTCTGCTCCCACTTTTTGTTTCCCTTTTTCTTTGCAGATTTTGGTTTTAACTTGTGTCTCTCTTGTTTTGGCTTTCATCTGGCAGCTTTTCATCTTTCTGCCATTCACACCTCTAGGGAAACCTTGTGTTTCTTGATCCATCATCACACCCAGGTCTTTCACCGCCAACTCCTTTTTCATTAAACTCTCCTGTCTTCCCTTTTGTTCTTTTTCTTTCCTCCTCCCTTTCACTTGCTAAAACCCACTGCATTCCTAACTCTTCCCAGTTCTGATGAAAGGTTATCAACCTGAAACGTTAACTGTTTCTCTCTCCATAGATGTTGTCTGACTTGGAGTATATCCAGCATTTCATTTTTCTTCTCGCTGCACAACCTTGCTTGTACTCCGATGTGGTGCTGTAAAGTATTTAACAGCACAGAAACGGGTATTTTGGCCGTCTAAGTAATTTATGTTCTGCACAAGCCTCATCCCACCCATTTTCATCTAACTTTGTTCATGTAATCCCTCTATTGCTATCTCCCTTCCCCTTAATTGTATCTGTGTTGGTTACTTCAACTACCCCTGTGGTAGCAAGTTCCACATTCTGACCACACTCTGGGTAAAAAGGTTTATCCTGGCTTCCCTTTATGATTCATCCATGACTATCTTGTATTTATGATCCTCAGTCTGGTCTCCCTCAAAAGTGGAAACATCATTCTGTCCACCCACAAACCTTATCATCATTTTCAATCAGGTCACCACTGCATCCCTGCCTTCAGCCCCCAGGCCTTTCATTACCAGAGGAAAGTGTCCCAACCTGTGTTTTGTTACACTCTTGTCATAGCATAAGCTGCTTCCTTGATGTGCACTCTGACAAAGGAAGGTTCAGACTTGGAGATAGCTTCAACACATTTATTAAACTATTAACAATTCTCTTACTTGGATTCGACGCTACTGTTAATCCTGCTATAGCTACTCAGACTGACTAACCAGTCTGCTACAATCCACGTGGTGGGTGTGATGTGTTTCAAATCAACCCTGTGTACACAGTGTCTCCACTGGAAAGAGACGGAGCATGTGATGTGTCCTTTTATATGGGTTGGTGTAATGCCTTCCTGTGGTAGTGTCACCTGTGTGTATCGTGACTGCCCATTGGTCGTGTCCTATCTTACTGACCTATTGGTTGACTGTCTGTGTGCCATGTCTCTGGTGTTCCCTCTAGTGTCTAGCTAGGTGTAGTGTATGTACATTAACCCTTTGTGTACTTACAGTGATGTATATCACCACAACTTGTACATTTCTTTCTTGATAGGTGTAACCTCTTGGTTTTTTGTCTGCATCTTTTCCAGTGCCCCTCTTTTTTATATGGAGACCAGAATACTTTGCAGTAGTAGCCCAAGTGAGGCTTAGCCAAGGCACTATGCGGGTTTAACATAACCTTCTCTGCCCTTCAATTCTGTACTCCAGAAATGAACCTACTTGGTTTAGCTTTTTAATGGTCTTATTCACCTGAATAAGTTATAAGTTTAAGTTATGATTTGTGCATCTGAATTTGATTTATTTTGATGTGCTTTATGTGATCAAAGCACCTTGGTTGCTTAGACTGGTGGCTACTTGTTTTCACCTTATTTAAGGGCAGGTTTGGTGCCAGCCACGATTTTTGGATTGGGAAGTAGTTGCACTCTTTTGCAGGAGGGAAGAAATAAGGCGGAGTTACCCTGAATTGTTGTCCCAGCCCAGTAGCTGTCTCAAAAACTACATTGCCAATGCCCTGAGATAGATTTTCTACTGATCAGACAGGGATTAAAGCCCATCATTGAGAGACATAAAACACGGGAGTAAAATTAATTAAAAGTCTAAAATACCGAATTCCAATCTCTCTCTCAATCTGAGTCACCGTCGTATCTCCGGTATGACAGGTAATTTATAGCAAAAGGCTTCATTCAATTTTGCCCCATCTGCAGTTGTGATGGCCAGATTCCAAAAATAAATACAATTGTTTATTATGGTTCTACTACAGAGTACATGGATCTTTTCAAAACACGTTCCAACAGCTTGCAAGCAGTGATCGACATGGAAATTACAGTGGTTAAATTTGGAGCAATGTAGCCACTGACTCTCCTGTCCTCAATCACTGTAGCTCAGGTTATGCAATGCTTCAGCTTTTGCAATTCCATTTATGGCAGCATATCCAGCAAACATGCCTCCCACAGTATCGATGTTTATATTCTCGGCATTTTATCATTTTCTCGCGTTTGGACTGTTTAGAACATTCCCTTATATCCTTAGGGGAAAGCTAGAACAGCATTCATTTCCTTTCATCCTGTTGTTTGTCTTCATGTGTCAGATTAGTATTCACTGGTTCTGCTTTCCCACTAAAGCTGGTATGGTATACAAATCTGTGGAGTAACTGGGGGAAAATAATTAAAATATGTTAAGAAATCCTCTTTTAGAGGCATATTGATTTAAATGGTTAAATTAAATTCTAGCACATTGTAAATTGTTCTGAAGGTGATGTAACTATCTATTATAACTATCTAATTTGATACATGGAACATGTTTCATTAATGCCTGGCAGGTTTTTTTTCAATGTTAACGGTGTTGCACCAGGAGACGCAATAGCTATTATTTTATGCTGAACATATATTGTCCTGTGATTGTGTAGTTTGGTTACCTAGTTTAGATTGTTAAAATTGCTTTCTCAAATGTTTCAATTGCTTTTTTTATTCTCTAACTGAAATTCCTAATGTTCAAATTGAGGATTCAAATATATATATATTTTTTAAGTTATCAAGTATATTGCCTTTTTTGTCTTTCAATATCCTCATTAAAGATTTTATTTGAAGGCCTCAGCCATTCCCCAAAAATACAGTAGGGCGAGTACTTTTGCTTAAAGCTGAGCTGAATTGGATTGTACAGTCTGAACATGTACACTGTTCATAACTTCTCTGAACCTAACCATGTTGTATAGTCACCTGCAATGATGGAATATTATTCCTCTGCTTTTAGTCAATTTTTCCAATTGTTTTTCAAATCATTTTGAAAAAGCCAAATTAAATTGAGTGAGTTTTGTTTTAAGCAAAGCACTCGAAGCTGTGTGAGAGCAAGAACTTTGAAGCCAGCTAATTGTCGTCCCTTGATTTGGGGAAGGCTGGTCTTCATCTATCTGCCTTTCTGTCTCATTGCATTGACTTAACTGATCCAATTTGGAATGATTGAGTTTTAATAGTAAATCAAGTTTCTTTGAGGAAAATAGAGAAGAAGAAATCTCTTGTTTTCCATATTACTACAGTGGTTAAATAGTTGTGGTTGCATTGGTTAAATAAAATTAGTTTAAATCAAACTTAAATTGCAGAGCAATGTTTGAGCATTATTCCACTGACAATAGATCTGTGGATATATAAATATAGCTATTAGATATTTAAAAGATCTCAAAAGTTCTTGGATGGTGCTATGAATATAAAGTTACATGAAAAAACCACCAAAGAAATATGTAGAATTTGCATTTGAAGCCAGCTAGTAGAGAGAGAGACCACGACTAAATGTGTCAGTGGAAAAGATGATGCTACTAACCCCATATCTGAAACAAAATAGCAGAAGTTTCAAGGTTCAGTAAAATGCAAGTAATAAGGGTCACTATACTTAATGGCCAAGAACTGGCCACGGGCCCTAAAATGAAAAGGAAATAAAGGTGGAAAACCGCTTATAACTAAAAAAGAAATGAAAACCATTCTCACCTGCCAAGTCATGTTTTGGTGGCCGGAGCTATCTTCTCTCCTCTACTTCCCTGTCATCTGAAACACACAATCCCAAGTCCATTCCCTCCCTCTTGCTACTTCCTCTCCCTTCAAATCTGCCCTTTTGTCCCCCTCCTCCTTGCCTCCCTAATGGTGCCATTTGATCTTGATTCATTGTGTGAAATGCTGTGAAATTGAGTCTGTTAAAAATGGAGAAAGGTTGCAAAGCTTTCATTAAACTTGTTTTTTGGGCAGTACCTCTTCTCCTTCCCCCTGCACACTCCACTCCTGTGATCTTCCATACTTCATCCCATCCATCTCGCTGCCTTCTCACCATTTCCGCCCCCTCTCTCCCACCCCCTTTGCTCCCTCACCATCATCTCCCTCTTTTATCAAAACTCTTGTTTTCTTTCCCTGCATGTTTGTTTTCTCTCCAAGCATTCAATAGAATCTGTTATCAATTTATAAATCATACTTTCTTTCTGGGCAAAAGAACCAAATTCGAGATTAAAAATCTAAGTCAGTTTAAAAAGTACTCTCCAAAATCACTAAAATGAAAATGGACGTTTTTATTTTAAAATGGTCAAAGTAGATTGCTCTTTCAGAGTCTCAACATGAGCATGATGGATTGAATCACCTCCTTATGTGGCATAAAATTCTATAAGTCCAAAGAAGCATAAGCTTTCATTTGGAGAGTTGACTTAAATGAAAACTCATCCTGCGTTTATCTGGTGTTAAGAATTGATCGAACGTGTTAGGAAAACTGGGCAGTTTGGAGCAGATACTAAAGCAAAAAACTGCAGATGTTGGAAATCCAAAACAAAAAACATTTCTTGTATTTACTGGTTTGGAGGCTGAAGGTGAGCGAAAGACTCAAACATTCTGCTATCTCATGGCTATGTGCAGTAGAGGCTTGAATGACGTACTGGAATGCTCAGGTTGTGGAAGTAACACTTGATGACCCAATTTTGGTTGGTTATTTAATATGGTTTTCACTCTTTTTCTGAAAATTCTAATGAATCTCTTATTTTGCCATAAAAAGGTATTACATGTCAAATCAAATTTTTGAACTGCTTTCACACCATGTTGTTTACTTCAATTATTTAAACCTATCCACTGCCACGCACCCATAACATGCATTAAATTAGTGATGGAAGTAACTTTTGTGAAAAACCAGTACATCATAATCCTGACCAGGTTCTCCATTTCCTGAAGCCATTCATAAAACCAGTGAAATTAGTGAACCAGTAAACTCCTTTGAGTTTATATTTCCATTTGTTCCTTAGTGGGTTAATAATTCTAGAAAACTAAACTTAAAATCAAAACCATAATGTTCTATTGCCATTATAAGTCACTAGAGAAACAGGATGTTTATGGTTGTAAATACCATTTAATAATAATGAGAGATAAATGGCAATTAATTTTTCCACCTCTGCATTTCCAACCTGTGAATTAATATCCACCCACTGACTGGCCAGAAAAATCACAGGCTGACAAACACAGAATTGGAAATTCTCAGTGAATGTTGGAAGTGCCTCATTCTCAGGATTTGGAAAAATATATCTGACCTACAAAATGACATTTGGTATTTTTTAAACATATTTTGAACTATTCTAATATTGTATTTCTAGAACAAGGTATTATTGAGTAATAGGCACAATTTATTTTGAGTATTGCACTTAAGAAAAAAACTACACCATATAGCAATCCCCATAGAGACTTTTTTTGTAAGAAGGTATGAGTTATAGAGCCATCCAGGGTCATTGAGTTTTACAGCACGGAAAGAGGGCGTTCGGCCCTTTGTGTCTGTGCCGGCCATCGAACACCTATCTATTCTAACCCCATTTTCCAGCACTTGGTTCGTAGCCTTGTATGAATTTCCAGTGACTGACTGGAAGGACCTCACAACAAAGATTTCAAGTTTTAAGACCTTTCCTGTAAGAAACAAACTGAAAGCAACATTGTCTAAATACTATTTAACTTATAAAATGACTGAAAAATCACCAGCCGCGGTTATATTTTACTCTGTTCCTTAAGTAGACACTCCTGGAACCAGTGCAAAGCTATTCTATGCTTCCACTGGCTTGTTTCCTTTCTCCTTTCCTTGAACTGACTTTCACAGTGAGTGTTATCCTTGAGATTCCTGCCTCTAGTCCAAGCTAGGCACATCTTTCAATCTTTCAAACTCATTATATCCTCATGTACCTGGTCCCTTCAATCTGAGCTCAAGCTCCCAACGATATTCTGCAAGGGAGTCAGCATTTTCTCTGCTTTAGTTTCGGGGCCAGATGCCTTGCTCTCTCCCTCTCTGATTCTTGCAGCCTAACCTGTCTTTTAGGTTCAGGAATATGTTAAGAAACCTACATCCCAATACGATAATGACTTGCTATGGACTTTCTCCTTCCCAAAGGCCATCACCGTGGCAACACTAATCACATGGGCCTTGTAACCAAGTAGAAATGTTTTAACAGAAGTAAAAGCTGTATCTTTCTTTCACTTTCCTTTGTGGTTTGAAATGGGTCTTTGGAATGGCTGGGCAGCTGAAATTTCCCCACGGTTGAAAGAGTAAGCTGTACTTGATGAAAAGATCAAGTGATTTTGATTTCCTTAGATTTCTTAATGCGATAGAATCGTCATGTTTGGCACACTCATTTTGTGAGGTAGGGAGACGATCTAGAATGCTTTATCTAATTATATCTTGACATGATTCACTTCACTCTGTTTATTGTGCACGCAATGATCGGCCAGATTTGGTTCTTAAAATAAGATGACGCTTGCCGTTATTTGCAAGTGGTATCGCGATTTCAAGTGAACGATGGTGTGTGATTAAACTCAAATATCTCAAAGTTGCTGTTTTAGTTATGCAGCTTTGCGAATACAGCATCTCTGTCTACCTCCCCATTTGAAATACGTTAATCAGTGTGAAGTTGCTGTTTTTGCACAGTGGATGAGAACTGAACTTGCCACAGAACGTTGTCTTGTCAATTCAAGTCTAAGTACCCTCTTAATTTAAGTTCTGGTGTTATTGCTACAGAAAGAGTTAATCCATTCTACTAACCTTTTCATTCTTCTTCACTATTCGTAATGGTGGCCACAGTTTTCAGTAAATCATAAATTTCTCTGACTTAAAAGCTTTATCCATTTAACTGCCTTTCAAAATCCCTTCACTGTAGACTGACCTTGGGAGTACATTGCTGAAGTATGCTTGAATTGCTTATAAACTTGAGTCCCATGTCAATGGGCTTGATAGTGGGTGAATACAGTTGAGTGAGACTGTTGTATTTCATTGACATAGGGTATAGTTGCAATGGATGATGAGTTCTGGGTATATTTGTGTATTTTTTTAAAATCTGGAAGCACTGATGAACTAATTGGACAGTAGGTTTGTTGAAGTGAACTATTACTTACACCCTTATTATTTTCAGCATTAATGCAAGAACACTATTGTATTTATTTAACTATTTTATATTGTTAACCGTCAATGCTTCATGAGAAGAGGGTGTGTTTAGGCATGAAAGTTTCAAAGTATCCACATATATTCACAGTCTGGTGGCATCTTAGGTTGCTTTTTCTAACAAATTTTCCTGTTTTTCCTCCTTTGCCTTCCTTGGAAAATAGAACACGGCAAAAATGCATGACTCAGAGGTATTTTTTCATTTAGATCTTCCATTTGTTCACAAATTGTACCAATATTTTCTCAACTTCGAACTGTGCTTTTCTATGTCGTGCCTGTAATTCGTTGTTTGACAAAGTGCAACATACAGAGGCCAAATGGAGCCACGTTGGTAATAATTGAAATGCTCGTGTTTGAATTGATTTACTGTAAATAGATTATTTAGTTATCTGAAGTACTCGAGTGCAGTGTACTGTTGTCTAACTTTGACAGTTACTTCATCTTCAGTTTTGCATTACCTCACAAAAAATGATCGGATATTGTCACATTATGTTCATCCTATTAGTAGACTGAGATTCATAAACTAATAGCTGGCATTTCTCATGACCAACAAAAAAGTGTTCAGTTGAGAAGAGATCTCATGAGAAAGCATGCCGTTTTTGTAATTTTCGCCGCAAAATTGTGGTTAAAATTTTATAAGAGCCCTTCAGCTATCCCTCTCCTATTTTCTTTCCTGCTCGACCACAAATATTATGTTCACTCTTGTCTTTTTTTTTACACAATGCCTCCATGAACTCTGGCTGCATTTGTTCCTTTAGCTGGAAAATTGTGAGTCCACCTGTGTTTTGACACCAATGATCCTCAGTGCTGAGTGATGAGATACTTTTCCCACTTGGAGGAACAAAACGAATGCTGTCGATTGCCTTGTACGTGCCTGGCATCAAAGAATTGGGCGGTGGTAGGATTTGAACTCTTCTGCAGGCTGTGAGACATGGCCCTGGTAAAATAGCTCCAATAGCAATTAATACAGATTGTTCAATTGAAATACAACTGTGGTTGTCTTTTTTCTTTTGATCACAGACTTCCCCTGAATGTTTGTGCAGGCGACCATTACAAAAACTGTCACCCATATGCAGGAAAATAATGACAGCTGCTAACATTGCTATTCAACAATGTTTCTACCGGTGGAGAGAGGGAGAAGATATCTCTTCAAATGATGCTCCTGTCCACAAAACCACCTCCCTAAAATTGAAGATTTAACACCGGAGTGACAAACATAGATTTAAATGCAAGAATCTAATGTTCATTTGAATGTGAGAGCATAAATGTTCTGCATTTTGACTTTGAATACCGTCGCTTGTTTTAGGAAGCATAATGGATCTTTTTTCAGTACGCAGCAAAATCTGCTAAATTCAGAATTGAGTATGTGGAATCATCAAAGCTGCAATCCAGTCCTTTTTCAAACGGAAAAAAAAATCCATTCTCCCCTGAAGTAGGGCGTGATTATGGTGTGGTTGTCAACACTGGGTAGCCATCTTAAAACTCTCCGGCTTTTAAGCAATCTTAAATGTCCTCTTTAATTTTGACCAAGTGCTTTCTTTGCAGGCATGCTTCACATCTCCAGTTCATAATAGCCACCATAACATTTGGAGCGAAAATGCAGTGTTGGAAAGAATCTCTTTATTCACTTGCCATGGTTCCTAAATCACCCTGATTGGTAGAACTAGCATTTAGTGAAATATTTTTGAAATTAATACACAGACTAATGAAGGTTTAGAGTTGATCAAATTACAATGAAGTAAATTGTATTACTTTAACATTACAATTAAAGTAAATGAGGACTAAATATAGAAATGTTATGACAAGTGTGTGAGATTGGGAGTGAGTGTAGGAGTGTGTGGTAAGGAGAAAGAAAGAGATGCACCAATAGTATTTCAATGTGATTGTGTTGCACTATATTTGGGGGTAGGTAAGAGTTGAAGACGTTGCATTTGGTACCAATGATGAACTATTTGGCAATGAACTGTTGAAATAGATTGTAACCTGGCCAAAGCTCTTTGGAAGAACATCTTTTTATGATGAGCGTTAACATAAAATGTTAATTTTATCTGGAGAATATGCTGTTGAAGGGTAGTCCATATGTTAAATAATAATATAATCAGTGCTAAAGGCTGCTATGTCTTCAGTGGATGCTGCATATTGCTATTGTTTGGCCCCTACTAGGCGCTAAGCTTACTAGCAACCAAAACAGTCTGTGGGCTCACCTTTGAAGGATGGTTGAGCAACTCCGAACATGATCAACTGATTCTGTATTTGTTGCTCGCTAAAGATATTCCTCCGACATTGGGAAAGAGCTCCCAGCCTGTATTTCAGATTCAGACATCAAGTTGGAAACTGTACAAGCTATGGTGCAATATAAGTGCTACATTTTACAGCATCTAGAAATCAGAATAGTTGAAATATCATTTCCCTGAAGCAGGATGCATTATAAATGGGCAGCTTTCCTAGTAAAGTTGATTTCCTGGGATTCAGAAGAAAAGTGAAGCAGTGTGAAACTCCAGGTCAGGTGACCTGAATAGAAGTGTCCTAGGGAAAAGGACACTGGGAAGGGGACAAACGAAAAGGTAGATCCCAAACCAGGACGTAGGGCAGAAACCGGCCCTGACAAAGCCAGCGATCAAAAACAGATCCAGTAATGTTGAAACAAAGGAGCAGAACAGTAGGCTCTGAATTAGAGAGAAAGCTGTGGGCAGCAGACTTGAAGTAAAATGGGCTTGAGAGAGACCGGATGATCCGAGAGGGTAATAGAAGAGGGGTAACTCATTGCTGTGGGCCTTTGGAGCAGTGGTGCTCTGCTTGGCACGGTCATAGATCTGAAATTGTGCTTGGAAGGTGAAGCTCGAGTGTACACGGCCATCCAGGAGAAAAGAATCTCACATTGCAAGATTGAATCTCTGGAGCTGAATCCTGGTTGAAACCTACAGCACAAGAGCAGCGTGTGGAAGCAAATTCCCAGGCAAATTTCAGCCGTGGGGATTGGAAACCCCCATGTAAAAGAGATTTTCAGTGAGATCAGTTAGCTCATGGTGTGACAATTGCCTGGGTGGGTTGTTGAGAAACCATAGAATCTGCTTTGGTCGTACCTTTCATTTACTTTGGACTGAGGTGAGTCTGTCCACAGTTTGCCGGTTGGTTCATCATAAGACATAGGAACAGAATAAGGCCATGCAGCCCATTGAGTCTGCTCCACCATTCAATCATGGCTGATATGTTTCTCATCCCCATTCTCCTGCCTTCTCCCCCATAACCCCATGTTTCTTATCCCCATTCTCTTGCCTTCTCCCCATATAACCCATGGTTCCCCATATTCAAAAACCCCTCTATCTCCGTCTTAAAGACACACAGTCACTTGGTCTCTACAGCCTTCTGCGGCAATGAGTTCCACAGATTCACCACTTTCTGGCTGAAGAAATTCCTCATCGCTGTTTTAAAGGATCGTCCCTTCAGTCTGTACTGCATACATACCCTGAATATTAATGTATAAGATTGATCTGGTCAATTGTTTTCTCTTTCCGAATTTTTGTGTCTGTAAAGATATACCTCAGGTGAAGGAATAGTGAATGTTTGAATCATTTTCATGTGTTTGATAGCAATCTTTCCAACCTTTTTGTCTGGTGTAATATAGTTCATTTTTCTTACCTAATAAATGTTTTATTCCTTGTGTTAAAAGTTCATCAGACTCCTGTGAATTTGTTCAGTAACTTGCTCCACAGTTTTTGGTTATCTGATTGGGTCCTTCCATAATCCTTGCAGTTACTATACTCCAGATTCTTCTCTCCTTCTCAGTTATATCCTTAACAAATCTCTTCTCTGACAGCCACCCACGCCCTTGCTCAGTTCAGCAAAAAAGGATTTCCTATTCAAGTAAACAAAACTCTGAACTAAAATGGAATGGAAACTGAAAAAAGTGCTCATTTCAGCATTTATTTTGATTTGAAACATCTCATTCAAACAATTCAGCTTGGTATATCATTTTGTGTGTTACACTTGTGTAAATACTGCTGTGTAATTTTCCAATTCACCAAGGATACCACCTGGAGACTTCACTGGGAACTAAACACAGACCAGTAATAAAGTAATTCTTTTCATTATAATTTTGTCGCATTTAATTTTGTTCTGTGATTATTTTTTTTGTGTGTGTCTCTTGGACCACTGTATTCATTGTTTGTTTGGGCCATCAGGGGTACTATGGCATATTTTCCATGTTAAACGTTGTGCTGAAGTGGGTAGCAGGATAACAGCTTCTTTGCAAAATGTTCTTTTTCTCCTCCCTTTTTCTTTCTCCTTTCTCTGGAAAAGTTTAGCAATGCACCAGAACTTGGACAAGGCGTTATTATGAGTCTTTGCCATAATTTATTAAAATTACAAAAAATACACTCTGCCCAACTGATAATAATAATAAACCCTTTGGATAAATAACAAATCCACAAGTAGGTAGACAGTGAAAGAAAATGCTTGACCAACTGGGTATATATTCCTGTTGCCTCTGCACATTATTGACATGGAAGCAAATTGAATCGTGGACATCACTAATTAGTTGCACAGGAAATTCATAATACTTACAAAAATATACATTCATTATGACAAACTATTTCTAATTCCAGTGTTTATAAAGTTCAATTCAATTAGGCACCAAAAAAGCATATTCTAATTAGCAGGAGATTATTGTTAGCTGCTGTTCTTATGGCACATTGTCCGCTATCATTAAGTAAAATTGCTGGGGAGTAGTGCTATTTCACGGTAGTTCAGTTCTACAGCCATGTGGCAACAATACTGTATCTCTGTTTGAAATTATGTACCTTATGATGAGCATTAAAAGTAGCTCCACTGCAAAACTCAAGTTTTATGTGGTTTTAGGATGGTGCTGTACTTCAATATATTTTCGGTCACTTTCTTTGTATGCTAAATTTGTGAACGCAAGTGAAAAACAGAATTATGGAAACACTCGTTCTTCATGGGTGTTATGGGTATTTTTAACCCAGCTCTATGTGAAAGTGAGATTTTTTTCTTATGTTTTCTTTGATCTGGTGCCTGAGTTATGATTTCTTTCATGTTTCTCTTCAGTAGTTTGGACTTGTCAGAACTGGCTAAGGCTGCCAAAAAGAAACTTCAAGCAGTAAGTTATGAATAAACAATTACTTCCTTATTGTTACCAATAAAAAAATTTCATTCCAGACAATTTAAGTTCCCTTGTATAAATATTACGCAAATTAAATTCTTAATATAAATATTGCAATTACCTTTATGCATAACAAACGTTGAAATCAAAAATAAAAGCAGAAAATGCTGCAAATACACAACATGTAATTAACATTTCAGCTACATTCTGGTTGTCGCAACAGTTGTAATTCCATAATTTTAACCTTTTAAATATGTAGATGTCTGTCTCGACCACAATATTAACTCCATGTTTGTTAAATTGACTGCAGCAATTTATTTCATTAACCAGGATTAATATTCAATCATGAAATTTTGGTCCAAATGTTAAAATAGATTTGGTAAAAATCTCAGTGAATATTGGCTTGCTAAGGCCAAGAAATCTTTGGAATGAAGAAGTTTATGTAAAGTCTAGTTCAGCTTGATGTAATATCCTTAATTTGGACATGGATCACAAAGAATGCTATGAGATTTTTTTTTGGCCTCAATGAAAATTAAATGTAGTGTGCTTCTATTACCCGTGAACCTTTTTGTGTGATGTTTCTTCCTCATTGAATTTTATATTCTGTGTGATTTGCTGTCTTCTGGTAAAGTACCCAAATAGTTGTCCTAACACAAAACCCTAAAGGGATCTGTACTAAATTTGACACTTTTTTTATATCCATTTGAATGTAAGTATTTCCACAGTAAAAACTTTGTCTTTCACTAGATCATTGTCACAGAGTTTAGGAACCACCTTTAGTGGCCTCCGACTTCCACATGTTTGATATTCTATGCCCACAATTTCTTCCAAAATGATCTATAATAATTTTTAGTTGATCCTAACCTGTCAACATTCGTGTTCACCTTTTCCAGTAGGGGCATACTGGAGTGTGGTCATGAACATTAGAACCACATGTTGGGGTGCAGATGCGAATGGCGTAACATCTTTCCCACCTCCAGAGATGATTACATAGACAGTATTGTTAAGTGCTTTCAGCACTGTTTGATTTGTCACCATCAACTTTTTGAAAAACATTAAATGTAAATGTCACATTGGCCCCACCGGACCATAGGTTGCTCCCATCTTTGAGAGCTAACTGCTGGTGAATTAACCTGAAGGTCACCACACCTCAGGCGAGTGCAAGGTTCATGAATATCCTCAGCCGATACGGGAATTGAACCCACACCATTGATGTCACTCCACATCATGAACCAGCCGTCCAGCCTACTGAGCTAACCCAAAAAATGCGAAGGCAAACTTAATATCTCCTATACCATAGTAAATTAACCCTCGGTGGGTTAATGTGGGGGGAAGACGCACATGAGGTGGCTCCCGTTAGAGTACTGTACATTCTGGCCCTTTTTCCTCATATCAGCGAGTTTTTTTTTTTTTTTCAAAACCCACATAGTTAATGGAATAAGGATCCTGTATGACTGAAATGTTCAGAAAAGTCATGGGAAAAAAGGTAGACAGCAGAAGTTTGTCGACAGAGCCACTTCACTAAAGAGGCATTGGCTCCCATCCAAGCGACTCTGGAGAAAACCAATGAAACCATGGAAGCTCATGGAGCCACGATAAAAGATATGTAAGTGGCCCTTTCGAGCCACAGTGATCAGATTACCTCACTGGATTTGCACTGGCCGGCCTTTGTGACCCACCATTTTCACCAACCGTTAATGCGACAGGTGAGCCTGCTTGGGCTTCACAATCTCACTCCAATCAGGTTCACAGGAGGAGAGGGCAATGCGCATATCAAGTTTCTTTGTGCTGTCTTCTTTATTGTGTGGATGGAAAATCCAACCTCGTAGGTCGTTGTGAAGGGCAATAGAAAAAAAATGCTTGATTTGCTCAGCACTGGATACTTCTCGGAGAGGCTAATCTAGAATGCTGTCGGCCTCATGGACTTGTGGAGTGTTTTTAATGTGCTGTCACATGTCAGGCGCAGACGTTCAGTCTCTTCATTTGGAGTCAGCTGTAAGTTAGCAATTGTTGCTGGGGTCTTGATCTGAAAAGGATCTTTCACCCACCTCTTTTTCAAAATCTGAAGCTTCTCCTCTGGAAAGTAATGACAAAGAATGTTGATCAGCACAGCCAGATGCAACTGAATAAGGCTTGCCAGTCTATTGACAGTTCCATTACTAACACCGTTTTCTTCGATGTGCCGTAGCAATGTGGGGAACATGAAATAGCTTTGGCTTTGTACTCGCACTGTCAAAAATTCATTAAAAGTTTGGCAAGCATCTATTTCTTCAGTGCCAAAAGAAATCATCATCCTTCCCTTGCAATTTGAGGTTGTTAGTTTAGAATTGAAAAGATGTCTGCAAGGTAAGACAGATATGCAGTACTTCCTTGCATATAACGCACATGGGCGTTGCATCCTGATTTGCATTGGCACAATTAACAAGCCATACCTCAAAAAATCATCTTTATACTGTTTTGTTCCAGATTTCAGTTTCTTTGGCTTTTCACCATAGGCCCTGGCTCACACTACCACTGCTTTATCCTGTCAAGGTCTCTGCTGGGCAGCTCTCTCCAGCAGAATCAGTTATGAGATCCTGGCCTGTTTGTGACTCTGGCCCTCTGTTCCTTATATTAAAATGATCCATCCAGCTAGAAATTGGAGAGGAATCTCTACTCCGTGATTTTGCGGCGAACGTACGGACGTACAGGGAGCATGGCGTCAGTGTATGTGCAGGGTGCATGACCTCTTTACCGCCACCTCTGGCAGGAAGACTACATAGTTTGAATTTAAAGGCCGGTTGCGGCCAGCATTCTTAAAGTCGGCCGTGGCCGTTGGGCGCTTCTCCCGCGATTGGGAAAGCCACGGCCGATCGTTCTCCGACCCTCCCGACACCCATCCGTGGGTTCCAACCGCAGTTTGAAAAATCCTGCTCTAGAAGATCTAGGAGGCAAATTATTCAAATTGGGCTGCTGTAGAGGATGGAAGACCCAATGCCTGCAGAGTACTTGGCAGTATCTTCATAATTTCAAAAAATGCTGGAAATATTCAGCAGACTATGGAAGCACCTGTAGACAGGAACAGAGTTTATATTTCCGTCCTGTGACCTTGAATCAGAACTGGGAAAAGTTAGAAACTGCAAGCCAGTGCTTCTTTTTGGTTCCCGGTCTATTTTGTCTTTCAAGTCATTGAGCCATGCAATTTTCAAATCTTTCTCTTTGCATGCATGGCCGCATCCCTATTCTTCATCCAAGGACCCAAACACACACTCAAGCACCCTTCCAGACAAAAGAGCAATTTAAGTAAACTTTGACTAATATAGTTTACCGTATTTACTGCTTACAATGCAGTCGTCTCTACATTGGATAGATTGGGTGACCACTTTGCGGCGCACCTTCGTCCTGTCTGCAAGCATGGGCCCAAATTTCCGGAGACCCGTTGTTTCATTTTTCTACCTTGCTCTCACATTGACATTTCACTCCTACTGCACTGTTTCCGTGAAACTCAATGTCAGCTTGAGAAACAGGATCACCTCTTTCAATTGTATACTTCAGGACTCAACAGTGAGTTCAACAATTTTAGACTATAATCTCCATGCTGATTTTGTTTCTTTTTCTTTGCATGTTTCAGTTTTACTTACTTTCTGCTTGAAGTCAGCAACGCACCTACTGTAGGAACTTATTCCTACATCTTTCAGTATTACTAGTACGTTCCACGTATTTTTGTATGGAACATGGAACGATATGCCTGGACTGTACACAGAACAATACTTTTCACTACCGTGGTACATGTAACAATATATAAATCAAATCAAATGTTTTGTTCCTTGCCCCATCATTATTCTTTTTGGCCCCCTTCTGTCATTCAATCTTTCCTATCTTTCACCCTATCACCCTTTTGTTTTTGTCCCACTCACCCATTGTTCAGAACCTATTACATTTGTAACTTTACCCTCTCCTGATGAAAGCTCACAGGCCTGAAATATCAACTCTGCTTCTCTCTACCGATTCTGCCATAACCTGCTGAATATTTCCAAAGTTTTCTGTTTCTTGTTAAGATTTCTGGTATTGTGTTTGTCAATAAAGTATTTTCAGTTGCTCCTGAATTATGAACTAGAAAATGTTGTCCAATGTGTTTCAAGACCTTTGTGGCAAAGTTGCATAGAATAATTAAAGTGTAGCAAATTTTAGGTGAAGATTTAAAATGTCATCTGTGTGGACAGGAAAAAAGATGCTGTGATTTTTGATTTTCTGAAACAGATATGGTCAACGCCTAATGCTTTAAGTTAGTCTTCCCTTAGTTAATTATGTGTTAGAGTGCGGCTTGTTCAGCATAAAGGTAATGCAGGTCTGTGCAAGCCTTCCTTTCAACTGTATCAATGAAGTACAAAACTACTTGATTTCATTTTGGACACACAAAAGATGCTTGGAGTTTATAAATTGTTGTACATTCCATTTTCTATTTCCAATGCGCAGCTGAATAACCGCCTTTTTGAAGAACTTGCAATGGATGTTTATGATGAAGTTGATCGACGTGAGAATGATGCAGGTATGTGGAAAGTTTGTGTATTTTTGTTATAAATACAAATCTATGGAACTTTTTCATATTTATCAATGGTATGTGGAGTGGTGTTTGTGATCTACTTGCTGGAAGGATTCTACACGCAATAAGGTTGAATATTTTCACCTGCCTCAAACTACCCATAATTTAAGTAGGTTCCATTGAATTAGCAAATTTGCTCAAGGCAATAAGGATGGCTGGTAACGAAAGTGGAACTATTATGCTGACAAGTTCTTCTGAATTTGAGTTTTAAGAAACACTGTTGCAGCTGAAATTGATTTCCGTATACGATGCAAAACCTGGTTGTTAGAAGTTTAATTCTGTGTTCCTGTTGGAGAATGCTCAAAGTGGAGTGTGAAGGAAAAAACTACAGGAACATTGCATGAATCAAGCACCTTGAATTGGTTTATTTATATTCCACTGTAATCCTATTGTAGTTACAGATATACTTCTGTCTACCATAATGGTGTACAGAATGATGTGGGTGAGAAGATCGAACACTAATTTTTGAATTGGGACTTGGTTTTGATACTTGAAAATGTGAGAGTAGTTTCCTGGTCAGTTTTCCTTCCTTATGTAGAAAGTATGGCCTCATTATTGAATTATGGTTCTCTGCCGGC
Organism: Scyliorhinus torazame; assembly: GCF_047496885.1. NCBI lineage: Eukaryota > Metazoa > Chordata > Chondrichthyes > Carcharhiniformes > Scyliorhinidae > Scyliorhinus > Scyliorhinus torazame. The sequence goes on from NC_092718.1 coordinate 198,202,483, forward strand.
ATGGTGGTCAACTCTGTTCTCCTATGATTCCAGGACATGATCTTCCAATAGGTGTTACTGAGTTGCTGTTCAAAACAGAAATGTATATTGTGGCAAAAGCGTCTTTATTTTTGTAAAATATTTGTATGAAAATGAAATGAAAATCACTTATTGTCACAAGTAGGCTTCAAATGAAGTTACTGTGAAAAGCCCCTAGTCGCCACATTCTGGCGCCTGTTCGGGGAGGCTGTTACGGGAATTAGTCACAATGTCAAAGATTGATCTGCATTTTCTATCCAATTGGCTTCTCACGGAAATATACTGTGTTTAAAACTAGAATATTTTTACTAGCTGTACTTCAGCAAATTTAATGTATTAGAGTCCTGAATTGAATTGTGATGCATCTTCAATAGCATCACTTTAAGCATCTTTAATGCTTCACAGGACTCAGTTGTGGAAACGTCTAGTGCAAGAGGCCCTTGTCCCATCAACACCTTGCTCTTTTAAACCGACCCAATTTATCCCGTAGCCCTGCAGCATCAGACTGGGTATCTGACACAGGCATTACTTTGATCCTAATTTGTCATAGAATAGTCTCCCAATGCCTTTATTCATCGAAGGACCCATGCAACAATGTTTCTTTACTGATGTTGACAATTTTTGTGTCTTACCTTTATTAAATCTCCAAGGCAGCAAGGTGGCTGCTAAATTACAACTGGATCTGGTGAGGACAGGTTTTGCAGGAGCTGGTGCAACAGATGTGAGATAAAAAGGGTTTCATCACCTTACCGCTGCAAAATGTAATTTGCAGATCATTAATTGGACAAGCAATATAAACTTGAATGTTTTAAGTATCTGTAAGATGAGCATGCAAGAGTTCTGTTTTTGTTTTGACAGTCTGCAAGTGTTAATTTTCTTTTCAGACCTTTAATCAAACATGTCAAAAATATTTTAAAATCATCAAGGTGTGAATTTTACAGTTTTCAGTCTAGCTGTGAAATCAACTCCTCCCTCTGAATTATGCTGTAGGCTGTGTAGCATGTAGTTAAAAATTTTGAGAGCCCATGGGAGCAACTTTGAATTTTGTATTGACAAAAAGATGCAAGATAGCAATGCAAGGTCATGTTAGTTTCGTTATGAGATGCATTTTAACATCTCAAATGAGCAAATGGAAATAGAGATCTTTTCAGTCTGGTATAGTCTACAGATAGATTTTATCCTTTTTTTGCTCTTTAATTCAGTTAATAATCCGTACTTACGGGGACCTCCAGTGGCATAATGTAGGGGGAAGACATGCACAAGGTGGCTCCCACTAGAGTACTGTACTTGCCGCTATTCTTTGTACCACAGGTTGTTTTCTCTTGAAAACCCACACAGTTAATTAATAAGAATTCTGTTTGACTGAAATGCCCCAAAAAAACAGGGTAAAGAAGGTGAAAAGCAGAAGTTCGTCGATGGAGCCCGAGGCCTCTCAGAGTTCATCAGCAGATAAAATGGCGGAGTCAGTCTCTGGTGCTGCAGCCACACCACTGATAGCCGAGGTGTCTGAAAAGCACCGACGAATTGTGTCAGCGGACCTCTGGAGGTCAATGGAAGCGGTCTTGGCTCCCATTCAACAGCCCTGGGGGAAAACCAATGAAACTGTGGAAGCCCACGGAGCCACGATAAAAGATATGGAAGTGGCCCTTTTAAGCCACAGTGATCAAATTTCCTCATTGGAATCGGAGGTATCTTCAGTGGTTGAAGCGAACAAATCGTTGAAGGCTAAGATGATTGACCTAGAGAATAGGTCCAGGAGGCGAAATATTCAAATTGTGGAGCTGCCGGAGGGGATGGATGGCCCAGTGCCGACAGAGTACTTCATGGATATGTTTTGTAAGATGATAGGTACGGGTGGATTCACATTGCCTCCTGAGTTGGACCGAGCCCACCGTACACTCTGGCCAAGGTCTCGTCCTGAGGAACCATGGCGTGTGGTGATGGTCAAGTTTCACAGCTTCAAGGAGAAAGAGGGGGTTCTAAGGTGGGTGAAGGAGCACCATGACTTGGGAAGGCCATGCAATCAAGTTCTATCAAGATGTGGGTGTTGACTTGGTGAAGAGGAAGGCTACGTTTAATAGAGCCAAGGCTGTCCAGTATAAAAGTGGAGTCTGTTTTGGTGTGGCCTACCCTGCTTGGCTTAGAATAACTTTCAAAGGAAAATACTTTTTCTTTGCACGGGGAGAGGTGGGCCTGTTTGTTAAAAAAGACAAGTGGGCGTGGTGTAATTGAGTTTTTGGTTCTGATAAAGGGCATGTTGAATTATTGCATTGTTGGGGTTTCATGGTTCTCGTGTTTTCTTGTTCTTGGTCGGGTTGACTTTTTATGGTTCTTGTTCAGATTTGGGGTTTAATTCTGTGTGCGGGTGCTGTTTCTTATGATAATACATAGCTTCCTTTCGGAGGGTAAGGTATATGGTTTTTCTTTTTTGTATGTATCCATTTTGTGCACTTTATGGATTTGGCAGTGGAGTCTGGCCCAACCCAACATCCACCATGGAGGTGAGACACACTCAGTGAATAGGAAATTTAGTGAGTGCATTTCCTCTCCACGGAGGACTAAAGTTGAATAGAATTGAGTCAATCTCACCTTCCATGGAAGCCCTTGAGGTGATGCGGCGGCGGAGGGGTGGGGGTGGGGGGGGGGGGGGGAGAGGTGAGTAGAATAATCTCCTACGAGGCTCATTTGGTGAGGACAGTGAGAGTGCAGCAGCAGAGGCTGGTTGACTCCATTCTTGAGGTGGACCACCTATACTCACTTGACCCTACCCGGAGTTGCTGGCAGGTAGGAAAAAGCTGCAGACACAATGCAAACTATTGTCAACTGGCAGGGCAGCGAGCCAGGCAGGCAACGTACAAGGAACATATATGAATACGGAGAGAAGACCAGTCTTTTGGCTCACTAGCTTAAATGGCAGGCGGCCTCCCTGCCTGGGATACACAATTTGAGCGGTAACCTTGTTTCCGTACTTCTGCCGGTTAATGAGACGTTTGAATCATTCTATCGTGAACTTTATGGATCACAACCACTGACAGAGGATAGGTCATGTCTGACATTTTGGACATCCTTTCCTTCCCAACTGTAAAGGTGGAAAGAAGCACCAGTTGGAATTAAACGCTGAGGAAATTTTAAAATGCATTGATTTGATGAAGACTGGCAAAGCCCCTGGTCCGGATAGCTTTCCGATTGAATTCTATGGGTTCTCTGAGCAGTTGGTGTCTTTAATTCTGGAAATGTTTAATGACTTCTTATCCAGGAGTTCATTCCCCCCCCCCCCCCCCCCTCACACAGGCATCTAACTCTTTGATTCTTAAGAAGGACAAAGACCGAGCAGTGTGGATCATACTGACCTATCTCACTGATGAACGCGGATGTTAAGTTACTTGCCAAGGTGTTGCCACTTCAGCTGGAGCCCTACCCCCCAAAGGTAATCTTGGAGGTTCAGATGGGCTTCTTGAAAGGTCGGAAATTGTCGGCCAATATACATCACCTGCTAAATGTTGTCCTTTTGCTCTTCCCCTGTGCTCAGACCGGAGGTGATTGGTTCCCCAGATGTTGGAAAGGCATTCGATAGAGTGGAATGGGAGTATCAATTTGAGATTCTTGGAAGGTTCATGATAGGGGCATGAGACAGGGATGACCTTGGAAGGTCGGGCAGCACGGTAGCACAAGTGCATAGCACTGTGGCTTCACAGCACCAGGGTCCCAGGTTCGATTCCCCGCTGGGTCACTGTCTGTGCGGAGTCTGTACGTTCTTCCTGTGTCTGTGTGGGTTTCCTCCGGGTGCTCCGGTTTCCTCCCACAGTCCAAAGACGTGCAGGTTAGGTGGATTGGCCATGATAAACTGCCCTTAGTGACCAAAAAGGTTAGGAGGGTTATTGGGTTATGGGGATAGGATGGAAATGAAGGCTTAAGTAAGTCAGTGCAGACTCGATAGGCCGAATGTCCTCCTTCTGCACTATATGTTCTATGTTCGGTTTTGGCCACAAATTTATTTCTTGGATTCGATTACTGTATAAGCCCCCCACTGCAAGTGTTCATACGAATGTCCTGAACTCTGGTTATTTTTGGTTGAATAAGGCATGAGACAGGGGTGCCCATTGTTCCCGCACTTGTTTACTTTGGCAATAGAGTCATTTGCTATAGCGCTGGGCTTCTCTGTTAAGTGGAGGGGGATAAATAGAGGAGGGGTAGAACACCAAGTGTCCCTTTACGTGGATGACCTACTTCTCTATATTACGGAACCAGTACCCTCCATGGACGAGATAATGAAGGTGCTTCATATTTTTGGCTCCCTTTCTGGATGCAAGTTGAACTTGGACAAGAGTGAATGTTTCCGGGTCAACCCTCCTGGGAGGAGAGCCCAACTGTGGACGTTGCCTTTTTCCCTTGCCAAGACTAGCTTTCGCTATCTGATGGTCCAGGTGGCCCTCAACTGGGCCTAACTTCATAAATTAAATTACATTACTCTGTTGGACATTATCAAAACAGACTTGCAGAGCTAGAGCTGGGATAACCTCCCCCTATCCTTGGTATGTAGGGTTCAGACTATTAAAATAAACGTGCTCCTGAGATTTCTATTTCTCTTTCAGTGTGTCCATTTTTCTCCCCAAGTCCTTTTTTTGCTAAAGTCAACAAATTGATGTCTTCCTTTATTTGGGCGGGTAAGGATTCCAGAATCCATTGGATTTAACTCCAAAGAGACAGACAGTCAGGGTTCTACACAATTTATTGTTTTACTATTGGGCAACCAATAATCAAAAGATACTGTTGTTTGGGGGGGGGGGGGGGGGGGGGGTTCTATTCTGACCTATATGGCCATGTCCTTTCAATGAATTCTGTGCTGTTGTGAGGTGAGGGCAAATTGGGCCCCATTCTTAATGGTGAGGTGTGGAATGAGGCCCTCCACAGGGTCAACTCCACATCTTCATGTGCTCGGCTGAGCTTGATTCAATTTAAGGTCTTGCACAGGACACACTTGACCAGAGCTAGGATGAGCGGCTTCTTCTCCAGGGTTGAGGATAAGTGTGAGCGTTGTTCATGGGGGGGCTGCTAATCATACACACGCTCTAGTCCTTCCCAAGTTGATAAGCTTTTGGGCCTCTTTCGTTAACACCATGTCTGAGATACTCCGGGTAGATTTGGATCCATGTTGGCTGGCTGGCCATATTTGGGGTGTCGGATTTGCTGGTGCACCGCTCTGAGCAGATGTCCTCACCTTTGCCTCGTTGGTAGCCCGGAGGCAAATGCTGCTTGGGTCGAGGTCTACTCCGCCTAGTGCCTCGGCTTGGTTGGATGACCTCGTGTCTTTATATTTGGAGAAGGTCAAATACGCCATCAGGAGGTCGGTGGAGGGATTCCCCCTGAAATGGCAGCCATTCATTTCCTTTTTTTAAAGAGTTAGTCACAGTTAGCTGTTTGGGGGTTTTAGTTTCGTTTTTGTGTTAAAGTTAACGTGTGGTTTTTTTTCTTTGTTTCTCTTTTCTCGCCAGCTGCAGGCCCTTTCCTGCTGCGAGAAACATGCTGCAAGGGGCCGTGGTCAAATCCTCCCCACTCCTCAAGCAGTTGGCATTTGGATGTATAACTTATTCATCCATCAAATACTTAAAATGAGTCTCCTTCATTATGCAAGACAATTTCCATCTTCCTACCTTTCCACTCTTTCCTCCTCCCTTGTACTATGCCCTCTAAAACTGCTATTCTTGTGTGAATATTTCAAGCTACTCGTGTAGGAAGGATGTAACCCTTGAATTTGTCCTCACGGAAGATCTGTATGCACAAAGATTCCACCAGCTATTGGTTACCTAGCAAGTTACAGGGACAGAACTGTTCACACCTGCCTTCTCCATTTCCTAGACCACAGATTCTGAGGCCAATTGCAGCATCCTTGTCTCTGCTATTCAGTTCCACGGTCAGTCCATTCACTAAAAGAGCTATCAGATCTCATGTCAGGTGGTGTAATTGTCATTTTTGAGCAGAATTACCAAATTATTGAGTTACTGAAAAGTTCACAATCTACTATGTTTTTTGAAGAGTTGTCAGAACAGATGTAATTGTTTAAAATCCTTTGTCTCCAGTTAATAATCTCTTGAGGAAAACGAGTAACGTAATGTAATATTAAAACCAGCTGCAAGATAATCAACAAAAACAATTTCAGTAAGGAAATTTGATTGGAATGTGCTTACTGTGGGGAGTGCATGTTATTGCAGCCAACAGACATTCAGTGACTGAAAAACCTATCCATTTTTGGAAAAGTTTTTGGTTGTAGCACTTTCCCATTATCTGATGAAGTTAAAGAACATGTGGGTATTTAACTGTTTGTGTGCACTGCAGGATGTGGAAAATGTGCTGATTGGCATTCAGGCTGCTTATTTCTGCCGATTATGGATCCGGTTCAATCTATTTGCTGTTCATCGTCCTATTGGTTCTTTTGACACAATTCCTAAACCTAGTTTCTAGCTATCAGGACAGGAAGAGAGATTTAATATCAAAGCTTACTCCAGCTTCATGCTTCAGAGCAGGAGGCACAAACAACGTACAAGTGCTTTAGCTTGCTACCCTAACTGCCACACATAGGAAATTTTAATATCAAGGAAGGTAAGAATCATTTTACATTTTTATCGTGGCTACTTGTGCCAACTTTGTGCGATCTTGTTTCAGCTAGTTGAAGTAATTTCACAGCTATGAAGATGCACTGCACTGTGTTGGAGAAGAAGGCGGTTTAATTTTCCATGAGGTTTGTTTGTTTCACTTTATGTTGGTTGTTAAATATCCTTTTCCAGATCGTTGGGTATAGGGAGTGTGCTCAGAACCTGGCCTATTTCAGTTTGGAATTGAGGCCTTTGTGTAAAAAGTGGATGTCTCCTCAACGGATTGTTGATTACTGGGTGCCTGGAATTTTATTGTTGTCAACTGAACGTTAAACGGTGAGATAAAAATTTGAGTTGTCTTGTGAAGACTGGCTAGATTGGAACAGAAAACTAAATGAAAAAGTTGCCTTTTGTGTAAGATGTAACTGTATTGTTAATGTTTATCCCCAGGATTTCTCCCCTTCCCCACTTCAAAATGCTCTTATGATGATACAGTTTTAGAGATATTCAGCCATCTTGTGGCTGTTTGCCTAAATGGCAATTTTCACTTCTAAGCATAGACAATAGATATTTGTAGGCAACATTGCAGCTGGACCTAATCTATCTTGTCCCTGATGTGCATTATTTCTTGCAGGGGTCAATATATAGTTGTGTTTTCCTCTCCTTAGCCCAGTGCAGTGAATATTAGTTGTACAGGACAAAACAGCCCGCTTGATTGGCACCTTTTCCACAAACATTCACTCCCTCCACCACCAAGGAACAGTGCCGGCCATGTGTAGCTTCTGCAGGAACTCACTAAGGCTCCTTGGGCAGCACCTTCCAAATCCATGACTGCTACCATCTAGGAGAGCAAGGGCAGCAGACACATGGGGACACCGCCTCAAATTTCCCCTCCAAGTCACTCAGCATCCTGACTTGGAACTATGTCACTGTTCCCTCACTAGTCGCTGGGTCAACAACCTGAAAATGCTTCCCTTGCAACATTGTGGATTTGTCTCCACTGGTTCAAGGAAGCAACTCGCCACCACCTTACCTAGGACAATTAGGGATGGGTAATAAATGATGGCCTAGCCAGTGATGATCACATCCTGTAAATTAATTTTTTTAAATGTTTTGGCTAACACAGCTCAGACTGAGTGTCAAAACTGGGCAATATGATATTCACAAACCCACTGGGAGATCTGTTGAAATGCACTGAGGTTTCTGAGAGACCTTGCTATTCTAAATTCAATGAAATGCTGGTGGCAAACTCCGTTACAGAGAAGAAAATTGGAGCTTACCATGCATAGCTCTGCTAGGGCCCTGTGGAATATTAAGCACTTAATATTTTGCGTAGAACTATAAAAACATAAGATATAGAAGCACGGGGAGTGTGTAAGGTCCCTTGAGCCTTCTCTGCCATTCAAAAAATCAGGGACTGATCATCTTTTCAATTCCACTTTCCTTCCCACTCTCCATGTACCTTGGTTTCCTGAAAGATTAAAATCTATCTATTCCAACCTTGAATACAAAAATAGATCTTTCAACCCACCCAACCCATGTTAGTGTTTGCCCTCTGTTTGAGCTGAAGTCCTAATTCCATGTGCCTGCATTGTTCCCTATTTCTCTTTATTTTCAACCGCTGCCCTAACCTATTTATCAATGGTTTCTGCTTCAATCAAGTCTTTGTATTTGTAGTGCTCATTCTCGGCCAAGTGAATCTACAGTATATCCTCTCTATTGCTTCAGCATCCATCCCATTGCATGGTGCTCAAACTGTACACATAGTTCAGTTGTGATCTTGCTAACCTTACTACTGTTGAATTTATCTGAAATTTTGCAGCGTGATTTTAGTATTCTATACCTTTTAAAACCTACTTCTTGTGACCATCTGCCCCTCACATTCCTCTATCCTTTCATACCCAGATTTTCCCCACGCCAATTTTTTTTTCCAAAGTATGTACCATCTTACATTTACTAACATTATTGACATTGGTTGTTTTCCTATTATTCACCATTTTTACAGTTTCTCCTTGAAACTTACTTTGCTGAATAGTTTAATATGTCTTTCATTTTAGTTTCTGTATATTTTGCCACTCTGTAACCCCGTATCAAATCAATAATGTGCATCATGAAAGAAACCTTATGGGATACCTGTACCCATATCCATCTAACTTGAGAAATTGCTTTCAACTCCTACCATGTTTCCTCCGTTCTAACCAGTTTTTAAGTTAACATATTCTATACCTCTGGAATATTCTTTACCAGTCTCCTGTGAGATATGATTTCTGAAAGACTGTGAACTGTACCTCATTCACATTTGTCACCATCTCAAAGAACTTTTATCAGGTTTGTCAAGTATGGTCTTGTCTTGCAAAATTGTCTTGCAGTGTGTTCAGGAAACTCTTTGGAATAAAGTTTATCTGAAAACTAAGTCCAGTTAATTTGTGTGTTTTGTTGTATTATGGAAGTTTTCTTTGGTATGGGGGAGGGGTTGCAGGCATTAGTTTTGTTTTCCTAAATGCTCTTACTCTCCAACTTATCATTTCTTCATGCAATCATGTATAACAGGTGTGGCCGTCTACAAAACCTGTTTTGTAATTTGGCCTATGTATTAATCAGAGCAAGTATCAAGATTACCAAAAGAGAGTCTAAAACACAGATTTGCTTCAGAATTTGAGTATATTGTATACACATTTGTTGGAGTTTGTGGCAGCCAGTCAGAAATTGTCTGAATTATTTGCATTGACCAGTTGCAGATAAATTTGTATCCAAGGATAAAGGGCAATATCGCAAGTAATAGTCAGTGTTTGAATAGCATAGCTTCTGAGTGATGTGTGTTTACCTCTTTCATGCATGTACAAATAAGCACAGCAAGTGGACAAAATGCTCTGTCAACAGGATTAAAGAAGAGCCTTGCTATATTCATCAAATGTAGCTTTATTGCTGACAGCTGCATTTGTCAAGTGCCTGCAAGTCTAAATGAGAAAACAACTTCCAAGAGCCGTTCCATTTTTTCAGAATAACTTCTCTGAAAGTGTTGTAGTGATGTGGACACGTGTATTGGTAATTGGATCAGGGCTGGCTAAACCTATATTGCATGGAGGATGTTTTAATGGTTGCGGAGATCAGAATCACAATACAGAAGTGAATGGTTAGCGTTTGACCTAATTCTGTTACGTTATCAGTAGCATTATTTTTGCTGAGTGTCTAACCTAAAAAGAAAATGACAAGACTTTTACTGGATTTACTATCTTCAGCCATGTGTCAAGTGAAAATGGTCACCTGCCAAGTTATATTACATCAGTGCTATATATTTCAGATTAACAATTGGGCTGCTCTTAATTGTCGATATCTGTAACATCGGAATTGCACATTAGAAGTTACTGAAATGAAGGTACATTTTGGAAAATGCAGATTAGGTTCTATGTTAAAACTATGCTCCTGAGTCCTATGTTATTGTGAATAAGACATGGAGTAAGTCATTTGGCCCTTTGAGCCTGCTCTTATTTAGCCTGCACTAAATAAGATCTTTGCTGATTTGGTTGTAGTCTAAACTCCATTAATAACCTCAGCCCCCCCCTTGTTTAATAAAAATCTATCTAACCCAACCTTAAATAAGTTTTAAAAACCCAGCTTACACTACCTTAAGGGGAAGAGAATTCTACATTCGAATGACATTCTGAGAGAGATGAATTCTCTCCACGATAGGGAGGAAAAAGGGTTGTGAAGAGAATTCTTTCCTCGGTTTTAAAGGTGAATTCCTTTTATTCTTAAACCATGTCCCCGAATTTTAGTTTCGCGCACAAGAGGAACCATCCTCCTGGTAACCATCCTATTCAGTCCCCTCAATATCTTGCATGTTTTAATAAGATCACCTCTCATTCTTCTAAACTCCAGTGGGTTTATGCCTAACCTGTTCAGCCTTTCTTCGTAAAATAAGCCCCTTATCCCAAAGCTGAGTTGGGTGAACCTTCTCGGAACTGTTTCTAAAGCCGTTGTATCTTTATTCAAATAATGAGACCAAAACTGTACAGAATACTCCAGATGTGGTCTCACCAAGGCCCTGTACAGCTACAGTAAAACGTCCCTCCTTTTATATTCCATTCCTCGCAATAAATGCCAACATTTAATTTGCCTTCCTAATCACTTGCTGTATCTGCATACTAACTTTGTGATTCATGTATCAGGGCACCAGATTCCTCTACCACTGAGTTCTGCAACCTCTATCCATTTAAGTAGTACTCTGCTTTTCTATTTTTCATGCCAAAATGGACAGCTCCATAAGACCATAAGACATAGGAGCAGAATTAGGCCACTTGGCCCATCGAGTCTGTTCTGCCATTCAATCATGGCTGATATTTTCTCATCCCCATTCTCCTGCCTTCTCCCCATAACCCCTGATCCCCTTATTAATCAAGAACCTATCTATCTCTGTCTTAAAGACACTCAGTGAATTGGCCTCCACAGCCTTCTGCGGCAAAGAGTTCCACAGATTCACCACCCTCTGGCTGAAGAAATTCCTCCTCATCTCTGTTTTAAAGGATTGTCCCTTTAGTCTGAGATGGTGTCCTCTGGTTCTAGTTTTTCCTACAAGTGGAAACATCCTCTCCACGTCCACTCTATCCAGGCCTCGCAGTGTCTTGTAAGTTTCAATAAGATCCTCTCTCATCCTTCTAAACTGTAACGAGTACAGACCCAGAGTCCTCAAACGTTCCTCATACGACAAGTTCTTCATTCCAGGGATCATTCTTATGAACCTCCTGGACCCCTTCCAAGGCTCAAAACAGCTCACAATACTCCAAATGGGGTCTGACCAGAGCCTTATACAGCCTCAGAAGTACATCCCTGGCCTTGTGCTCTAGCCCTCTTGACATGAATGCTAACATTGCATTTGCCCACATTATATTTCACCTGCCAAACTTTTACCCACTCACTTAACGTGGCTATTTCTCTTTGCAGACTCTCTACCACCTCCTGACAACTTTCTTCCTTCCCTAGCTTGGTGTCATTGGCAGATTTAGCTATCATACATTCGGTTCCTTCATCCAAGCCATTGATCTAAATAATTGAGGAGCCAGCATTGGCTTCTGTGGCACTCCACTAGCGTCAACTTGGCAACCCGAACTTTACCCATTTATCACTATTCTCTGCTTCCTCTTTGCTAACCAATCCTTTATCCAGTCAGCCATGGGAGGCACCGCGACAGTGGTTAGCACTGCTGCCTCAGCTCCAGGGACCTGGGTTCATTTCCGGCCTCTAGTGACTATCTGTGTGGAGTTTGTACATTATCTCGGTGTCTGCGTAGGATTCTTCCGGGTGCTCCAGTTTCCTCCCACTGTCCAGAGATGTGCAAGTTAGGTAGATTGGCCATGCTCAATTGCCCCTTAATGTCCAAAAGAGGTGGGGTAACTGGTATAGGGTGGAGGCGTGGGCCTAAGTAGGATACTCTTTCCAAGGGCCAGTGCAGACTCGATGGGCCGATTATCCTCCTTCTGCACTATAGGGATTCTAATATAGTACATAGAACATTACAGCGCAGTACAGGCCCTTCGGCTCTCGATGTTGCGCCGACCTGTGAAACCACTCTAAAGCCCATCCACACTATTCCCTTATCGTCCATATGTCTATCCAATGACCATTTGAATGCCCTTAGTGTTGGCGAGTCCACTACTGTTGCAGGCAGGGCATTCCATGCCCGTACTACTCTCTGAGTAAAGAACCTACCTCTGACGTCTGTCTTATATCTATCTCCCCTCAATTTAAAGCTATGTCCCCTCGTGCTGGACATCACCATCTGAGGAAGAAGGCTCTCACTATCCAATCCTCTGATCATCTTGTATGCCTCAATTAAGTCACCTCTTAACCTTCTCTCAAACGAAAACAGCCTCAAGTCCCTCAGCCTTTCCTCATAAGATCTTCCCTCCATACCAGGCAACATTCTGGTAAATCTCCTCTGCACCCTTTCCAATGCTGCCACATCCTTCCTATAATGCGGCGACCAGAATTGCACGTCCTACACCATGTGCTCTTGTGTAGTAATCTTTGATGTGGCACCTTGTCAAATACTGTTTGGAAATCCAGCTACACCACATCTAGCGGTTTCCTTTGGCCACTTTGAATGTTACTTCATCTTTCACAAAGCCATGTTGGCTCTAGCATTTTCCCCAAGACAGATGTTAGTCTAAGTAGCTTATAGATTCCTGCTTTCTGCCTTTGTCCTTTTACAGAGATAGGTTCTTGATTAATAAAGATATCATGGGATATGGGGAGAAGGCAGGAGAATGGGGATGAGAAACATATCAGCCATGGTTGAGTGGTAGAACAAACTCTGGGCCGAATGGCCTAATTCTGCTCCTATACCTTATGGTCTTATTAACTATTTTCCAATCCTCTGGGACCCTCCCAGAATCTAAGGAATTTTGGAAGATTATAAGCAATGCATCGGCTATCTGTGCATCCACTTATTTTAAGACCCTCGAATTAAGGCCATTCGGTCCTGGGGACTTTTAAGACTAATAATTTTCCTAGTACCTTTTCCCTCGTGACCTCATGACGTTCACTTATCTTTGGGAAGTTTTCCAAGTCCTCTACTGTGAAGACACACACAAAATATCTGTTCAACGCTTCTGACATTTCTTTGTTTTCCGTTATCAGTTCCCTAGACTTATCTCAAGGACCAACACTGGCTTTAGTTCACTTTTCCTCTTCAAACACTTGTAGAAACTCTTACTGTCTTTTTATGTTACTCGCTAACTTTCTCTCATATTCTGCTTTCTGCTTTATTATTCTTTTTTGTCATTCCTTGCTAATCCTTATAGCCTGTCCAATCCTCTGCACATGCCATTAATCTTTGCCAATTTGTAAAGTATTTCTTTCAATTTAATACTGTCCTTGACTTATTCAGCTTTCTAGATAATGCTAAGACTTTCTTTCTCACTGGGATAAATCTTTGACAAGTTATTAAATATATCCTTAAAAGTCTACCACTGCAACTCTACTATCCCACTTTTTAACCTAGTTTCCCAGTTCAGTTTGGCTTGCTCTGCCTTCATCCCCTCATAATGAGACCCTCCATTAATCCAGTCTCATTGCACAATAACTAGTTCTAGAATAACCTGCTTCCTACTTGGTTCTAGAACGTACTGCTCTTAAGATATTGTCCTGAAAGCACTCCATAAACTCATTTTCTAGGTCACCTTTGCCAATCTTATTCTCCCAATCTACATGTAGATTAAAGTCAGCCATAATTAATGCAGTTGTCATTGAGAACATGCACATTTACCATGAAGTAAATGATGAGCCATATGCATATTGTCATAAATTAAAATACATTTAATTTTGGGGAAGTTACATTCTGTAGTTTTGCATACTTGCCCATCTGGGTTTAAATCCAGCCAACACTGATGGAATAGATGTCTACGCCATCTTTCAGTTAAGTGCTACCAAACCGCTGTCTTAGTGGGTTTAATTATGTAGTGCAAAATCACTCACATTTTGGCGAAGCTGTCAGCTTCACTCAGGCCAGGATATTGATTGCTGTGGAAAATAGAAACCCTTGCAATGATGCAGAAGAGAGAGTGGTCTTGTGAAGTTGGTTTGGGGGCAGATTCGAGCAGGAGACAATAGGGACCTGTATTATTGCTTATTTTGGAGTGATTTATGCTGATCGGGAACAAAAGTGCAAGGTTTTTCTAATTTTCAACACTCCTCTCCCTCATCTTTTGTAGGGAAAATATTAATGAATTTAAAAAAGAAAATATGTCAGCTTTGTTGCATCGCTGTGACTTTTAAAGTATTTCCACCATTTAAAAAAGAGAGGATGATTTCATTCTATAATTCTGGCAGATGAACATGTGTAATTGCACACTTAATCAACCTGTGATTGAATATAATTTTTTTAATCTACTTCAGTGTGTGGTTAAAATGTTCATTAATTTGGTACGTATTTGTGGGTTGGTAGCTTCGTACCAAGTACAACCATTACCTGTTCCTTGTACTCATTTGTGAGCTATTGACTATTCAGAAGGCACTTCTGCAAATGCTTTAATGCATTCAATTATTAAGCTTAATTTACTCCACAGAGCCTTTTTGAACTTTCAAATGTACAACAGAATAAAGATGCCTCTCCAGTAATGTGTGTAGATGGGTAACCTGTTGTCTACATGTTGTAGGATAAAGCCACTAGATGAAGGTTTTATTTTTGACATTCCTGATTCTAATGAAAATTAACAACATTGGTTTGGCAATGTAGCAGAATGCAAATTCTTAAATTGAACATCGTGTTCATTAGGTAGTGTGAAAAGGGTCCACAGCCAGTTGTTCACATTGTTTCTTTAGAAGTGCCTACCTTCTCCTTTGTGAACATTTTTCATATAAATATAAATGATGTCATCTCAAGCAGGCTGTTTTAGGGAGATGACTGAACCGGTTGATAGGTGAGAATTTATTTAATACTGAAAGATACCATCACCATCTGAATTGGTTTTGACTCTTTCCCTCAATGTCACTATATATTATATCAAATATCTGACTGTCGGGTACCATGTCTGCCCTAAATTAGACCATTCCCCATGGCGGCACAGTGGTTAGCACTGCAGCCTCACCCCACCAGGGACTCTGGTCCGATTCCGACCTTTGGTGAATGCCTGTGTGGAGTTTACACATTTTCCCTGGGCCTCTGTGGGTTTCTTCCGAGTGCTCCAGGTTTCTCTCTCAGTCCAAAGATGTGCAGGTTAGGTGGGCTGGACATGCTAGATTGCCCCCAAGTGTCCAAACGTTGGGTGGGGTTACGGGGATAGGGTGGAGGATTGGTCCTAGATAGGGTGCTCTTTCAAACTGTCGGTGCAGGCTCGATGGGCCGAATGGCCTCCTCCTGCACTGTAGGGATTCTGTGACCTCATTACTCTCTGTTCAAACAAAACTTGATTAAAGCAGATTTGTCGTCATTAACTTTAGGCAGAGTTATTGATGAAATGCCACTTGGTTATAAACCCAACAATTTATTAGTAAGGAATAAAATAGCAAACACAGTTTAATTTATTATTTGCTCGCTTAATTTGTGTCACTTTTGTCCCTTTCCACAAAGGAATAGATATGTATCTAAAAAAATTAAAAAGCACACAGATGAAACTTGTTCTAATTTCTGGAGCTTTAAATAAAAATAGGTTTAATGACATTTAATGTCTTTGTGTCTCTTTTATAGTTCCATACATGTTCAAATTATAAACCCAAAGGACCATAATCATTCAGTATTATGGATTTGATGACCAGGATGTAGAGCTAGAGCATTGCTTAATGGAGGAATTAAATAGATGACTGGCAGGGCAGTATTTACTTGTGCACTTGCATTTTAGTTACATTGTCTTTGTCACTAAATACTAATCTGGAATGTTTTGGACATGGTCAGATGATGCCACTCTAATGCGATTATTAAGGCATCTATATTTATGTATTTCTAATTACTGGAACTCCATGAGCTGTATGTTTTCAACATAGTGTAATCATGGGCTGTTTTTTGTGGGATTTTTATTTACACTCGAGAAACCATGCATAAAGATGGCCTCCTGCACTATAGGGATTCTATAATTCTACTTATTTTCCAAATCTAAGCTTTTGAGTATTTTCAGCTACAGAAAACCAGAATTAATTCCTGTTCATGAGACAAATTCAAAATAATGGGCCATGTTGCACAAATGCATTGAAGTAAATCGGCACACAGGTCATTTCTCGTATATGATGATGTTAACAATATATTAAATAAATCCAGTGACTCAACTGGTGAGGCGCAAAGCTTTCTACTGTGTAACTTTTAGCTGCTTTTGATGCAAGATTGAATGAGCAGCCTACTAAAATGATGTAGAAAAGACCAGGATTCTTAATAACAATTAATAATCTGTATTAGTGTCACAAGTAGGCTAACATTAACACTGCAATGAAGTTACTGTGAAAATCACATCTCTAATTTGATTTTCAGGCTTACATATTTGCATTTAATTTGGCTATCGTATATAGTGTATATTGATATTATAAAATCATTTGTATTTAAATATGAATTCACCTATTCAAGAGTTTTTTAAAAAATCATAGCAACTACAATATGTAGCTGTACTCTGAGTTCATAACTAGAGTGTATACACTTGAACCATCACCAAACAAAATGAGGGAGTGATTAGGAGAAACATTTATACATTGTTAGGACATTTCATGTCCTAACAGACACAGTAGTAGAAGTGGCTCCATTAACACTTCAAAGGAAATGGACAAATACTTGGAAAATAAGTATTTCTAATTGTGAAGGCAATGGGTCTAAATGGAAAGATCAGACAGCTAGAAAATTGCATCATCTGTTTGTAATATTCTGGCCCATAACTTCCTGATTCCCCAGTGCCATGTTTGGGAGGATATTCCAATGAAATCCTTCTAGGAAGTTCCCACATAAGGGTTTACCCGGCAATTGGCCAGAAGAGCTCATTTCCACTGGACAGTTGCCCTGAGAACCATCCGACAAAGTGATGTTCAAAAATGTGAAATGCACACTACTGAGATCACTAGATAGATGTGGGAAGCTTTCTTCGTGGTCAGTGAGCTCCTCACTTTGCCACTGATCAGGGTCTTTGATGGAGGAGAAATCATAAGGTTTAAGCGTTTTTTGTTTTCGTCAAATTGAAAGACATTTTAACATTTCTTGTACAGCTACATGTGAATTATGAACAGATGCACCGAAAATTAAAGTCATTGCCACCTTTTGATTGCTCTGCTGCAACGTGAGGTTTCAGCGTAAGCTGCTATAAGCACCTCCTTTAAATCTCCAATTGCTGCAGGGAAGGCAAACTACCAGGCTGGTAATTTCAGGGTCTACTATCTTCTAAATTATATTTTGCAAAGGTCCCAATTAGAGTAAATGTAGAATTAAGTGACTAGGTACATTGTATGTTTTAACCACTAGAGGATGTTGAAAATGCTGAAGGATCTTAATGTTTGACCACCAAAGTCTCAAACCAATACATCTTTTTACCTTCCACCGAATCACTTGAGACCTAATAACATAAATGGGAACTTGTGTAAATTTAATCCTGTAAGTGTGTTTTCCAGTCCTTTTAGAAAATTGAATTACTAACCTATTGATTTAAGGCAGTGATAACTTGTACTGTCCCATATTATACTCATCAAATTCTGGGACAAAGCTAGCATTGCTAATTTGCAGCTGTAATGGTTTGGTTCTTTTAGTTTAGGCCCTACTAGAACCAAAATTGCTCTTGTACCATGATGGTGCCCTTTAATGGACAGGGAAATTAGAAAGTTTTAGGGTTGATCCAAGATATTAAAAGAGAAATAATATTCACAGTTGGGCCATAATGTTAAGGGTAAATTGGTGTGGGAGAACAGAAGCATAAATTGACCAATTCTCTTCTCTGGCAAGATTATTTCTTTGTAAAACATGCACTGTTCACAGGAGCTTGTAAAATGTTATTTCCAATGGACAATTTAATGCTCACTAATATTATTATCGTGCTGTATTTACAGTGTGGCTGGCCACTCAGAATCATAGCACATTAGTGACAGAGCGCAGTGCTGTGCCTTTTCTTCCAGTCAATCCAGAATATTCTGCAACTAGGAACCAGGTATGTTGAAATACAAGAGTGTCAACTGAATATATGTTTTTGCTTGTGTTTATCATGTCTTAAGATAATACTGTGTGTAAAGGTTATATATTTGTATAAAAATATTGTATATATTTTCTGCATAGTATAATGTTATATATTTTAACAGTAAAGAATAAATGTTGGGTAAAAGAGAAGAGACATTCGCCTGTTCAAGTTGATGCAGTTGTGTCTTTACGTTTTGCTCATCCTGCAGCATACCACCGTGATACAGTGAAATTGGCCATTAGAAAGGTGCATGAGTGAGACCTTGTGATTTTGATCATTGTTGCCTGGCCTACCTGACAGTACCGTTGAGAATAAGGATGTTTCTGTGTTCGGAATCACAAACGCAAAGCTATATGTTACAGTAAGCTGGACCACTTGCTCACCTTAATGGGGTTGCTTCAGAATGTGTTTTATCTTTGAAAACACCAAACTTGGTTAAGTCCCTTTGCCTATATTCATTCGTCTTTCTCGACTGAAGTGAGATGGTACTGTGCTGAAAGTTTTCTCAACAAGGTGACTGGACAGGCCCACTATTAATTGGCAATCAATGATTACAACCATCGAGTTGCTTGTTTATAACAAAAAAAGATTGTTACTGTTTCAGTTGAACAATAAAGCAGTTTCAATAGGATGCATTTACATATCTCTCAATCTTTATTTTTATTTTTTTTGCCACTTCATTTATCTACTTGACTGAGATATTCTGTACTGTACACGTGTAGTTTTTAGCTATTCTCCAGATTTGATACCCAACTGTTAAGCTTTTTAGATCTAACTTAGCCTGCAAGGTATACCACCTTTGTCAAGCATCTGACAACAAGTGCAAGTGTATTGTTACTGAATTCTTAACAGAAAACAGACCATGGGACATTGCACATTTGACCTTTGTGCTTATTCAGATATACTGCAGCGCAATACAGTTTCCTTTGATAGATTTGATTGCATATCTTTCCCACAAAAATTCAACCATTGGACTCTTGTCATTTTATTTCCCACATAACTGCAAAAATATGCTGATGTTTGAACTTAAAAAAGACTTGTCTCAGAAATGCTTAAAACAGTAAAATATGAGTGGCCTATTCCTCAAGAGAAGGATACATCCAGCTAATATGCAGTGGCATTGTTGCATTCTATTTCAGTCCAGTTAAATTCCAGTGGAAGCTAGAGAGTGAATGGTTTAATAACTCAAAAGTAACTCCCTTGGTATTGTGTCATCCTCTGCTGCAAATTGGAGTCTGATAGTTCTGTACTGATGCTAGAAGTATCTTGTATGACTATGATGTTTAAAACACCTTGTTGTTTTTGTGAGAGAGGGAAATAAGGAGATTTGGGGAGGGAGGGCGTGAGGAATTTCTAATACCAGAGTTTATTTCCTAAGATTATAGTTCATGGGTGTGGGGAAGTTGGCAGCATAGGGTGTAAAATCTATTATCTGTATTGGCGGTCACCTCAATTTAAAATCTTCCATGAAGTGTCTCCATCTTGATGACCACTCTTCATTCGTCATAAGGTGCATATTGTAGCAAAGAACATAAAGAAAGACATTCACTTCCAGCATGCCGTTCCTTGAAGTATCTCAAAGGCATTCACACATGATGGATTACTTATGACTTTCAGCCACTTATGTAAACAAACGCAACAGCCACTTTAATTACAGCAAGAATCCGCACAGAGCAACCTGTTTATCTGTTGAATTTAAGATCACTTCATGGGTAAATACACACTGATACTGAATCATTTAGATTAAGTTGATCCCAGGTTGAATGCCTCATCTTTATTAAGTGACAGAGATGTGCCTTCTCTGTTCTCCCCTCTGCTGCAGCTCTCCTTTGTTCGTTATAACAGCAGGTTTATTTGTCTTTGACTAGTCACAAGGTCTTTTTTCCCATCTTAACTTCCTTTCAGTCAAAAGTCTCCAGTGTTTCTTCTTGGACAATAAGATTGTAATTGATCCATTAGCAATTAATGCAAACGATTCAAACATTCTTTAAATCTTCAAATTCCACAGACATTTTAAAGAAATTACAAATTTTCCTTGCTGTACTTCCTCTGGGCCAAAGCTTGTCACCAACCCGTGGGGAAAAGTGATCATAATCTGAAAATTTTATATTAAGTTTCAGAGTGATGCGATTAAGTCCAGAACTTGGGTCTTAAATTTGATCAGATTCAATTGTGGAAGTCTGATAGGTGAGTTGGCTGAGGTAGGTTCGGAAATTAGATTTAAAATATATGATGCTAGACAAGCTATGAGGGGGAAAAAAAATTATAAATATACAATCCCTTGAAGAATAAAACGCCACAGAAAAACTGATATGACTGTGGCTAACTACGGAAAATAGGGATAATAGATGAAAAGAAGAGGTTTCCAATGTTTCCTAAAAGAATATTAGCTTTAGGATTGGGATGGTTTTAAAAACCATCTGAGGGATAACCAAGGAAGTGAAAATGAGGCTAAGATACCAAGAAATGAAAAACAAATCGCAAGAGTCTAGCGAAAGTAAAATAGTTACCTTGGAGGCAGCAGCCACACTGCACTCATCCTGCTCCAGTCAGCTGTGCCCACCATCGACAGACCCGAGAAGAATGTAAAGCTTCTCATTTGGGACAAAGGCTATCCCCATATACATAAATAATGAAGCTTCTTCTCTCTCTCTCTCTCTCTCTCTCTCTCTCTCTCTCTCTCTCTCTCTCTCTCTCTCTCTCTCTCTCTCTCTCTTTCCCCCCCCCCGCCCCCCACCTTCCCCTTCCACTGTGGTCAATTCAGTGATCGTAGTTATGAAATAGTTAACTTTGATCTGCCAGGACTCGACGCGAGGGAGCGACTGGTAAGGCTATATTTTGACACATATGTCCTGAAACCTGCCACAGAGGGAGAAAAATAGCCTGAGATTAACAAAATTTGACTACCTGAGGGCAGGAGGCCTATAATGAAAGCAGACAAGAAACATTGTGAAGCAGACATTCGACCTGCTCAAACAAAGGTTCCACTGTCCTTTATTGCATGTGGATTTCTGAACCATAACACACCTCACATATGCCATAACATTGCCATTATGAGGCACAGCCATTGCCTCCAGGAACCTGAAAGTGAAGGAGGATGAATCCTGAAACCCTTTGCTCGGAACGCCTGTCAGAATGCCTAGACTCTACTTTCAATCAAGCTACCACCCTTTACCACTATGGATACACCATTTCTCACCATTATATCCAATCGGCGATTCCCCAACATCGTGCCCTTTGGCCATAATCCAAGAATAAAAACCATGAAAACCTTGTCATTAACATCTTTAGATAGCAACATATCCAATTATACAAACAAATGAGCTGTTCACCCTTGTACATTCCCTTACTGCCCATCTCGAATGTGCCTTTGCCTTTCTCCTGCTTGTACATAGTGCTTGCCAGTGGCTGCTGCATGACTGATGGAAGGTTGACTTTCACTGGTGGTGACTACACATGCCCTTGCAGGGTGCCTTTGAGCAGCTCTGGACTTTGAGTGCCTGACTTCAGACTGCATCACCTCAATGTAGAGCGCAGAAGTCTGGGTTTTCTGGTTGAGTAGCAACTGCAAGGGCATCAGTGGAGTCGCAATAATGGGAGCAGGAATACTGACACCCTGAAAGAGGACAGGAGGCTCATGCTCACTTCCATGGGGAGGCATCACGACAATCCTACTGATCTGTTGAGCTCAGATTGCTGAACTGCTATGAAAGCCTGCAAAATCCTTTTTTGAGCACAGATTTGCAGCAGTGGTGGCAGAATCTCAGAATTGTTATGGTGTAGAGGAAGGCCATTCAGCCCATTGTGTCTGCACCAGCTCTCCCAAGTGAGCATTATGACTTGGTGCCATTCTCCTGCCTTTTCCCCGTAACCTGGTACATTGTTTATATTCAAATAAACATCTAATGCCCTCTTGAATACCTCCATTGATCCTGCCTCCACCACACTTCCAGGCAGTGCATTCAAGACCTGAACCACTTGCTGTGTGAAAAAGCTTTTTCTCGCATTGCATTTGCTTCTTTTGCAAATCACTTTAAATCTTTGCCATCTTGTTCTCAAATCCTTTTATGAGCGGGGAGCAGTTTCTCTCTATCTACTCTGTCCAGCCCCCTCATGATTTTTAACACCTCTATCAAATCTCCCCTTAGCCTCCACTCCAAGGTGCACAGTCCCAACTTTGCCAATCTGTCTTCCTGATTAATGTTTCTCTGGAACCATCCTTGTAAACTTCTTCTGTACTCTTCAATGTATTCACATCTTCCCTAAAGTATGGCGCCCAGAACTGTACACCATATTCCAGCTGAGCTCTAAGTAATGGCTTGTACAAGTTCAGCATAACCTCCTTGTTCTTGTACTCTATACCACTTTAATAAAGCCTATGATACGAGGCAGCAGAAGTCTGTGCTTTTACTGACTGAGGCGCAATGGCAAGGACACTGGCTGAGTGGCAGTAATGGGAGCCAGACTCCTCCATGCTCTTCGACAGTGACAGAAGGTCGTCTGATAGGTTTACCCTTTCCGTATTGCATTGTCGGCTTCATTCTTCTGAAAGGCATCCCATTGAGAACCTCATTAGAATCTCCTGTGGCAGAACTCATGTGTGACGTCACCTTGCTGGGAGCTGGCAGGCATCCTACCCTTCCCCAGCCCCCAAGCCTGACTGCTGCCCACATGCTCGGTTTTCCTTGCAGACTACTTTTTCCAATTCCTATGCTGTTAAGATATAGGATATGTTTTTATGCTCTCTGCTAGAGATGATGTTAAGGAACTGCAACTAGCATCAATAAAGCAACGTCAGAGGGTGAAGACTGGGATGAATGCTAGTGTTTCCCTCTTTTTGGCATGTGCTTATGCTGCAATCCAGTTCAACACTTAGTTCCTGTTCATGTGGCCTGCCAATACTCACTCATGAAGGATAATTGGTTACTGAAAGGTCCTCTGCTACCTATTGAGCAGTACACCAGCAAGAGGAGATGAGAGTGCAGGTAGAAAGTTAGCTTATTTTGTTTTCCAAACCACTGTCTCATCCACCTATTGGGAGTATACAGTCTCTACAGGAAAGTACTTCACCGCAGCTATTGGTAGTGGGTGAGATAGTAGTGGCGCTGGGAATGTAAGTGATAGCTTTGAGGAGGTAAGTAATGACTAAATGGGGGGAGGTAGGGCGCACAATTACAATATCTAACTATTGGAGTGAGGCATTGGTGTGAAAGTGGCACAAGAATGATATACTGGTTACTGGTTCATAGTACATTATTACTGATGGCACACTGTATCATTTATTTCTGCTCATCATTTCCGTGGCTGATGATGTTGTTTCCAAAACTTCTATCTCTAGGTAATATGTTAATGTGAAGATTAAACATTTGTGGACGATTCCCAGCAAACTATTTCAAAAACATTTGAAGCTGCAATGCATTATCGGGATAAATAATGAAGTGACATGCAACAAGTGCTGCAGCTTTTGTACATCCTGTTTATAACTTTTCAAAATGAGAAGTCATAAATCAAAGTGCTTTAGAAAAGCAAGTTTCTTTTATGACTCTTTAATATTCTTTAAAGTTCTTGGTTTCTGCTTTTAATATACTTAGATTCGATATTTCATTTTTTCCTCAGTCCACAGAGTATTCAGTGACCTTTTATAGTTTTAAAATGCACACATCTTTTTCTAGAATCTTATGACTACAAAAGTGGTTTTCCCCAAAGTAGTGCATTTTAATAATTAAATACTGTTCTAAAAATAATAAGAAAGGAGCCCCTCTGAAAATAAAACTAGCTACAAGTGAGATTTTTGTATTTTTAAAAGAAATCCGCTATTTGGTTTTGGGCATCTAACTGCTGATTATTGTTTTCAATTAGCAGAGATACAAATATTGTTGAAGCTGGATGGAAATTTTAAATGTTCAGCTTTCATAAGATGACAATGAATAGGTGCAGGAGTAGGCCATTCAGCCCATTAAACCTGCCTCGCCATTCATAAGCTCATTGCAGATCGGATCATGGTCACTTTCTGCCTGTCCCCCATAACCCTTAACTTCCTTGTTGATCACAAACCTGACTAACTCTGCCTCGACCATATTCAGTAACCCAACCTCCACTGCTCTCTATGGAAGAGAATTCTGAAGGCTTACAATCCCTCAGCGAAGGAACTTTTAATTTCCATCTTGAATGGGAGGCCGTTATTTTTATAATGTGTCCCCTAGTTCTAGATTTCCCCATGAGGGGAACATCCTCACAGCATCTACCGTGTCAAACCACCTCAGAATCCTTTATATTTCAATAAGATCACCACTCATTCTTCTTGATCAACCTGCTCAACCTTTCCTAACAAAACTAACCATTCAATCCAGGAATCAGACTAGTAAAACTTCTCTGAACTGCTTCCAAATTAAAGTATGTCCATCTTTGTCAGGTGCCCAAACTATACACACTGCCCTCGACATAGTCTCACCAGGAGCCACAGTTTCAGCAAGATTTCTATAGTCTGTACAGCGGTTAGTTTGACCTCTATGGTGGGGGAGTTGCTGGAATCAATCATTAAGGAGGCGATGACTGGACATTTGGAAAGAGCAAGCTCAATCCACCATTGTCAGCATGGTTTTATGAAGGGCAAGTCATGCTTGAAAAACTTGCTTTAGTTCTTTGAGGTTGTTACCAGCAAGGTGGATAATGAAAAACCTGTGGATGTGGTATATCTAGACTTCCAGAAGGCATTTGACAAGGTGCAGCATAAAAGACTGACCCAGAAGGTCAGATCGCAGGAGATTGGGGGTAGAGTGCTAGATTGGATTGAGGATTGGCTGACTGACAGAAATAAGAGGTTCGGGATAAATGGGTCCCTCTCAGGCTGGCGAACTGTAACTAGTGGGATGCCGCAGGGGTCAGTCCTCGGACCTCAACTGTTTGCAATCTGTATAAATGACCTGTGAGATCAGAGGGATAGCGCGGATGATACTAGGTGAGAAAGCAGGCAGTCAAAAGGAGATAAAGAGTTTACAGATGGATGTGGATAGGCTTGGAAAATGGGCCAACATTTGGCAGATGGAGTTTAATGTAGATAAGTGTGAGGTTATCCATTTTGGCTGAAAAAATAGAAAGGCAAATTATTATTTAAATGGAAAGCATTTTGAATCTGTGTCTGGGCAGAGAGATCTAGGTGCCTTTGTTCATGAATCGCAGAAAGTCAATATGCAGGTACAGCATGTAATTAATAAAAAGGAAAATGGAATTTTAGCATTTATTGCAAAAGGACTGATAGAACGGTATTGTTGCAATTGTACAGGGTGTTGGTGAGACCACATCTGGTGTATTATGTCCAGTTTTGGTCTCCTTATTTGAGGAAGGATTTGGTGGCATCGGACAGCAGTTCAGAGGAAGTTCACCAGATTGATTCCCGAGATGACCGAGTTGACGTATGGGGAGACATTGAACAGTTTGGGCTTATACTCGCTAGAGTTAGAAGAATGAGAGTGGATCTGATCGACTTATGTCAAATACTAATAGGGGTAAATAAAGTAAATGTAGGCCAAATGTTCCCCTTGTGGGGCAATCTAGAATGAGAGATAACAGATTTAGATTGAGAGGCGGTAGATTTAAAGTTGAGATGAGGAACTACTTCTCACAGAGGGTGGTGAATTTGTTGAACTCGCTGTCCCATACTACGGTGGAGTCTGAATCATTAAATGGTTTCAAGAAGGAGATAGATATATTTCTGATTTTTAAAAATGCGTTAAAGGGATCTGGGGAACAGGCAGGGAGGTGGATTTGAGACCAGGAAGAGATCAGCCATAATCTGATTGAATGGCAGAGCAGGCTCGAAGGGCTGAATTGCTCCTAATTTCTGTGTTCCTCTTTGCAATAAAAGCCAACATTCCATTAGACTTCATGATTACTTGCAGTAACTGCACACTAACTTTGTGGTTTCATTTACAGGACAGCCAGATCTCATTGTGCCACAGCATTCTTCTGTGTCTCTCGATTTAAATAATGTTCTGTTTTTCTATTCTTCCTGCTGATATGGGGAACCTCACATTTTCCCACATTATTCTCCATTTGCCAATTTTTTGCACACACCTATAATCCCCAACACCATGAGCTGTTATCTTGTGCAATACATTCCTAGTTGGCACCTTATTGGATGCCTTTGTAAATCCAAATACACTATATCTACTGGTTCCCCTTTATTCACCCTGCTTGTTACATCCTCAAAGAACTCAAAGAAATTTGTCAATCACAATTTCCGTTTCACAGAACCATGTTGACTCTGCTGGTTTGTATTATGATTTTCTAGATATCCTGCTGCTACCACCTTAATAATAGATTCTAGCGTTTTCCCAAGGACAGATGTTTGGCTAACTGGCCTGTAGTTTCCTGCTTTCAGTCTCCATCCTTTCTTGGATAGAATTATTACTTTTGCATGTTTCCAATTCGTTGGGGCCTTTCCAGAATCTAGGGAGTTTTGGAAGATTACAACTACTGCATCCACTTTCTTTGCAACCACTTCTTTTTAAGACCCTCAGATCCAGGCCATCAGATCTGGCCTTTGTCCCATTAGTTTTCCATAGAACAATGGAATCCCTACAGTACAAAAGGAGGCCATTCAGCCCATCAAGTCTGCACTGACCCTCTGAAAGAGCACCCTACCTAGGCCCACTCCCCTACCATATCCCCATAACTCCACCTAACCTGCACATCTTTGGATGTGGAAGGAAACCGCAGCACCCGGAGGAATGCATGCAGATGGCGGGGGTGAAAGTGCAAACTCCATACAAGCAGTCACCCAAGGCCGGAATTGAACCCGGGCTCCTGGTGTTGAGGCAGCAGTGCTAACCACTTTCCTAGTTTTTTTTTTCCCCTAGTGATTGTGGTTATTTCAAATTCCTCCCTCCCTTTTGTGACTTGCTTTTCTACTTTGTTGTTAGTGTCCTCAACCCATCTACTTTAATTAGGGGGGGTCAATTGGAGTGAAAAACCAGCAGAAACATCATCTTGAATTCTTTGTATTTTTCTATTCGCTTAATCGTAGTTTCAGAATCAAC
Source organism: Scyliorhinus torazame (assembly GCF_047496885.1). Taxonomy (NCBI): domain Eukaryota; kingdom Metazoa; phylum Chordata; class Chondrichthyes; order Carcharhiniformes; family Scyliorhinidae; genus Scyliorhinus; species Scyliorhinus torazame. The sequence goes on from NC_092718.1 coordinate 198,229,759, forward strand.
ATGGTTCTGTATTGTAGTGTGCTGAAAGTCTGATTACAGATGCTGTAAAACTGCATATGGTGTAAGCTAACTAGGTACGTTGATATTTCACAGGAAGAATGCAGTCTTGTGTCCAGCTAAGCAAGTTAGCACAATTCCCAGAGACCATTCAGTTCATTTATCCAGATTTTTTTTAAATTTGGCCTTTCCCCATCACATCCTTGACATATCTTGAATGAATCCACGGTTTTGTCCACCCAAAATGATCCCAATAACTGCTGCAATGTTGATTGTTTTGTACTTGGTTTATCCTAAATTGTCTTCTCATCGCATTTAGGATGTCTCATTTTCTGTCTTACCCAGCTTGTTGCAATGCTCTAGGTGTACAAAATGTAATGCAATATTCATATTTCTGTAAGATCAATAATCAGAGGCCTTTGTTCAAACAGTTTGTTCAACTTTGTATAATCGTTCCTCTTGACTGAGTTCTTTGCACAGAGATTAACTCCTTATGTTGCACCATGGTTTTAATGTGATTAAAACTAAACCGTGTTCAAAGTGCAGTCTGACCAGAACAGCATGCAATTCCTGACATTTACTGTTCCGATCTAGAAATATAATTCAGCATTCTGATAATCCATTGTTGCTCTGTGGCAATCTGATGTTATCAAGTCTTTAATCTATCATCACCTTCAAATTCATTTCTGTATGTTTAGCTGTTCGTGCATCATGGAGCATACTTCTGACAGCATTGTTCATTCTAATGTCTGGTACCTCTCACTTGTGTATAAGTCCATGGGCATTTATTCAATGCAGATTCCAGCTCCTTCTGACAGCTGTAACTTGATAGCCTTTTGTTTCACTTCCCCCACCCACCCATTTCACCTCCGTTTAGTTCCATCTGCTGATGTAATCAGTTTACATTGGATTTCTGAATTCAGGTCATTTAATGTTGTTTAAATACAGTATGAGCTTCAGGAGCAAACCCTGGCATGCTCCACTCATATGCACATTTCCATAGATATTCCACATAGCCAATTGCTGATCCATATTTAGGTCTGTCTTTGAATTCCTACTGCGGTTTCTATGGCATTCTCTTAAGGGGAACCTTGTTGAAAGCTTCTTGATGATATGAGCTATCCAGTTTTCTTTGTCTTTCTAAGATTGCCACTAAAGTGCCTTGTGGCATATTTCTACATTAAGAACAGTTTGTAAATGCAAATTTCTTTTCACTTGGAGTTTCACTTACTTGAGCATAATCTATAACCTCATGGCCTGATATATCTCTCAATCTTCCATTATCATCAAACCTGGGGACCGACCCTTGTTCAATGAGGAGTGTCAGAGAGAGGCCAGGACCAGCACAGGCATTAGGGGCAGCATGGTGGCGCAGTTGGTTAGCCTTGTTGCCTCACGGCGCTGAGGTCCCAGGTTCGATCCCGGCTCTGGGTCACTGTCTGTGTGGAGTTTGCACATTCTCCCCGTGTTTGCGTGGGTTTCGCCCCCACAATCCAAAAGATGTGCAGGGTAGGTGGATTGGTCACACTGAATTGCCCCTTAATTGGAAAAAATTAATTGGGTACTCTAAATAAGGGCAGCACGGTAGCATTGTGGGTAGCACAATTGCTTCACAGCTCCAGGGTCCCAGGTTCGATTCCGGCTTGGGTCACTGTCTGTGCGGAGTTTGCGCATCCTCCCCGTGTGTGCGTGGGTTTCCTCCGGGTGCTCCGGTTTCCTCCCACAGTCCAAAGATGTTCAGGTTAGGTGGATTGGCCATGATAAATTGCCCTTCGTGTCCAAAATTGCCCTTGGTGTTGGGTGGGGTTACTGGGTTATGGGGATAGGGTGGAGGTTTTGACATTGGGTAGGGTGCTCTTTCCAAGAGCCGGTGCAGACTCGATGGGCCGAATGGCCTCCTTCTGCACTGTAAATTCTATGATACCTAAAAATGAGATCCCAACCTGGTGAAACTGCAACACGGGTCCACATGCATGCCAAAAAGTGTAAGCAGCACACTGGATAGAGCTAAGCGATCCCACAATCAACGGATCAGATCAAAGCTCTTTTCCCGAATCTGAGCCTGTTTTGTCCCTGAGGTTCACCTCTTCTCCTCTGAACACATTCCAATGAGAATGCTGACCTACAACTTCCCTAACATTGTAAATGGCTTCCTCTCTCCAAGTACAATTTTCCCCACCCTCCCTTTCAAAACTGCTGTTATCATGCTCTGAAAAAAAAGCGTGCTTCTGTCTTTTCAGACTATCCTTTCCTCTCAAGTCCTTAAGTGTTGCCATCGCTCAAATATGGATCCATGTTTGAATTTCTGAGCTTTGACATCCAGACTTGTTAGCTCCCTTATCTCCACAGATGCTGTCAGACCTGTTGATATTGCCCAGTATTTTCTGTTTTTGTTTCAGATTCTAAATCCACAGTTATTTGCTTTTATCTTTGAATTCTGATCAGTTTTCCACCCTTCCTGCACTTTCCGGTCCTTTCCACCCTGCCGTGGCACCGAATTAACGCAAGCCAAAATCGCACATTATATTGTCCATGATGCATTTTCCTACCCTTCTCTCTCTTCAACTACTCAGTCTTTAATGTCGATCACACCATCCTTCTCCCGCAATATCTATATCTCATGATCACTCCTTGTTTGGTTCACAGCCGAGCACCTCCAGCAATAGCTGCTCTTCCACCCCCTCACCATTGTCCATATACACTGATGGCACTCACCTTTACTCTCCATTATGTACTTCTCCATTATGTAATGCCACTGCCTCTGTTTTGTCAGACTGTTCATCGGGTGTCCCGTCATAGGTGATCCACAATTTCCTCTCTTTAAACATTGGGAAGTCTGAAGCCAGCATCTTTAGCCTCCTACTGCAAATCTTGTACCTTTACCACTAATTCAAGTCTCTTCCCCAGCCATTGCCTCGGGCTGACCCAATCCGCTTGCGGTCTTGCCATCCTATTTGAACCTGTCCTGTATTGTGACCCCAAATCCTATCCACTTTAAAGACTGCCTACTTCTACCTCTGTAATGTCACATGTTGCTGCCTCTACCACAACTTAACTGTTGCTGCAACCTGCTTCCGTGCTTTTTGTCACCTTCAGTTGTGACAACACCAGTGCTCTCCTGCTGCCCCTCCACCCTCTAAACTTCAGATACCATCATCTGTGCTGCCTGTATTGTATCCCATGCACGAAATGCCACTCGCTCATTACCCATTCCTGTTCTCACTAACTTACTAGCACCTGGCCCCCACCACCACCATATAAAAAAAGTAATCCTCCCGTTTAAATCCATTCATGGCTTCACCATCACTGCCACCCCACACCCCTTGCAAACATCTGTGCAAACTCTGCCATTGGATAGATGTGCCAACAACTGGATAGCCCTCACACTCTTAATTTCCTTTCTTAAACCCCTTTGCCTTTCTACATCCCTCTCTCCTTTAACGCCCTCATTAGAATTTGCCTTCTCAATCAGCCTTTTGGTCACTCCTCCCCTATCTCCAACCCAGTTCAGTGTCCATTATTTTCTGATTACTATGGATACTTCTATCAAAAATACTATACAAGTGTAACTTTTTTTTGTAGAGTGATTCCAAATTCCTTTCATCCAAAAATGGTATGCAACTTGGAATTCAGGTGGCCATTGGCTGTGTGTGCAATAATGGCAATTGATATGACCGTGAAAAGATGGTTGCCATTTTGTACTAAAGAGATATAACTTAAAGGTACATTTCAGAACTTTCTTTTTTTTATAAATATATTTTATTCAAGATTTTTTGGCCAAACATAACAGTACATAGTTTTTCTTTTAAACAACAATAAAGAAATATAAATAACAATGGCCAGTTTTAAACAAGTAAATAAATAATATAGAAACAAAAACAAAACTAAATAGCAACTGCCTTGTCAAAAATAGTTACTCTCCAAAGATACAATCCAACAGTCCAATATACATTACCTATAACAAATGTCGATACATATACAATGACATCCCTAAGAGCCCGCCCGGATCCTCCCCCTGGGTTGCTGTTGTTGTCTTTCTTTCTTTTAATTCCCTCTATCGTTCTGTGAGGTAGTTGACGAACGGTTGCCACCGCCTGGTGAACCCTTGAGCCGAACCCCTTAATACGAACTTGATCCGTTCTAACTTTATAAACCCTGCCATGTCGTTTATCCAGGTCTCCACACCCGGAGGTTTGGCTTCCTTCCACATAAGCAATATCCTGCGCTGGGCTACTAGGGACGCAAAGGCCAAAACATCAGCCTCTCTCGCCTCCTGCACTCCCGGCTCTTCTGCAACCCCGAATATAGCCAACCCCCAGCCTGGCTCGACCCGGACCCCCACCACCTTCGAAAGCACCTTCGCCACCCCCACCCAGAACCCCTGTAATGCCGGACATGACCAGAACATGTGGGTGTGATTCGCTGGGCTTCTCGAGCGTCTCCCACACCTATCCTCTACCCCGAAAAATTTACTGAGCCGTGCTCCAGTCATATGTGCCCTGTGTAGCACCTTGAATTGTATCAGGCTTAGCCTGGCACACGAGGACGACGAGTTTACCCTACGTAGGGCATCAGCCCACAGCCCCTCCTCAGTCTCCTCCCCCAGCTCTTCCCATTTCCCTTTCAGCTCATCTACCATGATCTCCCCCTCGTCCCTCATTTCCCTGTATATGTCCGACATCCTACCATCCCCCACCCATGTCTCTGAGATCACTCTATCCTGCACCTCCTGCGTCGGGAGCTGCGGGAATTACCTCACCTGTTGCCTCGCAAAAGCCCTCAGTTGCATATACCGAAATGCATTCCCTTGGGGCAACCCATATTTTTCCGTCAGCGCTCCCAGACTCGCAAACGTCCCATCTACGAACAGATCTCTCAATTGTACTACCCCAGCTCTTTGCCATGCTCCAAATCCCCCATCCATTCTCCCCGGAACAAACCTATGGTTATTTCTTATCGGGGACCGCACCGAGGCTCCCGTCCTTCCCCCATGCCGTCTCCACTGCCCCCAAATTTTTAATGTTGCCACCACCACCGGGCTTGTAGTGTATTTCTTCGGTGAGAACGGCAACGGTGCCGTCACCATTGCTTGTAAGCTGGTCCCCTTGCAGGTCGCCCTCTCCAATCTCTTCCACGCCGCTCCCTCCCCTTCTCCCATCCATTTACACACCATTGAAATACTGGCGGCCCAGTAATAATCATTTAGGCTCGGTAGTGCCAACCCCCCCCCCCCCTATCCCTACTACGCTGCAAGAACCCCCTCCTCACTCTCGGGGTCTTCCCGGCCCACACAACTCATAATGCTTTTCTCAATTCTCTTTAAAAAAAAGCCTTTGTGACCATCACTGGGAGCCACTGAAACACAAAGAGGAATCTCGGGAGAACCACCATTTTAACCGCCTGCACCCTACCCGCCAGTGACAGGGACACCATGTCCCATCTCTTGAAGTCCTCCTCCATCTGTTCCACCAATCGTGTTAAATTAAGCCGGTGCAAGGTTCCCCAATTCTTGGCTATCTGAATCCCCAAGTATCGGAAGTCTCTTGTTACCTTCCTCAGCGGTAAATCCTCTATTTCCCTGCTCTGCTCCCCCGGATGCACCACAAACAACTCACTTTTCCCCATGTTCAATTTATACCCCGAAAAATCCCCAAACTCCCCAAGTATCCGCATTATCTCTGGCATCCCCTCCACCGGGTCCGCCACATACAACAACAAATCATCCGCATACAGAGATACCCGGTGTTCTTCTCCTCCCCTAAACACTCCCCTCCACTTCCTGGAACCCCTCAGTGCCATGGCCAGGGGCTCAATCGCCAGTGCATTTCAGAACTTTCTCGATGGTCCTGGGCACTATATAAACTTATTTTTCATTCCTTTAATAATGGGGGAAAGTGGATACTCCAGCCCAAACTCTCAACAGTAAACATTAACTGGCTAGAGTGCCGATCTCGGCACGTGTTCAAGCACAAGCATAGAGCTGCTCATTGTTGAAATCATTGTAAGGTGAACTGGCAGTGGAGCCTGGATCTGTCAGCTTGAAGATTGTACTTTGCATATGTGTCTGAGCTGGTGGCTGCAGTAAATCTGCAACAATAGAATATTATCCCTCTTCTGTCAGTTAACCCCAGCTAGTACATTTGCTCATACTCATTTTGAGTGTACCATGTTGTAGTTGGTTTCAAAGTTTCTCAAAATCCTGCACTTGTATGACCAGCCATGCCTTATTCCATATCACAGACAACAGTCAGTTTAAATTGATCAAGGTAACAATATTCTTCCAGTTGTCTTTTTTCGTGCGCATTTTTTAAACCCTTGTTCGTACCAGATGCTGTGCATTACTTTTCACGTGCTTCTCTGTAGCTCATCTGTACAAAATGGAATGCTGCTTCAGTAGAATGTGGAGAATGGTTTTCATCTCGTGTCTACAAAGATGTTTTACAACTTGGATCATTTTTTAAAAGGTTTTGATACAAGGAGAAATGGTCCTGACTCTGTTCTGTTTGGAGTTGTATTAACATAATGAATAGCAGCAGGTCAGCAAAACCTGCGGAGAATTACAGTGACTCTGCGTTCCCTTTTCTGTCCACATTCCTCTGTATGCCTGTACATTGCAAATGAGGAAAAATCTGATCTATTTTTAACGGTGAACAGTTTATTCCTTGGCGTGTTCTGGCCCTGTGGTCTCTGTCAAATTTTTGGTATTTTTTTTCCCTGCTTTGAAATCCTTTCAGTGTCTCTTGATTGGCTTAGTTGCTGGCACGCCTTGCATATTTCCCCAGCTGGGTTCAAGTGATCCCAGTGATCATTGGTTACTTTGGCTCTGTGGTTTAAAAACTATTTGAAAGTGGGTCAGCAGACTGCGGCCAGACGAGGGACAAGAGAAAAACATTAGCAGAGAAGAAAGCCTCCGTCTTGAATTCAAGCTGAAGGACTTGTAACAAAGAAGATCTCTTGTCAATAATCTCTCAAAATCTCACAAATAACCATTTATAATTCACAATCTTCGATATTCTTTTCAGGGACGGCAAAAGCTTGCCAGGTTTAATGCCCGGGAGTTTGCAACCCTGATTATTGACATTCTTAGTGATGCAAAGAGAAGGCAGCATGGAAAGACACTAGGAAGTCCAATTGGTAAGTCGCCTTTTTAAAAACTTTCAAGGTAATATATATAACTTTTTTAACTGTTGACGTTTATATATCCATATAATGACTTGATCACTAATTAACTTGCATTGCTTAATTATTTACGGCATGGAATTTAACACTAAAATAGTTATTTTAAAAACTTGTGAATAGTGGCATTTAACTGGAGAGGACAAAATAGAAAGGTCTTGGTAAGATGCTGGTGGGTGGAATGTTTTGTTTTATCCTGTATATTTAATAAGCCGTGAGGGAATAATGATGTAGCTTGTTCGGTAGTTCTGCTATTCCAGTATCTTGAAATGTTTATTCAAGTTATTTGTTTTTACAGCTTGGCTGCTGTAATACATTGTAGTACAGTGAGACACTTACTCTCCTCTTTAGAACACTTCCAAACTCTGGAATGTCATTGAGGGGTGCTGTGGGGGTGTACAGCTTTTGAGTCCCCTAGTGGTCACATAGTGACATTCCCCTCGCTCCCCCCCCCCCCCCCCCCCCCCCCCCCCCCCCCCCCCCCCCCCCCCCCCCCCCCCCCCCCCCACTTTAAATATCAGTATGACAGTTCTGAAATATTTAGACGTATTGGACAGAGAAGAATCTAAATGGCAATGATTTTGCATGTTAATGCTATGTTAAAGCTCTATTTTAAGGGTATTTAATTCCCTCAACACCTCTCTCGGTTCTGGTCTCTGATGCAAAAAAGGCGAGATACCGTGGTCACATCATGTTCTGCAACACCACAAAAAATCCATCCTTAAGTTAGATGTCTCGAGACGTGTAAAAATATCTTGAGGATGACTCTGTTCCGTGCCTTCCCCACATCATACTTTTCCACACTGATTCATCTGATGTTCCGGGCTCTGTGGTATGCAACGAGTTGCAAATATGAGAACCTTTGAGTACAAGGCCAAAAGTCTGTAATCAGAGGCAGCTGTTCATGAAGTCAATCAACAAATTTCCATGCAAAAAAAAAAAAAGCTTTGCTTTGAAAGCGGCATGGTGACACAGTGCCAGGGACCCGGGTCCAATTCCTACCCTGGGTGACTGTCTGTGTAGAGTCTGCACATTCTCCCTGCGTCTGCGTGAATTTCCTCCGGGTGTGGGTTTCCTCCCACAGTCCAAAGATGTGCAGATTGGCCATGCTAAATTCCCCCCAAGTGCCCAAAAGTCAGGTGGGGTTACAGGGGATTGGACCTAGGTCAGGTGTTCTTCCAGATGGTCTGTGCAGATTTAATGGGCCAAATGGCCTGAACTGTAGGGATTCTATGATTCCATGAAAAGTAAAAAAATGCTACATGAGCAATTTTTATTCTGCAGGATCGCACATCAGTCGCGTAATTCATTGTGTGGTATTTTATGTAGCTGTTGCTGGATCTTGACCTTTCTAGATATCCTTGCCCCTTCATCCAGTATTATCACTCCAGATAATGATCAAAAATAGGAGCAATGGTCAGGAATTTGCTTCTCACCCCCACCATACATCTCCCTATCCTGTTGACCAACTCAAGCAAAGACCAAGAATACTTGTTATACCCTGGCTGACGATAAACATGAAGAATACATACTTCTCAAAAAAGAACAACTTAACCACAACTTGCACTTCACTGACACCATCACGGGTGTGTCACCTGATATCTTCAGCGTCACCGTTAACTAGAAGCTTTCCTGGACCTGCATATCAATGGCATGACAAGACAGCGGCTAGGTACTCCTGAATCCTTAAAAGACTCTCCACAGGTTAAGGCTGAGAGGATATTCTCCACTTGCCTAAGTAGGTGCAGCAACAACACTCAAACGTCAACACCATTCGGATTATAGCTTAGTATGTTTGATTAACACCCCCGCTGTTAAGCTTGATATTCAACTGTTCACCATGTTGTGCCTTGAGCATGTACTGCAGCGCCTCTCTATTTTGCTTTAGCAGCAAGCACCTCATTTTGTCTCCTAACCACAAACCTCAGCCACTGAGAAGAGCAAGAGCAAACAAGGTCAAGGAATGTTTTCCTATGCAAGTTTCACACCATTCTGATTTATTGTTCCCACATTGAAATCTAATTCTCTACCAAACCCTTGTGGGAGCACCATCGCCACAAGGACTGCAGAGATTCAAAAAGGTGACCCAGTCACCATCATGTCAGGGCAATGACAGATTGGCAATAAATATGCCATTAACCGTATCCTGAGAACAAACTTTAAAGAAAATGAAGAAATTCCCTTTTAAAGATGTGTTAAGTGCTGAGGGAAAGTACTTTGCATTGAAAGTAGCTCTTCCTCATGCCCCCCCAAAAATGTATGCTATTCTAATGAATCAAAACCAATCAATCACTCTGCTGCTTTTGGCCAAAGATTGTCATGGTTTAATACATATATTCATTCAGAGATTTTTGTTTTGCTTTCTTCTTTTCTGACAATCTCTTTCTAACTTCTACACAATTTGTTTAAAAAAAAACTTGACTATCATAATTCTCATCAGACTTGGGTACTTTGTTTCTCTGTAACTTTCTTTCTCTGTTACTTTCCTGGATTCTTTGAGAAGGCTAGTAACAACTGCCAGTACCTTCTGTACATTCTCTAAAACATTCCCCAGATTTGAAATTGCAGGCGCTGGACCTGTGTGTAATGGGTTACTTGGAGGAACATTGACTGGAGTGGATTGACTGACAAACTTTCCCATTTTGCCTGCGGGCCATGTCTAATCAGCACCTCAACAGTAGTGCAATGGCAATTTTTCTTGTACACATCTGTGGGTGATTATTAACTTAGCCCCTTAAACACAAGCAAAATAAATAATGCTGCAAATGGAAAGCTAAGCTGCCTTGTTTTTACCCAGAAAATATTGACTATCTTCTGCGGAACCAAAATGATCGTCCTGACAGTGACTTTGGCGATGATCAGCATGATTACGATAGTGTAGCTTCTGATGAGGACACAGACGCTGAGTTACATCGAAACGCATCATCAGCCAGAAACAACCGAGCGAAGGTGAGAAGTGTGATCTTGGCAACTTGCATGATTTTAAATTGGATAAGTTAATGGAGAACTTGAATTTACAAAATTGCCTTTTGTGCATCTAGTTTGTTTCCTGATTGCAAACAGCAGAAACAAAATATTCTTCGGCACATCCATTCCCATGCTCATTACTTTTCAGAAGAATGATTTGGAAACCTGCTTGGACAGCCTTGCTATTGGACACATGGCACAGTGGTTAACACTGCTGCCCCACAGCTCCAGGGACCCGGGTTCAATTACGGACTCGGGTGACTGTGTGGGTTTCCTCTAGGTGTTCCGGTTTCCGCCCACAGTCTAAAGATGTGCAGGTTAGGTGGATTGACCATGCTAAATTGCTCCTTAGTGTGCAAAAGGTTAGGTGGGGTTACGGGGATAGGGTGGAAGTGTGGGCTTAAGGAGGATGCTCTTTCCAAGTGCCGGTGCAGACTCGATGCGCCGAATGGCCTCCTGCACTGTAAATTCTATGATTCTATTGCAGTAACGGGCCTTTCAATGTGTGTACTCTTGGCTCATCATGGCACAGCTGAGATAAAACCCCATTTTTGAGAATCCGCAAATCCATGTCCTCCCACTATAAATTAGCTCATTGAAACTCGTACCTTCTATCTCAGGAGGCTATCCTGTAACACGTGCGTCATGTTGAATGGTTGAGGAAAACCAAGGAAGGTGATGTAGTGGGAAAATGAATATGGCTGTTTTAATGCATTCATAAGCAAATTTTGTAGCCTCTTTTTCTTGTCACGTTATTTTTTTGAGAAAGAAGCTTCATATGGACTCGATAAATATCTCATTGTTACATAACTGGGCTTGATCAGTTTCCAATCAATACTGTACAACAGTGTTGGAACAGAGTCTACTTTCTATTTATGTTGGAACTAAATGTTGGCAAACTAATGCCACTTTGATTTTATATTGATATAGATTTAAAGTAAAGTTTGAGTCATGCATATCTTAACTTTCAAACCTCAGTTAAATTCTTTTGATGCGTGAACTGAAAGATTTCCTGTTAGATATAGTATATATCTTTACACAACTTATTTAATTTTCAGCTTGCAGACCCTCGCAAAACTTTCCTCAAATGTAGTTGATGCGCGTCTAAATTTGCGTTAATTAGATGCATTCTATATCTGTAGATCTGCTGGAACCAAGTTTATAAAAAACAAGATTGGTATGAAGGTTGATATGTACCAACCTGCTTTCAACTGCATATTGCCTCAAACCTGTTGATCCTGAGTATCTAAAGAAATCTGCAACAAATTCCTTCATTCCTAGTAAATAATGCAATTTCTATCACTGTTACAAATTTTTAAAATCTTTGCTTTCCATCATTCTATTCAATTCTGGAACAGCAGCTGAGATGCAATGTCCGGTTCCCGTGTGAAATTGCTGCACTTTGTATTGTAGGTGGAGGCAGTAAGCAAGTTATTGCCTATTAGAGAACTGGGCTTGAACAAAGCAGAAGTTTCTGAATTTTGGTCACTTTTCTAGATTAACCAATGCTTTGAATTAATTTTAATGTTTAAAAACATAGAATAATTAATGTGGATTTTGGTCAGTTCCACTTATTCTACCCATTTCCATTCTGAGTGCTAGTGTCCTTTGACCCTCTCTTCCCCACCAAAGTATTGATCAATTGTGCCATCGTGTTCAGAGAATAAATCAGAAATTTAAATCTTCATGTTGATGGGAACTTCAAGTTTTTAAATTGATCCCAGAATAAAGAGTTCATGTATATTACAACATATTTCTGTTGAGAGTCAAAAATCTTGCAAAATGACAGGAAATACCATTAAGTTTGCCAGCAGTTTAGGCCTTAACCGCATTTATTTTTACCACACTTGGTTTTTATTTTAAGTGTAATTTTTGTAGTCTGGTGTGCAGCCAAGGTCTCAATTGCAGATTAAGAAACTGATGCAAAACAGTACTGCCTTTCATTGCTCCTACATTGAGCATGGTTACAAGGGCTTTGTACTTACTCAATTTAATTGTTTTGGTGCACTGCATATTCTAGTTGCTAGGTGCTAAACCTCATTTGCCTCACAAGCCTCTTGTCAGGATACCTAGGTGCTGTCATTACATTTTAGCCATCACACAAGCACATATTTGTGCCTTGCCTCACTCGATGTTTTCTTCTATGTTTAAAGATGATGGCAGATTTTAAAACACTTTTATGCTGTATTCATCACTTTATAACTGAATTGAGATTGTCCCCAAATTCTCTTAGCATTTTTAATCACTTAAAGGGGAGCTGATTTAGCCCATTTCCTGGAAACCGAGATCTGGCCAATCATTCAGTTAAGTATTTTTGGTGCTTGTTCAACAACAAGTATTTAAGAAGAGGCTTTCAAGTGACAGACTATAATGTGTGGGATGTATGAAATATGCAATCACTTACAGCAAATTCTGTTTCAATCATGTCTATCATTATACTATGTTGTTTTGTACAGTTCCTTTTATCACTCTGGAACTGTGGTTCTCAAACTTCATCGTGTGTTCCTTTCCAGAACACTAGCTTCCTCTGTACCCCTACCAGCACAACGGTTTCATAATTTAACCCCTTTAATGTTCTAGCTTTGTACAAAATGTACACGTGAGGGGAGGAGGTGGCATATTGATATTGTCGCTGGACTCGTAAACTAGAGATCCGGTATAATGCTCTGGGGATCTGCTTTCAAATCCCACCACAGCAAATGGTGGAATTTGAATTCAATACAAAACCTGGGATGAAATTGTCTAATGATGACCATGAAGCTATTGTCGATTGTCATGAAAACCCATCTGGTTCATTATTGTCCTTTAGGAAAGGAAATCTGTTGTCCTTACCTGGTCTGAATTACATGAGACTCCAGAACCACAGTAATGTGGTTGACTTTTAAATGTCCACGAAATGGCCTAGAAAGCCACTCTGTTGTATCAAACTGTTACAAGGTTTAAAAAAAGGAATGAAACCTGACGGGCCACCAAACATCGGCCTAGACACCAAGAACAACAACAGCAAACCCAGCCCTGTTGATCCTGCAAAGCCACCCTCACTAGCATCTGAGGGCATGTGCATAAATTGGGAGAGCTGTCTGAGACCAGTCCAGCAACTTCCTGACGCAGTCCAGCAACTGCCTGACGCAGTCCAGCAACTGCCTGACGCAGACCAGCAACTGCCTGACGCAGACCAGCAACTGCCTGACGCAGACCAGCAACTGCCTGACGCAGACCAGCAACTGCCTGACGCAGACCAGCAACTGCCTGACGCAGACCAGCAACTGCTTGACGCAGACCAGCAACTGCCTGACGCAGACCAGCAACTGCCTGACGCAGACCAGCAACTGCCTGACGCAGACCAGCAACTGCCTGACGCAGACCAGCAACTGCCTGACGCAGACCAGCAACTGCCTGACGCAGACCAGCAACTGCCTGACGCAGACCAGCAACTGCCTGACGCAGACCAGCAACTGCCTGACGCAGACCAGCAACTGCCTGACGCAGACCAGCAACTGCCTGACGCAGACCAGCAACTGCCTGACGCAGACCAGCAACTGCCTGACGCAGACCAGCAACTGCCTGACGCAGACCAGCAACTGCCTGACGCAGACCAGCAACTGCCTGACGCAGACCAGCAACTGCCTGACGCAGACCAGCAACTGCCTGACGCAGACCAGCAACTGCCTGACGCAGACCAGCAACTGCCTGACGCAGACCAGCAACTGCCTGACGCAGACCAGCAACTGCCTGACGCAGACCAGCAACTGCCTGACGCAGACCAGCAACTGCCTGACGCAGACCAGCAACTGCCTGACGCAGACCAGCAACTGCCTGACGCAGACCAGCAACTGCCTGACGCAGACACACTGACGGAATCATACCTTACAGACAATGTCCCAGATGCCACTATCACCATTCCTGGGTCTGTCCTCTCCCATAGGCAGGACAGGAGTAGCAGAGGTTGCAGGCAGTACAGCAGTCTAATGTAGGGAGCGACGTGCCCTGGGAATACTCAATATTGACTCCATGAAGTCTCATGGCATCAGGTCAAACAAGAACAAGGAAACCTGCTGACTACCATGTAGTTTCTCCCCCCCCCCCCCCCCCCCTCCCCTCCCCTTCCCCACACACACACACACACACACACACACACACACAGCTGATGAATCAGTACTCACCATTTGGAGTAAGTACTGAGGGTGACCAGGGCACAGGATATACTCTGGGTGGGGGAATTCAAGAGTGGCTTGGCAGCACAACTACTGACCAAGCTGGCTGAATCCTAATCAAGGACATAGCAGCTGGACTCGGTCTAGGACAGGTGGTGAGGTAACCAGCAAGAGGGGAAGACACAGCTGATCTCATCCTCACCAACTTGCCTATTGCAGATGCATCAGTCCATGACCGTATCAGTAGAAGTAACATCATAGAATCCTTGAGGAAGTGAAGCCAGGATGCCCTCCATGTTGTGTTGCACCATTACCATGCTAAATGGGATAGACTTCAAACCGATCTGGTAACTCAAGAATGGGCAATCATGATTCACTGTGGGGTGTCAGCCGCAGAATTTTATTCAATCACAATCTGTAACCCCATGGCCTGGCATATCCCCCATTCTACCATTACCACCAAGCCAGAGAATCAACCATGGTTCAATGAAGAGTCCAGAGGGCATGCCCGGAGCAGCACCAGCATACCGAAAAATAAGGTGTCAACCTGGTAAACTAGAAACTGAACTGGAGTAGCCATATAAATACTGTGGCTACAAGAGCAGGTCAGACACTAGGAATCCTGTAGCGAGTAACACACTTCCTGACTCCCCAAAGCCTGTCCACCACCTACAAGGCACAAGTCAGGAGTGTGAAGGAATACGCTCCATTTGCCTGGATGAGTGCCGCTGCAACAACATTCAAGGCGCTCTATGCCATCCAGGAGAAAGCAGTCTGCTTGATTGTCACCCCATCCACAGATATTCATTCCCCCCACCACTGACTAACAGTAGTAGCAGTGTGTACCATCTAACAAGATGTACTGCAGAAATTTACCAAAACTCCTTAGACAGCACCTTCCAAACCCACGACTACTACCGACAAGGGCAGCAGATGCATGGGAATACCAACATCTACAAGTTCCCCCTCTAAGTCACTCACCATCCTGACTTGGAAATATACTGCTGTTTCTTCCCTGTTAGTGGGTCAAATTCCTGGAGCTCCTTCCCTAACAGCACTCTTGGGGTACCTACAATACAGGGAGTGCACTGCAACAGTTCAAGAGGCAGTACACGTCACCTTTTTGAATGCAAGTGGGAATGAGCAATAAATGTTGGCCTTGCCAGTGACGGTCACATCCCGTAAAATTAAAAATCTAGTTGCTTTGATCATGATAGTACCATCTTCAATGGGAATATAAGTTTGAACGTTTGCTTCTGTGTTTTGAGTACATGTTCTGACCTGCTAAGATTCCAACAAGTTCTGCAAGAGAAAGCTTTGAGGAAATATGATGAGTATACATGTCTCCATGAACTAAGAGAGGGACAGAAGAGGATTAAGAAAGGAAGGGAATCAGCAGAAGAGAGGGCAAGAATTGGAAAAGTGTTGTGAATTGAGCCAGCAAGTTTTTTTTAAATCTTGTGCAAATGTGTATGTGTCTGGTTCAACAATGGCCTAAGTACTTTTACAGTGATGTTTTAGTCTTGATAAAACCCCTAGGTTGCTATTCGGATTTTTAAATATTTATAATCTTTTTAATATTAAGAGCATGGATTCATCCGACTTATCCGACGGCCCCATAACACTGCAGGAGTACTTGGAGGTGAAAAAAGCTTTGGCTGCGTCTGAGGCCAAGGTTCAGCAGCTAATGAAAGTAAATAACAATCTAAGTGAGGAACTGCGCAGACTTCAAATGCAGGTGAGTGAGTGTAAATGGGGATTCTGGCAGCTAAATGAGTAATCGCCCTAGGTTGTTTCAATATTCATTTTTTGATTGAATGCTGCAGAAAATTTGAAGACGTTTTTACGGTCGTTATTTTTTAATTTGCTCTCCCAAGAGCCAACTGTTTGATTCTGCACTTTTGTTTTTGGATTTTGGATATATTGAAGAGCCAATTATTTTTGGGTACAGTACCATTAAACATTTACAATAAATGTTAAAGGAAAACTAAAAAGGGAGCATTCAAACCTATGGCAGATATTGCATCAAGGACTGCAAAGTTAATATTTTGTCCCCCAGTCTTCATCTGATTTTATACAAAAGATTATATCTTTTTGTCATGCTCATTTACATAAAAACTAGCACCTGAAATTAATTTTGTAAGTACTACGTTTTTTCTTCAATAATTCTGCACAAGTAGCCTTTAACCCTGTTATTATTTTCACCAGTACTTCCATCATAGAAACATAGCAAATAGGAGCAGGGGGACTTCCGGTAGCATTATGTAAGGGGAAGATGTGCACGAGGTGACTCCGGCTAGAGTACTGCATTGTTAGTCCTTTTCGCTTAGTTTCAGGGGATATTTTTGTTTGAAGACCCACCTATTTAATGAGATAAGGATCCTACATGGGTGAAATGACCAGAAAAGTCAAGGACAAAAAGACAAAGTAGACGTTTGTTGACCGAGTCGGAGGCCTCCCGGTGCTCCTGGATGGAAAAAATGGCGGGATCAGCCTCTGGGGTTCCGGCCACTCCACGAGCAGCTGAGATGTTTATGAGCACCTTGGTGTCAGAATTTCACAAACACTGACGGGGGACCTCCACAAATTGATGGAAGAGGCCTTATCTCCCATTTGGTGTTGGAGACGACCGACAAAATGGTACAGGCACATGGGGCCTCGATAAAAAGCATGGAGGTGGCTCTGCCGAGGCATAAGGACCAGATTGCCTCTCTGGAAGCAGAGATGTCTCTGGGCGTGCGAACAAATCATTGAAGGCCAACGTGAACGATTTGGAGAATCGTTCCAGGAGGCAAAAATTGTGGGGCTGCCAGAGGTATTGGAATGCCCAACTCCCACACAGTATTTTGCGGAGATGTTTGGGAAGATTGGGGGAGGGGGGAAACAGCCCACATCCCCTCGAGAGTTGGGCCGAGCCCACTGGACACTCCGACAGAAGCCGCGTCGCGACAAACCACCGTGCACAGAAATCGTGAAGTTGCACAGCTTCAAAGAAAAAGAGCGGGTACTGAGATGGGCGAGGGAGCATCGCAACTACAAATGGGAAGACCATGCCATCACGTTTTACCAGGACATGGAAGTAAAGCTGGCAAAGAAGAGGGTTGCATTCAATAAAGCCAAGGCGGCCCTATACAAAATTGGAGTTTGGTTTGGGATGGTGTACTTGGCGTTGCTAAGATTGGCTTTTGAAGGAACAGACTATTATTTTGATGCTCTGGTAGAGGCAGATTCCTTTGGAAAGAAGCATTGGCTGGGTGTGGGGTGAGGTTTTTGGATATTGGGGATGGGCATGTTGAATTGTTGGGGACCCTCACTCATGTTTGCGTTTTTCTATTGTTGGAGTTGAATGTTTTTCTAAGTTGGGCATAGGTCTGGGGTTTAGTTTTATGTGGGTTTTTGTTCTAATTGTTATGAAAATATATAGCTTCCTGTTGGAGTACAATGATTTATAGAGCTTTTTATACTTTTTGTAGACATTTTTCTTCACCCTAGTTGGGAGCCGCCCTGCTAGCCAAAGGGTTAGCTAACCGAGCGGTGTTGAGGGGTTGACTGTAGCTCATTACAGTAATGTTGTAGATAAGGAGGTTAGTGTTTTAGTTTTGTTTGCAGTTAGATTTACTATAAGTAGGTTTTAGTTGTTTATGTTCACCTTGCTTTTTTGTATGCGTATTTGGGTGTGGTAGTGTTTGAGGACAAGGATGGGAAGGGAGGATTTGAGGGGTAAGGGTAGTTTGCTGACAGTGACTGCAGATTTTCTTTGTCTAATCTTGTTAGTGGATTTGGCGGTCATCTTGGGTGGGCCCGGTCACTGTGCCTTCTATGTAACTATAAAAAACATAAAAACTGTTGGATAATCCCTCTTGGTAGAAATGGCTGACTCCGGATTGAGGGGGGTGCGATCAGTTACCTGGAACCTCAAGGTTGAATATCCCAGGAAAAAGGTCGAGGGCATTTGCTCAGAGTTTAAATGCCAAGCTGGTGTTTCTGCAAGAGAATCATTTGTGGGTCAGAGACCAGTCAAGGTTGCAGAAAGGGTGAGTAGGACAGGTTTTTCATTCGGGCTTTTCTGGTAGGGCCTGAGGTGCGGCAATATTAATCAATAAAAGGGTTCATTTTTCTGCTGCTAAGATCTTGGCTGAGCTCAATGGTAGACATGTTATTGTCTGTGGCTCTTTGGCTGGCACCTCAGTGGTTCTGGTTAATATCTATGCTTCAAACTGGGACGATACAGAATTTTTAATTTTCAGAAGATATTTATTATTAGCTGATTAGCAGATTAAACTACAACACACCAGCCAAGAATAAAATTCCTCAAAATTAGCCATCTGCTTCATATCTATAGCCCTTGACTTTGGTGCAATCCTTTTGAATATGCCCAAATTCTCCACATGAATAACATTTCTACTCCGCAGCATGATCACAATCACAGGCCAGTTGACCAGGTCTACCACAATCTTTAGCAGCATTGCTCCCTCTCCTTCTTTAGCTCCTTGCAATCTTTGGCAATGTGGCAACCCATGCCATAGTTGTAGCAGGAATCTGCCTGGAGCTCTCAATCTTTTGCAAGATGGCCCGATTCACCACAATGATAGCAGATATCTCTTGAAGCAGTGAAACTTCTTCTGCCACGACCTCTAATCCAAATACAGCCACCTGTACTTGGGCAGTCGCGTGCCCAATGCCCAGTATACCCACATGTGAAGCTCTCCTGGCTCCTCCTGGTGAAGTATATTCAGTGGTCCCAGCACTACGCTTTTGCCTCCGACCGCTGACTTTAGATCCCCCCCCCCCGCTCTTTCTGTTTCTATGGGCGGCATGGTAGCACAGTGGTTTGCACTGTTGCTTCACAGCTCCAGGGTCCCAGGTTCGATTCCAGCTTGGGTCACTGTCTGTGTGGAGTCTGCACGTTCCCCCTGTGTCTGTGTGGGTTTCCTCCGGGTGCTCCGGTTTCCTCTCGCAAGTCCCGAAAGACGTGATGTTAGGTAATTTGGACATTCTGAAATTCTCCCCGTGTAGCTGAACAGGCACCGGAATGTGGCGACTAGGGGCTTTTCATAATAACTTCATTGCAGTGTTAATGTAAGTCTACTTGTGACAATAATAAAGATTATTATTATATGGAATTTATTAACAGGTTGCTGGCCTTCATTCCCAATTTGGATTCATGTCACTTTATTTTGGGTGGTGACTTAAATTGTGTTCTGGACCCCAGGCTGGATCGTTCCAGGCCCAAACCTCTGACTCCATCAGGGATAGCCAGGGTATTGTTCTTTCTCATGGAACCGTGGTGCTTTTTGCACCAAGATGATAAAGAACTTTCCTTTTCTCTCCTATGTGCACCAGATATACTCTCATATCGATCTTTTTGTGGTGGATATGTCTCTCCTTTTTGTGGAAGTGGCAAGTTACTCTGCGACTGTGATTTCAGACAATGCCCCCTATTTTGTTCATAGACATAGAATTTACAGTGCAGAAGGAGGCCATTCGGCCCATTGAGTCTGCACCAACCCTTGGAAAGAACACCCCACTCCTCCACCGTATCCCCATAACCCAGTAACTCCACCTAACCTATTTGCACACTAAGGACAATTTAGCGCAGCCAATCCACCTAACCTGCACATCTTTGGTTCATTTGGCATTAGAATCAGGCCCTCCCCAGCATCTGCCATGGAAATTGGATATTGTGTTATTAGTAGGCAAGAGATTGTGTGAATGCATGTCCACTGCCATTGGGGGATATTTTAAATTTAATAAAAGTAGATCTGTGAGAAGTCCTGAAGGTAGTCAACGGGGGGAGATAATTTCCGACGAAGTGCACATGGTGAAGACAGCGAGGGCAGAGCAACAGAGGCTGGTGGTCTCCATTCTTGAGGTTGTCCACCAGTACTCACTTGCCCTAACCCCAGCAAGTTGGCAAGTAGGAAAAAGCTGCAGACACAATTTGAACTATTATCAACAGGTAGGTTAGCAAGCCAGCTGCAACGTTCGAGGGGTATGTTTTATGAACTCTGAGCGAAGGCCAGTCACCTCTTACCTCACCAGCTGAAGCGACGGGCAGCTTCCTGGGAGATCGTACATGTACGTGGCTCAAGTGGCAGCCTGGTTTCCACCCCACCTCAGGTCAGTGCAGCTTTTGAAATGTTTTATCAGGATATCTGTAGATCGAAGCCTCCGACGGAGGGTTCGGTCATGACTGATCTTTTGGATGGATTATCCATCCCAGCTGTGGAGGGGAAGAGACGTGAAGAGTTGCAATCTCCGTTGGGCCCGGATGAAATTATGAAATGCATTGGGTTGATGCAAACTGGTAAAGCTTCTGGCTCTAATAGAACAAAGAACAAAGAAAAGTACAGCACAGGAACAGGCCCTTCGGCCCTCCAAGCCTGTGCCGACCATGCTGCCCGTCTCAACTAAAATCTTCTACACTTCCGGGGTCCGTTTCCCTCTATTCCCATTCTATTCATGTATTTGTCAAGATGCCCCTTAAATGTCACTATCGTCCCTGCTTCCTCCACCACCTCCGGCAGCGAGTTCCAGGCAACCGCTACCCTCTGTGTATAAAAAAAAACTTGCCTCGCACATCTCCTCTAAACCTTGCCCCTCGCACCTTAAACCTATGCCCCCTAGTAATTAACCCCTCTACCCTGGGAAAAGTCTCTGACTATCCACTCTGTCTATGCCCCTCATAATTTTGCAGACCTCTATCAGGTCGCCCCTCAACCTTCTTTGTTCCAGTGAGAACAAACCAAGTTTATTCAACCTCTCCCCCTAGCTAATGCCCTCCATACCAGGCAACATCCTGGTAAATCTCTTCTGCACCCTCTCTAAAACCCCCACATCCTTCTGGTAGTGTGGCGACCTGAATTGAACACTATACTCCACAAGTGTGGCCTAACTAAGGTTCGATACAGCTGCAACATGACTTGCCAATTTTTCTACTCAATGCCCCGGCCAATGAAAGCAAGCATGCTGTATGCCTTCTTGACTACCTTCTCCACCTGTGTTGCACCTTTCAGTGGCCTGTGGACCTGTACACCAAGATCTTTCTGACTTGTCAATTCTCTTGCGGGTTCTACCATTCATTGTATATTCCCTACCTGCATTAGACCTTACAAAATAGCTTCCCCGTTGAGTATTAGAAGAGGTTTGCGAAGTAATTGGTACCTCTAATTCTAGATATGTTTAATGATTGCTAAACCCAGGGTTTGTTGCATTTTATATTTGCTCTGTCGTCTATTTCCTTGATCCTTAAGAAGGACAAGGACCTGGCTGAATATGGATCGGACCAACCTATTTCACTTTTAAATGCAGATATCAAGTTACTTGCATAGGTGCTGGCACTGTGGTTGGAGGCTTGCCTCACAGATGCTTCGTTAAGGGCCGGCAATTGTCGACCAACATACGAAGTCTGTTAAATGACGCCCTTTCTTCCCCCTCGGTGCCTGAACCGGAGGTGATTTTTTTTTCTCCCCCCCCTAGACGCTTAAAAGGCATTTGAAAGGTCAGCATGGTGGCGCAGTGGGTAGCACTGCCACCTCAAGCGCTGAGGTCCCAGGTTCAATCCTGGCTCTGGGCCACTGTCCGTGTGGAGTTTGCACATTCTCTCTGTGTTTGCATGGGTTTCGCCCCCACAACCCAAAGATGTGCAGGGTAGGTGAATTGGCCACACTAAAATTGCCCCTTAATTGGAAAAAAATTAAATGGGTACTCTTTTAAAAAAAAAAAAAAAAAAAAAAATTTTTTTTTAAAAGAAACAGCATTTGAAAGAGTGGAGTGGGAATATCTCTGAGATTCTTGGGAGATTTGGATTTTTAAATTTTATATGGCGTCCACTGCTAGTGTTCACACAAATGCTTTGAATTCTGGCTACTTCCCGCTGAATAAGGGCACGAGGCAGGGATGTCTGTTGTCTCCACTCCTGTTCAGTTTGGCAATAGAACCGCTCACCATAGCGCTGAGATCTTCTATTAAGTGGAGTCGGATTAGTCAAGGAGGGGTAGAGCATAGGGTGTCCTTGAATATTCTTTATATTACAGACCCGGTATCCACTCTGGAAGAGATAATGAAGCTGCTTGGGAGTTTTGGGTCCTTCTCTGGGTTTAAGTTGAATCTGGATGAGCAAATGCTTCCTGGTTAACCCCCTGCTGGGAGGAGAGCCCATCGGGAAACACTACTTTTTTGCCTTGCCAGAACTAGCTTTCATTACCTAGGAATCCAAGTGCCCATGATTGGGCCTCGCTTCATAAATTGAATTTTATTAGTCTGGTTAATGGTGTCAAATCTGACTTGCAGGAGTGGGACAACCTGCCCTGTCCTTGGTGGGCAGGGTTAAGACTATTATTAAACTCAGTTCCATGTCTCTACTGACCCCATCTGCAATAATCACTTTTTTCGCCAGTGGGTCTAGAATCTACATTTAGGTCATGAGGGAAAGCGCGTGGAGAGATTTGGAGACCTGTTTGTGGAAGGAAGGTTTGCTAGCTTTAACGAGCTGTCGGAAATATTTCTACTCCCTTGTTTCAGTCTTTTCAAATACTTTAGCGATTTTCCACTCAAGGCTTTCCCCTCTTTCTCCTTGGCACCACCACCCTCCCTGTTGAAGAGGATTTTGTCTTTGGCCCAACCTGATTTTGGGGGGGGGGGGGGGACTATTTCATGCATATATGGTCAGATCCCATCAGCGGAGTCAGCTCTGTTGATTGAGGTGTAGGTGAGTTGGGTCCCATCCTGGATGATGAGGTATGGAGTGAGGCCCTTCACGGTCAAATTCACGTCCTCGCGTGCGCGGCTTAGTCTGATCCAATTCAAGGTGGTGCACAGGACGATCTGACTAAAACGGGATGAATGGATTCTTCTCTGGGGTGAAGGACAGGTGTGAACGTTGTTCTCTGGGGCCAACCAACCACACACTTTTTTTTTTGATCTTATCCCAGGTTAGTAATCTTTTGGGTCTCTCTCTTCAATGCCATGTCAGATATACTCAATGTTTAGTTGGTCCGCTGGTGGCCATTATTGGGGTGTCAGACTCGCCGATGCTCCATTAATAGCCCGGAGATGAGTTCCTCTTGGATGGAGGTCTCCTACTCCACCCAGTGCCTCCGCTTTGTTAGGTGACCTCACGTTGTTCTTGCATTTAGAGACAGTCAAGAGCACCATTAGGGGGTCGGGAGAAGGGTTCTCCTGAGATGAGATTCATTTCCTTTTTTAAAGAGCTATTTACCGTCCGTTGTTATGGGGTTTACTTTAGTTAAGTGGGGTTAAGTTAATATATGCTTTTGTTTGTTTATCTTGTCCTTTAATTTTGTCATTTGGGTTAATTGTTTTATATTTTGTTTATAAAGAAATTTTTCAATAAACATATTTAAAAAAAAAATTTTCACCTGTTTCAACTGCATGCTTACCTTCAGTGATTGGTATCGAGGGCACTCGGGTGTCGTTGCATATTGACCTCACCTAATTTATGGCGATCCTAATTTGCCTTCCTGTTGAAGAGGCCATTCGGTCCTATGAGCCTTCTCCACCATTCATCGTGAACATGGCTGATCATCCAACTGAACCGTCTGTTAGCACCTCTTTTTTTTTCCCCCCCCTATCCTTTGATCCCCTCTGCCCCGTGCTTCTTGAAAACAGTGTTTTGGCCTCAACTACTTTCTGTGGCAGTGAATTCCACAGGCTGACCATTATTTAGGTGAAGAAATTTCTCCTCACCTCTGTCCTAAATGGTCTACCACGTATCCTCGGACTGTGATCCCTGGACACCCTTATTATCTGGAACATCCTTCTTGCATCTACCCAGCCTAGTCCTGTTAGAATTTTACAGGATTCTATGAGATCTCCCCCATATTCTTCTGAACTCTTGAGTTGAATCCTAACTGACCCCGTCTCTCCTCACTAGTTAGTCTGCCATCCCAGGAATCAGTCTGGTAAACCTTCTCTGCACTTCCATTAGAGCAAGAATATCCTTCTTCCGATAAGGAGACCAAAACTGCACATAGTATTCCCGGTCTGGACTCACTAAGGCCCTGTATAATTGCAGCAAGAAATCCCTGTTCCTGCACTCAAATAGTCTGGTTATGAAAGCCAACATATCATTTGTCTTCTTTACCACCTGTTTCACCTGCATGCTGACCTTCAGTGGCTGGTGTACGAGGGCACCCAAGTCTCGTTGCATATTCCCCTCTCCTAATTCATGGCCATCCTGATAATCTGCCTTCCTGTTTCTGCTACCGAAGTGGATAACCTCACATTTCTCCAAATTATACTGCATCTGCCATTCATTTGCCCACTCACAACTTGTGCAAATCACACTGAAGGATCTCTGCATCCTCCAACCCAGCTTTGTGTCACCTGCAAATTTGGAGATATTGGAGGTACTTAGTTCCTTCATCTAAATCCTTAATAAATAGTGAAGAGCTGGGGTCCCAGCACCAAACTCTGCGATACCCCACTAGTCTCTGCCTGCCATTTGGAAAAAAGAGTATTGACTGCAACACAATGTATCTTGGTGACTAGAAATAGACATAGCACTCAAGATGTGGCCAGACCAATAGTTTGATCTTGACTTCCTCTGACTAGCATTTAATTGATTTGGCAAAGCAGTTTAACATTCTGTTTACTTTGTTATTTGTTGCTTTCCATTGCTTAGATATATTCTTCACCATGACTGCTGAAACTCTAGGGGTGGTGGCGGTGGCATAGTGGTATTGTCACTGGACTAGTAACCTAGAGACCCAGGGTAATGCTCCCACCACGGCGAAGCGGTGAAATGTAAATTATTATTTTTTTTAAATTTTGAATTAAAAGTCTAATGATGGCTATTAAGCCATTGTCGATTGTCATATAAACCCATCTCATTCACTAATGTCCTTTAGGGAAGGAAATCTGCCATCCTTGCATATGACTTCAGATTATTGAAATATTGTTGACTCTTAAAATGCCCTCCGAAATGGCCTAGCAAGCCAATCACTTGTATCAAAACTGCCAAAAAGTGTAAAAGGGATACCTACACCACATGGATTGCAGCGGTTCAAGGGGGCAGCTAACCACCTCAAGGGGAATTCGGGTTGGGCAATAAATGCTGGCCTAGTCAGTGATGGCCACATACCACAAATGAATTTTTTAGAAAGCTCACTTTCCACTTTACCTTTAGCTATTTCAACATCATTCAGAGAGTTTGTGTGTTGGTTACATTTCCATTTTGTGTCCGACACTTCTCCGCAATAAATTTAATCTGCCCTCTTTCATTTTGTCTAATTTACACTGTGTGGTGCTTCCTCCAATTAGTCCACAAGTCCCTTAATCCTCCACCCCAAATGTATTCAGTTTCTCACCACGCAGACTGAGCCTGGTGAGTGGTAGAATTGACTTGGTGCACACTATGGTCAAACTCAAAGCACTCTCCATAGTTGTCGCCACATTTCAGAGTTGATGATCAGAAGCAAAACTGTTTTCAGGTCCTTAACATAAACTGTCAATCTATTGCTTGCGCCTGAAAATTATTTCCATTTCTCCAAGCTCTCCCCTCATTCCTCTCTGTTGCTCCACCTGTTTCACTCTCTCTCTCTCTCTCTCTCTCTCTGTCCTAGTCTTTCCACCATGTTCTATGTCATGTGAGAGTACCTTTAAGAAATGGGTGTTAAAGAAATGTACCTTTAAGAAATGGGGGTTTATCAGTGATGTCAGAGTGTGAGTGGAGCTGGGCTGTCTGTCAGCTTTTTACTTTCCTTTTAGGCTGTTTGCTGCAGGGTGTGTTTTAGTTTCGTTTTTGGTGTTGGAGCTGAAGCCAGACCAAGCAGGTGTACTGCTGTTCTCTCTGCCATCAAAAGACTACCTCTTGATCATTTGGTGAATTCAGAATTATAAATCTTTTCAGTAGTGACTTTAACCTGATGTGCTTCTGTTAAAGGTTTTGTTTTTAAGTTGTATGGATGTTAAAAGGAAAGCTTAAAGGATTACTTAGTGTTGTAGTCTTTGGGGGTTGTATTTGAATTAATGGTTGCTAAGATGTTCACTGTATGTTGTAAAAAGATTAACTTGAGTTCCTAGAATAAACATTGTTTTGCTTTAAAAAAATAATTTTCCATTTCTGCTGTACCACACCTGTAGAGTGGGCCGTGTGCTCCCCATACCACAATTTATTAAACGTTGTGGGTCAGGTGAACTCCATGATACACTTTGGAGTTCTCTAAACCCTGGCCCATAACATCTATTAATACCAGGTGCATTGGTTTTGTTGCCATCTGGACATATCAGTTACTTGCATGCAAGCTTGTTAAATTTAAAGCCAATGCATGCTGCTAGCCTTTTGGATGTCTTCCTGTTGACATTTGCTCCATTTTGCTTTTATAACTTAGTGTTTGATGTTGGCAGGAAGTGCTTGATGTGAAACTGAAGCAGGTATTACTTGGTCAGCAAAGTTGAGCCTTTTCCAGCTGTGGCACTCTTAACATTAAGTTATGGGCATTTAAAATAAACAATTAAGAGTCTGGTACTGTCAGACCAGTTTACAAAACTCAATTTAAAGAAAAAGTGTCCATCTACTTATCTTCTTTCATTATGAAACATGAAAGTTAACAAATTGATCACTTGCTTTCCTGGGTTATGTTAGAGTGTCAATAGGAAACTTTTGTTGCCTTTTTTGTTAAATTTAGAGTGCCCAATTCATCTTTTTCCAATTAAGGAGCAATTTAGCGTGGCCAATCCACCTAGCCTGCACATCTTTGGGCTGTGGGGGCGAAACCCACGCAAACACGGGGAGGATGTGCAAACTCCACACGGACAGTGACCTAGAGCCGGGATCGAACCTGGGACCTCGGCGCCGTGAGGCAGCAGGGCTAACCCTCTGCGCCACCGTGCTGCTCTTTGTTGCCTTTCTTAAAGAAATCTTCCTTAAGCAAGGATCTTCTGAAAATAGAATCTTCAATCGCTTCATTTCACCACTGGTAAAGTTCAGGACAAAACAAGTTTTGGCTACAAAGTGCTGCCTTCAAAGACAAAGAGTTCAGAATTACTGTAGTTATCATGAGAATAGTGCCTTTGTACTGTGCAGTTCTTGGTTTGTTTTGCGCTACAGCCAACTTTCCAACCCATATGCAAAGCATGCCTTTCTTACTCGGTTGGTAGCTGGGCTTTTAGGCTCTAACTGAAATCTAACTGAGGCTTGTAACTGAGACGCAACAGGTAGCAAAATTATGGAAATCTTTCCCATAGAAATTAGTACCTTCTGCTAATTTACAGGGCAGCACTGTTTTGTTCAGTGTGAAGGACTTTGGGCTTTTCTTCCATTTCCATTTTGTTGGGAAAAGATGGTGTTAGTGATTAACTTTGTTCAAACTTTCATTTTGCAATGCAGTTGTTGTGAAAAATTAGCCAAGTTTACTTTTAATACGCAAGTCCAGACACCATTAATTTTAGTGCATACCTTCAACATTTAAGGAAATATATTTTGTGTATGCATTTGTGAGAGTGAATTAATAGATTTAGTAAAAGGGGTATAGACCTAGCACCCCTGCATTAGAGTAAATTCACATGCTAATCAAGTGCTCTACCTCAAGGTCCTATTATCTGCAGAACTCACCAGCAAGGTTGTTTACTTGTTTGAGGAACAGATAATTTCTAGTGAGATTACAGACAAGCTTCTGGATGAAGGTTTAATAATAAACCTACATAGACAAGATTGAAAATTAAATAATGTTCTGTGTACTGACTAACAGTCTGTATCTGTGACTTGGAGCAATGAGTTATTACAATACTCTCCCTGCTATTGCTGTGTCAGAGGAAGGTGCTACTCCAGAGGTTTCTTGAATCGTGAGTAAACTATTGTAACCTGTCCCTGGGTCTCCTGTGGTTAGTTGGAAGAAGTCCGCCACAGCACATTATAAATTAGTTAGTTCTGTTTTGAATACATTTTGTTAAACTCATCTGTTCGATATGCATGTGTCAAGATCCCAGACCAGACCCTAGCTGGGATATCATACATTAACCCCAATTTTGTTTTTGAAAAACTGAAAGGAAATTATACTTCACTCCAGGAGTGATTCCACTGACAAGTAAGGATATGTTATATTAAAATAAACATTATTAACACAGTATTAAACTACATTAACATCACAGAAAATAGCTTATAATTAGCAGTTAATCAATTCTT
Organism: Scyliorhinus torazame; assembly: GCF_047496885.1. Classification (NCBI taxonomy): domain Eukaryota; kingdom Metazoa; phylum Chordata; class Chondrichthyes; order Carcharhiniformes; family Scyliorhinidae; genus Scyliorhinus; species Scyliorhinus torazame. Next base: position 198,258,199 of record NC_092718.1, read on the forward strand.
AACAATAAAAGGAAATGCTTTAACTTCTAACTGTTACTTTCTCTATCAGGAAATGCCCATCACAGGTCAAAAGCTACTTGTAAATACTTAGCAAACAGAGAAATACTTGCTGTACACTTGAATAGAGATTTCTTGGAAATACTGCTTGAAGAACGAGATTAAACCTGTCAGGATACAGCCTGACAATTCCTTGTGTCTGGTCAGACTACTGTTTAACCTGACAGCCTTTGGAAAAAGCTGCTGCTCAGCTCAAATCTCCCAGCAAATCTAAAAGCTGAACCACCTGTTCCAGACCTGGCTCCTGCCATTAATTGCATCATCTTTATCCCATTCAGATCTCCTGACCTGATTACCCAAGTCTAAAGACAATTTCTCAATTTATCTACTCCCCAGGGAATCTCTAGCAATCATAACGAAACTCCATTAAGCCTCTTTTTGTAAACTTATAATGGTTGGAATGAATAATGGTCTTGCTTTTATGACATCTTAATTGCACCTTCTGCAGTGAATGTCTAGATTCTTTAATTCTAGAATCCTAGATTCTTCAATAATATTACTGCAGCAGATATATATATACACACCTGAACTCTTGGCATTAAAAAGCATTACTGCAACACATACAAAATACAATATATATCTTGTATTCATCATAAATGAAATCTGTTAAAATACTTTGCTCCTTTCATTCGTACCAGCACCATTAGCTCTGTAACGCACACTACATTCTGATATTTACTGTAAAATCCAAACACCACTGCACATCTGCTCTAGTTATGCTAAAAATCACAGCAAACTGAAGAGCATAGTCTATTCTACAAGAAAGAAAACTAACAGGAAATCAGGCTCTGACAAAGTCATCCAGACTCAAAACATTAGCTCCCTTCTTTCTCCACAGATGCTGTCAGACCTGCTGAGATTGTCCAGTATTTTCTGTTTTTTGTTTCCGGTTCCAGCATCCGCTTTTATAACAGGAAAGCAAACCTGGTCTTATGCATTAAATCTTCTTGCATTATTCTACGAATAGCTAAATAATATTTGCCTGTGTTTTCTATTTTTGAGAGGTTAAATGTTCCAGCAAATGAACTAGAAGCAACATAGTACTGCTAATCGCTGAGCTACCTCCTTGGCTAGGTCTTTGAGATTATATAGGTGGCCAGTTAGCTCAGTTGACTAGATGGCTATCATGCGTTTCAGAATAACATTAACAGCGCAGGCTTGATTCCTGTTCCAGCTGGGGTATTCTGCCTCCTCACCCTCAGAGTGGAAGGCAATGACAGATCACCACTGACAAAACAATTGCCAAGAGAAACAGCTCAGGATGAGCAATGTCAGTAGACAATGAGCCAAGGTTCTGCCTCAAGCAGAATACACATGAATGAATATGATATGTCATATTGTAGTTTTTACTATGACAGTACACTGGAAGGAATATTTTGACTGCATTGTGGCGAGTGTTTCTTTAAGCAAACTGAGTTTGTGAAGCAAAAATGCACTACCCCATCTCAGCATTTTGGACATTAGATAACATACCACATCTGTTTTTTTAATACAGTAGCTGTTATTTCAGTCAGCAATATGACTATAATGGTGCACCTCTTGTATATTCACACAGCCACTGTTTACAAATATGATGAAGGATAGAGTACAGCAAGGATGCTATGATGAATCTTTATAAAACACTGGTTCGGACTCAATTAGAGTATTGTGTCCAATTCCAACATTTCAGTACGGCTGTGGAGACATTGGTGAGGTGCAAAAAGGATGCATGAGGATGGTTGCAGAGATGAAAGTTTCCGTTGTGTGCATGGATGGGCAAAGTTTTTTTAACAGAAAATATTTTATTGAGGCATTTATAATTTTACTATTTTCACATTTTAAACAACAGAGATCCAACACATGCAAAAATCCCACAATAACTTACCCAACCCCCCAGCCCTAGCCCCTAACAACCCATACATTAGATTCCCTGCCCTTATTCGTCACTTCCATGCCCCCCCCCCCCCCCCCACCCCTCAAAAAACCTACTCATCTGGGCCACAGTTATATGAGCCCTGTGGACCACCTTGAACTGGATCAGGCTAAGCCTGGCACACGACAAGGATGCATTGACTCTCCTCAGGACTTTCTCCCATTACCCGACTTCCAACTCCCCTCTCACCTCTTCTTCCCACTTCCTCTTCTCCTCCCCAATTGGAACCCCTTCCCACTTCATCAGTTCCTTGTATCTTTCCAAGACCCTCCCCTCCCCAACTCCTGTTTTAGACATCACCTTATCCTGTAGTCCCCTTAGTGGGAGGCGAGGAAAGCTCGGGACCTGCCCCAGACAAAATTGTGTACCTGCAGGTACCTGAACCCGTTTCCACCCGGTAACTCAAACTCCTCCTGTAGTTCCTCCAGGATAGATGGGCAAAGTTGAGACTGTTCTCCTTCGAGAAGAGAAGGCGCAGTGAGTGGTTAGGATCTGAAATGCAGTTCCTGAGAGTGTGGTGGAGGCAGATTCAAATGTAGTTTTGAAAGGAGAATGGAATATATTGGAGGGAAAAGAATTCCAGGGGAGTGGAACTAGCTGCGTAGCTCTTGCGGTGAAGTGGCATGAACACGATGGGCCAAATAGATTACTTCTGTGCTGTAATCATTCTATGATTCTTTGTGTCAAGGATATTGATTATTTTAAATGTTGGTTGCTGTACTTGCACAGTATCTGTTAGCACTGCAGACTAACTGAAATTTTGTGGTATTTTCATTGAACGGTACCAATGCGATAATAAAGGATCTTAAAAACCTTTTGTCAAAGCGATATATGAATGCCCCATAGACTTTTAATTATTCCTCAAAGTTAATGTTCACTTTAGAGAATTAGTTGTACAATCTCTAAGCTTTGGCGTAAAGTTTAAAATTTGGGTCAGGGGGCTATGCCACATTAAAGTATAGTTCTTATCTAGAAAGCTGACTTAGCAGCAAAGAAAGTTCAGGTAAGAACACTAATGATGCTTAAGCAAGGAACATGAAATTAAATTTGGCCCAGTTTTTCAGCAAATTTTGTTTCTGTCCAACACAATTTTGTACAGCATTTGAATTTATGTCACTATACACGAGTTTGACGTCTTATATTATTTTAATACACTCTCGCATCAGCAAAGAATGTGTAACATGCAAATAAACAGACACTATGAACATCTTACTGAGGTGTGAATATTCCTGTGGTTCACCTTTATATAAATAGACCTAGTAAATTAGCCAGTGATCAGATTTCAGGTCTAAAATGTAATTATTTTATAGTTGTTCTACTGCACAGCCTCTGATGCAGGGTTTTTTAAAAAAAAGTTATTTTGGACCAAAAACTATGACAATATTTGAAAAAGTCATCTGTAAAAAGCCATAGAGTGAGAGGGGAGAGGAGCCAGGAAACTGGGACTCATTTTGTATACTCACCTGAGGAAGGAGCTACACTCCAAAAGCTCACGATTCCAAATAAGCCTGTTGGACTTTAATCTGGTGTTGTAAGACTTCTTACTGTGCCCACCCCAATCCTATGCCGGCATCTCCAGATCATGGCTAATTTTATAGTTCTTAAGAGTTACAACCAAATGGCCTTCTGTGTTTTAAATAGTGATTTCCTCGACGATCGGTGGTGGCCAAAGTAATTTTTTTTTTTTGCCTGCAATGACCACCTGTTCTGATGACATGCCCAAAGTTGCCAGCTTTCCATGTGGGGAAATTGAGGATACAAACTGGTCCAACATACCATAGCACTCTGCACTGATACCTTTAATACTTCCACTTCACAGATCTTAATGCTGCCCTTACTTTGTTCAGATGGTTTCAGGCATCCTATCCAATTTGGCTTGTGGCACTGGACAAATTTGAAACATTTATACAAAACTACATGAATATTTAGTCATTATTGCTTGCTAATGATGGAAATCTGGATATGAAATGTAAAATAACGTAGTCACATCTGAAATATGTAATCCTTGTAATTTGCGCCCTCCTATTTTATATGCTGCTGTGTGTAATTTTTGACCACGCAAATGTTAAAACTTTGTAAAGAAGATGGCTCCTTAATAGATATTAAATTATTATTTTAAGATGTTGTGGATCCCTTTTTCATTAAATTTCAGATTAACAAATTGCAGACAGAGAATGCACAAATGAAACAACAAACTCCTAGTCTACATCCTTCACCAACTACCAGTGACCGCCAGGACCTTGCCCCCCATCTAAGCGCAAGTAGACGTGACCGGCAAGCCGTGTCCATGTATGAAACCAGATCAGGACAGAAATCCTTTGGACAAACTACTGATGACATTGCCACAAGACTTCAGCCTTTGGATTGCAGTGTGAGTTAGTACTTTACGACGTGGATTTCATTTCAAACCAAGTGCATTGGCCTTTTCAGTTTGTTGTACTGCTTAATCAGTATTAACAAAACAATGATATCTGTTTAGTATAGGAATTGTAAGACGGTAGTGCAGTAAACCCATGTCTCTCATTTTCCAAGCTCCAAATTCTGATGGGGGGAAAATATTTTTTAATAATCATTTTATCTTCTAACCCCAGCTGCAGTGCAGAATTCTGGATATAATTTGCAAGTGAGCTGCTGGTGTCTTCAGATGCACTATTAGGCATTCATGCTCAGCATTCCGTTTTGTATAAAATTCCAATTTGTGTTATAAAGTGGCTACATCTAATACACATGGGTGTTGTGAACTGTTCCGTCAGTTGCACAAGGATAGAGATTTGCAAGGACTTGTGGCACTGAGCAATCATAAAACACAGTTGCTGCATTTAGTTCTGTTCCTGGTGCTCAATTTGCAATATTTGAATGCGTCCTCATTTTCGTGATCCTGATTTTAAAACTATAAAGTGAAAATATATTCCATGTAACTAGTGTAATTAAGTTCATTTTCAGTTACAATTTGTTACACTTTCAAATTATAAATTCTTCCAACCCCTAATACTGGGTTGGCCAAAAGAGTTGGAGACGGGTCTAATTATCGTGGAAGGTTCTTTTTAAAATCCTTGAATTGTCCCTCCCCCAATAGATGGGGGAAAAATAAACCTTCAAAATTTGGAAAATGAACAAAGCCCAAGACCGGTCGAGCTTCAGTAATTATCTTAACATATTTGGAATTTTGCATTCTGGCTCCAAGCCTGGTGACGAACAAAATCTGGTGGAGTCCATCATAAATATACTAATATGAGCACATATAAGAGTCAGTCATTTCTAGGACTGATGCACCCGGTGAGATGAGGAAACAGAATTTGTATTAAGAACAGGATACTGTGGGTGCATAAATATAATAATAATCGCTTATTGTCACAAGTAGGCTTCACTGAAGTTACTGTGAAAAGCCCCTAGTCGCCACATTCCGGTGCCTGTTCGGGGAGGCCAGTACGGGAATTTAACCCACACTGCTGGCATTGTTCTGCATTACAAGCCAGCTGTTTAGCCCACTGTGCCCACTAAATATTTTGATGTATAAATTGAGTTCAGTTGTGCTATATTAAATGTTTGAAAACACATATTTCTGATTTGCACACTCATTAGGTATGCCAACAATTTCAAGTAGATCAAACCGTTTTTGAAAAGGCATTTTCACCTCATAATTGCAAATTACTCTAGCGTATCTACGAAAATGAATGAATCTACACTATAATTGCTCAGTGAACATTATTTTGAGAATAGTTAAATAAGGGAAATCACATTGGTTTAATGTAAAGTTTTATGTGAATTTTGCTTCATTTGTGCTATTTTGTTTCATTAATTCTGTATGCACGTTGCATTAACAATTTGCAATCTACTAGTTGATCTGACATAAAATAACTGCTTTTATTTCTTCAGCATGAGACTGTTTAACCAACGTTTATTTACATAATGCATGTTGGCAATAACAAGCTACATGCATGTTTTTTTTTAAAGTTCATTAATGTCAATGTGCATGCCATTGTTTACACTGTCCCTTCCATGTTACAGATTCGCAGGGGTGTCTCCGTGACCTCTGTACCTTTTCCCTTCTCTCCGCTGCACTCCTGTTCACAGGACTGTGGCAGATCCGTGGTTAAGTACCATCTCAGTTGGGCTCAAGTAAGAAGGGGCAGAAAGGGTTCCAGCAACTGTTCTGGGAGTGTCCATGTCTTGCATGGATTTTGTTCCTCTATAATCTTTGCTTCTGTTTTCCCTTCAAAGATGGGAGGTTCTTTTTTGGAATGCGTAGTTGAATATGTCAAAACAGCTTTCAAACAATATTTTTCTTCAATTTTGCAATGAATTGCATAACTGAAAGTATAACTGCACATTGTAAATAAGTTTTAATGCAGTGTTGGCAGGTTCATTAATATAGCCGTGGTCTTTTCTCATGACACCACAGATGTGTTGGCACAGAAGGAGCTATTTGACTTGTCATGTAGTGCCAGCTTTCTCATGGAAGGGCCTTTGGAAATCCACCATTTGCAGACTTCAAGTGTGTTCCAATAGAATTTATGCAACCATATGTTGTCAATTGGTCTGAATACTCTGTTGTATTGGATTGCCAACCTCGCATTAAGTCAACTTAGTCATGGTACAGTTAAAAAATAAAAGAAACTTGGCCACTTGAAAAAGGACTTCAGAAACTTTACACTTAATGCACATCACTGAAGCTGACCCAAAAAATACTGTCCTAAATCCTCTTCTACAATGGTATGTGGTTTTTTAAAAAATCATTTAGATGCATCCAACCTCCTTTCTGAAAGATCTTCCTGCCACTTCATACCAATTTTGACATTTATTTCTTTCCCTAATAACTACTAGTCTCTGGAAAAACAAAACAATAAAGTCCGTTCCCTACCACCAGCCGCCCACCCAATATCTTCAGAATTGCTTATCCATGTTAATCAAATCATTTTTAGGCAGGGAGTCTATTTATTTTGGCAGCTGAGTACTGGATAAGGGGGCATAACCATAAGAAACCTAGGGTTTTTTAGGAGTGAAATCAGGAAAGCATTTTTAAATTAAGGGTAGGGAAAAGCTGGATCTCTTTGCTTCCAACCCCCAGGAAAAAAAGCGTGGGGATCAACTGAGGTTTTCAAAGCAGATTTTATTGGGCAAAAGCGTCAAAAGACCAGGAGCAAAGGTGGCTAAATGAAATTGAAATTCAGATGTGCCATGATCCAATAGATGACTGAAACAGACTTGATGGGCTTGAATGCATGCCGACACACTAAAGCAGTGGCAAAGTTATAGTTAGACACTGATTTACATGCTACATTAATATTTTTTTACAAAGCTTGAAAAAAATGAAACTGAGCATTGCTCCAACCATTCTTTAAATCTCAAAACTGTGGAATTTTTAAAATGTTACCCTTTTATTTATTTTGCTATGTACCCTCAAAAGTGAGGTTTTTAAAAAAAGCACCAATATGTCTACTATAGAGTGGTCTGGCAATGAGGATTGTATACAACTGAACTAAAAAACTGAATAATGAAATATGGGAGAAAGAATAAGGTGGATTGAAATGGTTATGCAGTGTGCATTCCAAAAGATGAGCCCCTCTTGCTCAGCTGTCATTATTAACAGTGCACAGTTAAATAATGCTGCCCTTTTAACAGTCTCTTAACATCTTTCCCTTCTTGAATAGCATATTGACCTTGGGTGATCCAGCAAGGCCATTTGCCATTCAAGTATTCTACCTATTTCTTGTTTTCTGCTGACTGTTCCTATTTCTCCATGTATTAACCCTTTGAGCACTGCTTTCCTCCCTCTTTCGGGCGGGCATGGTAACACAGTGGTTAGCACTGTTGCTTCACAGCTCCAGGGTCCCAGGTTCGATTCCCGGCTTGGGTCACTGCCTGTGCGGGGTTTGCACATTCTCCCCGTGGCTGTGTGGGTTTCCTCCGGGTGCTCCGGTTTCCTCCCACAGTCCAAAGCTGTGCAGGTTAGGTAGATTGGCCATGCTAAATTGCCCTTTAATGTCCAGAAAGGTTAGGTGGGGTTACGGGGATAGGGTGGAGGTGTGGGCTTGGTGCTCTTTCCAAGGGCCGGTGCAAACGCAATGGGCCGAATGACCTCTTTCTGCACTGTAAATTCTTGATTCTAATTCTCTGCTTCTTTCAGTTGAATTGAGGCACAGGTTTCATTAATTTAAATAAAAGCAGCTGATTAGTTATGTTTTAATAGCAGGTATGGAAACTATTAACCAGAGCATTATGAAACTTAAACATCTGGGTTTTTTTAATAGTCTAATTTATAAAAAGCTTTTGGTGCAGGAGATCAATGGTAAGGTGGCCAACCAAAATCAGCAAGAGGGTCAAACGATTGAGGGAAAATATTCGCAAACTGTTACACTTGCAAACTGATACTAAGGGTGCATTTTTATTCATCAAAAAAAAAAAATTTCCTTTGAATAGCTTTCTTTTGATTTGTTGTCTATAAATCTTTGACTGTCGGTATTTTTTAAACTAAGTTGATGGCAGTTATTGCAGGTCTTTCCCACAATTGCTTTCATCCATTTTAGATTTATAAAACACTGAATTAAAATTCCATTAGATTTTCTCAAAGGAAATGCAGAACTGTTCTCCTAATCCTCGAGGATGTTAATCCTCTGAGAACTTGGTGGCTGCTGAAATGGTCAAAACCTGTTTGATTCCATTAGTGGGATTTATTGTAAATTTCCATGAAATGTTATAGATCAAAGGCATCAAAGTATGTAATGTGGAAGACTTTGCATTTAGCACTAGCTTCTCAGGAACAATAAATGCTGATCCTGCCAGCAACTCTCACATCCCAGGAATGAATAGAAAAAGAATTGTAAACTTGAAATGCAGCAGTCAACTGCTACTGTAGTCCTCAAAGGGTTAAATTTTTGGTGTTTAGTCAAGATTATTTTTTGAATGAGAATATTGCAATCAAAGATTCTGAGAGTATCCTTGTGAAATGAAAGGAGAATATTTTTTAATTAGAAAACTGCATGAAGAAGGCGTCATGCATAATGGCAGATGATTCTGAGATCTCACCGTTCAAGTTAATCATAGTAAATTCTTGCAAGGTTTTCTCGAATCGAAATTTAGTTGCTATTTGGTGTTTTATGTGCCTGGCCCTTTATTCTTTTAGGTTATCGGGGAAGGTAGCAAACAAAATCTGGACAGGACGGCAAAATATGACGGATGGTAGAAATCTGGAAGCAAAACAGAAAATGCTGCAACTGCTCGATGTGACTGGTAGCATCCGTAGAGCGGGGAATGGAGTTAACATTTCAGGTTGATGGCCTTCATCAGAACTCAGGAATGGTCATCAACCTAAAATTTGAATTTTTTTTTTTTCCTCACTTCACAGATGCCGCCGGACCTGCTGAATGCTTCCAGCATTTTCTGCTTTTATTTGAAATCTGTATGGAGTCCAGTTCAGACTTTTGTGTGTATTTTCAAGTTTGTACTTGAGTCAGTGCAGTCTTAGACAACTGTACTCCTTCCAAAGGAGTGGAAGTACTAACTTGTGTGTAAATATAGTTTGTGTAATCAAGCAATGCATTGACAAATCTCTTGCTATTTTAATGAAATCTTACAATTTGCATAAAATAGATGCAAAATGCACTGAGCACAACAGTTAAGGGAGTAAGTTCGCTATTGCAGGAAGTTGGCAAAATTAAATTTAAAAAGAAGTTACTTTTGAATAGCTATCGGAAAAATTAATTTGATAAGTGTTCTTGGAAGCCATCAAACACATATATTTGATAAATTATTCTAATTCATAATCTCCCCTTTTGTGTGAAACTGCATTAATAAATTAAGTTCTATGGGTGTGTTATGCGCACTTGTGTTTTCAACTTCCATAATTTTTGTAAGGGAAATACAAGACCACTATTAGGGAGATTGCATCCGGACATTGTGTCTTCGATCAATGCCATCAAAAGTCAAATTTCAACAAATCTTTTAAGATTTGGTGAAGTTTTGTAGGTTTGTGTAACAAGCACCCATTTGAATATAGGCATGCCATATTTGCCATTTTCAAATACATTGCTTTGAATATTATCACAATGTTAACTTGAGAATTTGGAATTTTGTTCCTTCCCCCACATCCCCTCGGATGGGTCTTTCCATATTAGATATGCAGACGACTAGTAGTCATAGCACATGAATACTTGTGTTATTTGAGACCAGTCTGGCTTTGAGTTATGAAACTAGAGTGGTGAAGAGTGGACTTGGATCAGTCAGTCCAGTTCTCGCATGTACATGTGAAAAAAATGTTTCGCTTAAAATTCTATTGTATTAGAAACGCCATATGTTCAAATCTGCAAACAGCTAGTTATGCAGCATTCAAAAGATGCTTTTGAAACCGAAAAACTGTGATATATTGGAACCATCTGCCGTAATGTAGGTATTAACGGAAAAGGGTTAATCTCTTCCCAAGATGCATGCATTTTTATTACTGCTCCCTTTTCTGTTAACCCCATAACTGCTGAGTTTTTGGGTGCGGGGGCAAAGGGATGTTGAGAAGTTTAAAGTATTTAAACTGTTCTTCAATGTGTATGGCAATAAAGATCTAATTGTAAAACCTGTGGTTCAGAACATTCAAACGGTACAAAACGTCTTGGGTTTTAGAGCCACCTTTGTTGTTTTGCCAACCAGTGAATTTAATGTATATTGCTAGGGTATTCTTATGGCTTCAGAGCTGTTACGAATTGAAACAACCATCGATAAATGCAATTAAGAATTGGGTGTTCTGAAATCATATCGAGGCCAGATTTAAAAGCAAAATTTGTAAACTCTGTAATTGGTCAGATCCACACTATCCTCAAAGATTCTATAAAACACTCGTAATACAGCTGGCAGATTTGTACTTCACAGATAGCACTTTAATTCCTTATTTAAAAAAATAAATAGTTAGAATTAATCTTTCCCTTTTGAAAGCATTATTGGTTAGCTCAGTTGGTTGGATGGCTGATTCCTGATGCGGAGCGACGCCAACAGTTTATGTTCAATTCCTGTACCGGCTGAGGTTATTCATGAAGGCCCCCTCTTCTCAACCTTACCTCTTGCCTGAGGTGTGGTGACCCTTTGGTTAAATCAACACCATTCAGCTCTCAGAGGAGAGCTCTGAGTCTCTGATCCTCTGGGACTGTGGCGACATTTACATTTTTTATTGGCAAGGGGGGCAATAATTTTCAAAACTGACCTTGTGTCCCCTCCTGCACCCCCATCCAAGCCAGTGCACCTACCAGCTTGTGTTCTAAGCCAGATTCCGCTGTGATGTACACCCATTAATTTATGTAGTCACCTGATTGATGCAAACTGTTGTTCTAGTAGGAATCTTGTGGAGTACCCAATTTTTTTTCCAATTAAGGGGAAATTTAGTGTGGCCAATCCACCCAACCTGCACATCTTTGGGTTGTGGAGGTGAAACCCACGCAGACATGGGGAGAATGTGCAAACTCCACATGGACAGTGACCTGAGGCCAGGATCAAACCTGGGTCCTCGGTGCCATAGGCAGCAGTGCTAACCACTGCGCCACCGTGCCACCCTGTTCCAGTAGGAATCTTGAGGTTTGTCTTGGAATCACATTCCTTTGACTTCATACAGCAATCTCTTTGAACCTCTGAGATTTTGATTTTAATATTGAATCTGCAGATTATGGTTTTTCTTGCTCATTCTGTAAAATAATTGCCATAAGATTTTACAAATTTTGCTATTAAATATCCAATTCAGCGAAACCTTATGTTTGCCTTTTCATTTTTGTACAGTTCCTGGTTATAATTTCATTAGGTGATGAAATTAACTTTGAGAATGTGATAATTTAAGGAATTCTCCAATTGGACATTTGAAAATGAAATGATCCAAGTATTTTTAATGTGTACAAAATCGTTAAACAGTGTCTGGTGAAAGGATTCAAATCTACTGACCGGGGGCACGGTGAATAATTCGTTAGTCACTTTGGTTTGTCCCAGCTACTTTAAATGTGGCTATTTACAATGGAACCTCTATCTTAGTGTGCCAACACTGTATTGCGTTATTACAATTCTGTAATTGAGTTTTGCTTTTCAACAATCTAATTTTAATAAGGAAAAGGAGCTTTGAAATGGGGCAGTAACTAGTAAGGATAAAGGCATCATGGATGTTATTTTGTTGGAATAATTACTGTATTGGAAGGCAGAAGAACAAAGAACAGTACAGCTCAGGAACGGTCCTTCTACCTTCCAAGCCTGTGCCGATTATGATGCCTGTCAACCTTCTGCACTTCCAGGATCCGTATCCCTCTATTCCCATCCTGTTGTGTATTCATCAAGATGCCTCTTAAATGTCGCTATCGTACTTCCTACACACCCTTCCCTAGACTCATCATTCACCAAGTCCTTCTCTGTGGTGAATACCAATGCAAGGTACTCATTTGATACCTTGCCCATATCCTCTGGCTCCACGCATAGATTCCCTCCTCTGCCCTTGAATGAGCTAATCCTTTCCCTGGCTACCCTTTTTCTCTTAATATATGAATAAAATGCCTTGGGATTCTCCTTAATCCTGTTTGCCAAGAACTTTTCATGACCCCTTTTAGTCCTCCTAATTCCTTGCTTAAGTTCCTCCCTACTTTCTTTGTTTTCTTCAAGGGCTTCGTCTGTTCCCAGCCTTCTAGACCCTACAAGTGCTTCCTCCATTTTGACTAGGCTCACAATATCCCTAGTTATCCAAAGTTCTCAAAACTTGTCATACTTCTCCTTCATCTTCACAGGAACATGCCGGTCCTGAATTCTAATCAACTAACGTTTGAAAGACTCCCATATGTCTGATGTTGAGTTACCCTCAAACAGCTGGCCACCCCCCAATCTAAATTCTTCAGTTCCTGCCTAATATTATTGTAATTAGCCTTCCCCCAATTTAGCACCTTAACCCGAGGACTACTCTTATCCTTATCCACGAGTATCTTAAAACTTATGGAATTCTAGGCACTTTCCCAAAATGCTCCCCTACTGAAATTTTGATAATCGCTTATTGTCACAAGTAGGCTTCAATGAAGTTATGGTGAAAAGCCCCTAGTCGCCACATTCCGGCACCTATTTGGGGAGGCCGGTATGGGAATTGAACCCGTGCTGCTGCCTTGTTCTGCATTACAAGCCAGTTGTTTAGCCCACTGTGCTAAACCAGCCTCTGATCACCTGCCCAGGCTCCCCATTACCATGTCCAGTACGGCCCCTTCCCTAGTTGGACTATTTATATATTGTTTCAATATTGCTCTTTAGAAATTCATCCCCTTTCAAGCCTCTAGCATTAAGTGAATCCCAGTCAATATAGGGGAAGTTAAAATCACCCACCACAACAAATCTGTTGCTTTTGCATCTTTCCAAAATCTGTCTACGTATCTGCTCCTCTATCTCCTGCTGACTGTTGGGAGGCCAGTAGTAAACCCCAACACTGGGATTGCACCCTTCCTATTCCTATGCTCTACCCATATTGCCTTGTTGTAGGAGCCCTCCAAGGGTGTTCTCCCTCAGTCCAGCAGTGACATCCTCCTTAACCAGCAATGCAACTCCCCCACCTCTTGAATCCCCCTCTATCCCACCTGAAGCATCTAAATCCCGGAACGTTCTAGCTGCCAATCCTGTCCCTCCCTCAACCAAGTCTCTAATAGCAACAACACTATTCCAACCATGCTTAAGGCCCTGGGGTGGTTATCCTTTCTTAAAATGCAAGTTCTGTTTATATATTCAAAGTACTGACTCTGTGTATAGGGATGGAAACCACCACTATTGAATCTAAACATCCTGTCCTTGGAAAGCTTAAATAATATTAACTGCTTTTTATCTTGAGCAAACTAAATTATTTGGTCCTCAACTACTTCATAACCAAAATGCAGAATTATGAAACCTGGATATCCATTGTAATCACTGAATGACAAATTTGACCTGGCATAGTTATTCTCAAAGTTGCTTTCATGTTTATCATTGGAAATTGGGGTAACCTCTCCTACTTACTTGCCTGTAAACTTTCTTGTAATAATTGCTAATAAAAGGTTGCTCTAACAATAAAGCCTATGCACCAGTAACACCTTAGCAAGCTCACATTTTATTTTATCTTATAGGTGTCCAAACTGGACAAACGTGGCAGTGGAACAGACAGTGATTATGACAATACCCAGACCAATGAATTGCCACTGGGGTGAGTACAGCCTGATTGGAGATTGTAATGTCTTGTTGATTGTGTTTAATAGAACTCAACATGGCAGAATATCTGCACAATGTATATTCTGGAATTAATTTCTAAATAGGATATTGGAGGGTTGTTTCTCTATTGTTCCTTCACAATGCTCTATTTGTAGAACTGGGCTCCTGCAATATCCTTTAAGTTGATAATGGAGATGTGCTAGTTGTTTCTGTTTTTACAGTTGTCCCTTTTTGCCTATGTTATATTCTTTATAATAAGTGTAGCTTTAATATATTGAAAAGCAAATGTGCACCAAATGTGATTAGTTTGATTTTGCAGAATATCACTGAAGCAATAGGGTATAAACCAGTTTTGCAGTCCTGCCCTATATTGTATATCTTGTGAAAAAGCAATAGCATATTTGGTTTCTGTCAAGTTATCGAAACCCTTGTATGCGTAAAAGTTCTAAAATTTATTTATTTTTACATTTTTGTAAAGCAACTCCCACATTAACTCAGGCTATTAGCGTTTAGCCTCTTCAATTTTCCTCATCCTTTACTGAAGATACTGCTCGTGCAACAGTATGGTTCCAGTATTGTCAGCGGAAGGAACTCCCTAACAGCACTGTGGGTGTACCTCCACCACATGGTGCAGCAGTTTAAGAAAGCAACTCATCGCCACCTTGAGGGTGAATAGGGATGGGCAATGAAAGCTATTCTTGCCAGTGACGCCCATATTTTATGAACAAATAAGTAAAATATACCTATTCAAAAAATAGTTTTTTCAATATGTATACACTGCCAGGTTGACTGTGGCAAGCATCATAGCCTAGATATCCACGTGCACGCATGTTCAAGCTGAGTCACTTGACAGCGACCAGGAACTGGCTGAATTTCTTTCATTTGCATTATTCTCTCCATTACTTCCTCAAAGCACAAGGACATCAAGGATAATTGTAGCGTCCCCATGGATGTTAGCTGCAGCAACCAACAAGTGTTTGAACCTGATTTTTATGGTTAATTGAAAATTCATTTGATACATTTATTTTCTAATTAGGGAGCCCTGATTTTTTCTAAATAATATTGTTACCAAAATACTCTGCAGATTGTTAAATGATCCAATCTGCATATCCGACATGGGTACAGTGATGTTTTATTTACACAGGTAGAGTTGTACTCATTCAACTCGTATTGTACCCAATTGGGCCTTGATATGATCTGAGGACTTTTGACAGTCTTCATATTATTGAGATGTTTGTTATATTAATATTTGAACAGGTAGACATAATTGCCATAAGGGGGTCATGCAAACCTGAAGTGTCATAAATTGCATTACACCGTGACGATCCTGCTTTTGTGTTGAACTACAAGACTTCTTGGTAGACATAATTATAAGAATGAAAAGTAATTGATTATTTTCTGGAAATTCTAGCATCGACCAGTTCCTGACTGATGAAGGCAAGTATAAATTTGCCAGTGCAAGATGAATTTCTTCACACCTTTGCAGCCTCCTGAAATTTAATCTGAGGTATCCAGAAGTCTCTGGTCATTGACACATGCTCATGTATGTACTCGCTCACCCAGCAGCTTGCAGCCACCACTTATTAAATGCTATAGCCTAGGCCTTTTGGGGTTCAGATGACTCATTACCATTTGTGGTATGATCTGAACCCTCAATCTGGTTACAGCCTTTGTAACACACTCTTAGGCATCTGATTTCTCTATGCACGTGGTAATGTGCTGAAAACTCACTGTAGGCATCATTTTGGTTGCTATTCTGCTATATTGTGTTTATGTTCACTCTTGTTTTCCCTTAATAGTATCGCTGATGGGAGGATGGGAAGAGATGATGACTTCCACCTCGAGTATGATGAACACGAGGGGGAGCTAGATCCTAGCCTTCCCAGTACAGAGGATGTAATCCTTAAAACAGAGCAGGTCACTAAAAACATCCAGGAGCTTCTGCGAGCTGCACAGGAATGCAAGCATGAAAGGTCAGTATAGAAATCACTAAAACTAGCATAATGTGATGCATGCTAAAGGTTATGTGTAACACCCATGGTTTACAAATTATTAAAGATTATTTCAAAAAATCTTTCATTTGGCTGTCTGCCAGACAGAAAAATAATCTTAACCGTTTTGAGGGCATCTATATATTTGTTAACTATTTATGTAGCACGTTGAAACATATTTAGTACAAGAGTTTCAGTAGCTTTTAAACATCTCTCTCCCTGTTAATCCTGTTAATTGTATAATTAGTAAATCAACCACCAGACGGTAACTAATGATGTCTCACCAATTCTAAATCTAGACCCTGCAATCCAGCTTCTCTTCAGTATATAATATTTTGTTTTCCTCATTCTAATCACTGAGATCTGCCCTGATGACAATGGTAGAAATATGATATAATTTAAACTGTATATGTTACTGTCCAACTGTTCTGATTGTATGTCAATGAATTAATCCTTATCTTTCTATTTCATTGACAGTTTTGTGCCATGTTCTGAAAAGATACACTCTGCAGTCACTGAAATGGCTTCTCTCTTTCCAAAGGTAAGATTTAACTGGAATACACCTGGCCAATCGGTAGACATGATTCTGGTCCTCTTGGTACATTAGTACAGGATAGATCAGATTTTGGCTGGAATTAGGAATATTAGTTACCATTTACTATTCACTCAGCAGTGAAGAGATGAGCAATGGAAAGGGAGGGTTTCTGGCAATCCGAAAGAATGGATTTCCTGGACGATGCAGGAATTAACTGCAGGATGACTTCATTTTTCCAACCAGTTTCTTAGCCAACAGCCAGTTAAATTGGCAGGCTCACTGTTCAACAGGGAGGGCAGCCAGGGAGTGGATGCAGAATAAATAGGAGATTGCAGGAAGGGTGAGGGAGTGATCTCAGGATAAAGGTGAAAACGCCAGTGTGACAGACAGGAAGCATGCAGAGTGTTGCCCACCAAAATAGGGAAGGATAAATAAGAGGTGTCCTTTACTTGTGCCTGAAACATGCATTGGTGTCTCTCTCTCTCACTCTCTCTGACATACATTTTGTATGCAAATATAAAGGCTAAATGCCTGGTTGGAGCCCCCCTCTCCAAGATTGGTTTGCCCTGAGACAGCCAGCACCGTCACCAGCTGCACTCGAGGACTCTAAGCCTCGGGATTGCCTGACAACTGTGAAAGTGTATAACTTATCTGAATGTGGAGCTGAGAGGAGCCAGGACTGCTCTACAAAATAGTAAATGTAGTTAATAATGTTATATGCAACAGCTTTTTATCGGTCTGTAGTTTTAGACTTTAACTAATTAAGCGGAGCAGCCAAAACTACGACAAAACAGCACTGGGCAAATTCAGTAGCTGAATCCAGCTTGCGTTAAAAATGTAATAGCAAAGCAATTTGTTCTGGCTCAATGAAGAATGTTTAGGCTCGTAAACCTGTAGCAGTGAAGCTACTGTTGGTGTTGAACTTTTTTTGAATAAGAAGTTTCTAACTTGTATATATTTTTTTAATGATCAGAAGCCTGCCCTGGACACAGTTCGGTGCTCTTTGAGATTGCTAAACGCGAGTGCCTTCCGACTGCAATGTGAGTGCAGGAAAACGATTCCACCGGAGCCGGGTGCACCTGTTGACATTCAGTTGCTCACGCAGCAAGTCATCCAATGTGCCTATGACATTGCCAAGGCTGCCAAGCAACTGGTTACCATAACAACCCGTGAGAAAAAACAATGATAAAGCACTTCATTCACATTCCTCTTTTGGAGTATGTTTGGGAGGTTAAAACGTGCATCTTTCTTTGAAAACAAACTGAAATCCCTGTACATATTCTGATTCAAGTACTATGGATTTTCTTTCTGCAATAGATTGTATTAGCTTTCACAATAGATGAAAGCTCCTTGAAGATTTAAGCTTCCAATTGGGTGGTAGAACTTACTAGTAATAGTTGGTTGGAATTGCTACCGCTCAATAACGACATGGCCAAAACAAAAAGTCGCAGTGTGGTGATAGCCAATGATCTTCGACTTTTAACATTACGGCAAGATGTGAATATTTACTTTCTCGACCATCGGGTTATGTTACACTGGAATTCTTGACTCTTCGACAAATAAGTTTTACGAACGTACCAAGTGCTACACTATTGGTGAACACTATGATGTAAAGTTTCAGTACAACAAAGGCTTCATGCATCCAGTAACTGTTATATGAAAAAGAACTCCCAATTAAAGCCACACCTTGAAAATTGCTGATAGTTCTTATGAGACCATCTGAGTTTAATATGGACTACCAATGGGTTACTCGCCGATCCATTTTGCCATCACCTGAGGCTGAAGAACGATAGATGTTCTAAAAACCATTAGAAAAAGTACAAGTAGTGGGGTGCCTTTTTTGTATAGAATACTGTGAACCTGTGACTGTAACTGGCAACCATCAGTACCATTGCATCTGTGTGCATTGTGTGCCTTATAACAGTTGAATCTTGTTAAACAGTTGAATCCCATAATAATGTAGTCTTCACGCTTTGCTTTAGTAGTGGCACTATTTTTCACATTGACCAGCCCAAGGATCATGAATCTGTGTCAAAGAGTGAGTTCATTGATAGTTTATTTAAAGTACAGTAACTACTGTGCAATGGCTCAAAAATGCTATTTTACTGTGTATTGGATGTTCCATAGTTTAAAAGTTTGAACACTGTCCTCTTAACTCTCAATGTGCACCAATATTTTCTTGGGTCATATTACAGTAACTGATGGGTGCGACAAATTCCCCTTCAACACATGGCTTCATATTACTTTGGGCACGGAATGTTGGAGGCATTTTCAATTTCCAACATTCTTATAACTTCAGCCTGCTGAAGATAATTGTCATTAGCGCGAGTAGAGAGGATTGGCCATTACTATACAAGGCATGAGCCTGATTTTTATGACACTTGTTCTCACTCTTAGAAAAAGAATAATCTGTTGTTTCATTTTATCTATAAGTTAATTGGCCTTATATTTGCTTTAAAAAAAAAAAAAAAAAAAAAAAAAGTTTTACGTGGTAAAAGCAGCGTCTCCAACATTTGTCTTGTGCGGACTTGATTCCGTACAGTAAAGGAAGTTGCAAAAGGATTAGTTGCTGAAAGGTTTGGGCAATGCGGGCTGGTGAAATTATATAACCTAATGATTTCAGCACCTTTCTTGCTATGTAATTGTGAGCCATGGTGGAAAAATTATCAAGAAGAAAAAAAAGTTGCAATGTTTATTTTGTGAGCTGAATAGAAATCCCATTTTGAAGAGAAAATGTTGATGAAAATTGCTCTATGCAGTTATCGGGAGATGGAAATCTGATATAGATGCTGATATTGCAGCTTTTTTTCAAATGTTGGAAAACTGATTTGATGAAAAGGGAACGATAATTAAGGAAGGACTTTGCTGTCAATAGATTGGAAGAGATATGATGAATGAGATTCTTCTGTAGTATGAGGTATGCACAATTGCACAACTTTTTATTTGTTTCCAGCCTTAATTGAAGTCCCGGGTATATAGTATTGGGGTGCTGTTTTGTATATAAAAAAAATAAGTAAATGTGCATAGTTTAATAATGTTGAACAGAAGGACTTTTTAATCACTCTAATCTTACGAGTTAATGATGTAACTGGAGTGACCAAAACCACTACATTGATGGCACTGGGCAGATTCAGTTGTTGAATTCAGCTAGTGCTAAGTGTAAGAGACTAAACCATTTGTCGAATGCACATGGAAGCTTTGTGAATCTTTTTACTTGATCTTCATTTGATAAAGTGCTCATCAAAGTACTGAAAGATATACTGACATTTGTAAAATGTGTTGATTGCTTTTAGATACAGTCAATGAAAGGAACACTACAATAATGTTGATTCAATGAGAAAAATGTAAAATTGTGAAAAAGCTGTTACGGGGCCGATGCAGGCTGGGCATACTGTGTAGTCAGAGGGAATTAAACTCTATTTCTCGATGCTGTCTCAAGTGTCTTGTTAACTTGGCCCGATACTTTAGTATTTAGACCGAGGCCCAGGGCATTTACAAAGGATGGCTCAGAATGGTTGGGGATGGTATCAAATGACATAATAAATGGCAAGGCTCGACTTGGTGTCAACAGCCTTTTGTTGCTTGATGTGAAAGCTGCTGTTGGGAAATGTGTAGATGGCAAGGGAAAAGATCAAATGATTGTGATTGCTTCTCATTCACCAGTTCAGACTCTTGCTTTGCAGTGCTATTATTCTATGGACAGCTGATGCGTTGTACGGCATCATCTTCACTCCAGTTGGTTTGATTTCATGTTTATCAAGTCTTGTTTACAACAGAAGTCATAAAATGGTGAATTTTGAAATGAAAGTTCCATATGAACTATCGATTTCCTCCCAGAATATTATTGTTTAGAATGCCTTAACCCACTCTACGATTTTTAAAAATATACTTGGATTAATATGACTATCAAGTTATCAAATGGGCGGTTAACAGTATTGGAAGAAATTAATTTCATACGTAATTTGTAAGCACCACATGTCATTTAGTGCATCCATTGTTGAACAATTGCACCTTCCTCTGTCTGAGGGTCAAAAATCTTCACTGTCGCAACCTCAAAGATGGGATCAAATTAGATGCATTCTGAACAGCATGTTCCTTGGGATATTAAGTAAGCAGTAAATTGTCAGAATTGCATGCATAATTCAGGAGCCAAAGTTTAACAACCAAACAAACATGATGATGCCGTACAAAGGAGTCAGACTGGAACCGAGCTGCAGATGCATTTGTAGCTCATTTATTTAAAACAAATTCTGTTCACTCCAAAGTCAAAGTAGCTTGGAGGATGGGTTAACTATATTTTCTGATCAGAGTGCCATGCACTCATTTTCTTTGCCCTCTGCCTGCCGGGATGTATGAAGTTGCTCTCTCGTTCACATGTTTAACTGCAACATTTAGAATCACATGCAACATAACTTTCCTCGGTGAGATAAGGGGCGGTGATTTTGTACACTCACTGACATCACTCTGGAAGGATTTGAGGCAGCTCTTAATATTGGTAAATCACCAGGGATGTACAAATGTCACAAAGAAAACCTATATATAGTAAAACCAAGGGGCTAAAAGCAGTAACATGATATGTGGGGTTCAGGTGGTAGCTGATAACTTAAACTTGTACATACCATGTCCACTCCAAATTAGCTTCCCTGTATAATTGTCTTGGAATACCCTCCTACCATTCCACAACTGACATTTGCTTTGGGTGGGGTGGAGGATGGGGTTGAAGAGAGAAAGGCCGTAGATTAAATGTTGTATCTGTATTCTTGGAATGAAGAATGTATCAATTAAGTTATACACACTAAAATGAACTTTTAATGAAAGATCTGTAATCTCGGAAGAATTAACACATTTTCTCAGTGCAGTAATAGCCGATTTGCAGTAAAAGATATTGAAAAGAGACCAGTGATTGTTAAATCAGAATACATCTGAAGGTAGTGTGTGCGTTATTAATGTCGACCATCCATCCATGTATTACAAGTATAATCAGTATTCGTCTTGGCAATGGTATGAATAAAACTCACATACCAAAATGACCAAATTTCCCTATAATCTCCTAAAAGTTACACTCAACTGTAGGAAGAACATGATAGAGGAGATTAGTTCCTACTTGTAACGTTGCAGCACATGTTTCTGAGGCACTGGAACTCTACCTACAACAATTTAAAATATTAATTTTACATTTACCAAAATGGTTTGTATATATATTATAAGAGAAATCAATACCTTGGAGTGAGTTCAGTTACAGTCTAATCCTCTGGGTTCAGATGTTGTTTATAAACTGGATTTCACAGTTTTAGAATGCCTTCTGAAGAGACCCCCTCGGGGTCCAGCTTTGTAACTCATTCTTATTTTATATATTCCATGACTAAGCCCCAATGTGTGATACAAAATGTTTTTTAAATCCAAATGTCTGATATCTCAAACAATTGGTATTAAGCATGCACTTTTGAACAATTGAGTGCTAAAAAGTTATATTTAACAAGGACAGTCACTGACCTGCTTATTGTTTATGTTGTGCAACGAATGCTAATTGTAACTAATTCCATTTAGAAATGCACTCTATTGTAGCTGGTAGTGGAAATGTGGTGGTGGTGGGCTTCCTTGTAAACTCATCTATTGTACATTTGTACTGAAATAAATACATTCAGTTGTGCACAATGCTTGTTGTATGCTCACTTAATTTGATAGGATAGGTTAAACAATGTTCAAACAAAGTGGATTTAATTAGAATGTGGAGAAATACTGAACAATGTTCACGAATTACTTTGTACATCTTAGATTCAGGGTAGCACGGTGGCGCAGTTCGATCCCGGCTCTGGGTCACTGTCTATGTGGAGTTTGTACATTCTCCCCATGCCTGCGTGGGTCTCACCCCCACAACCCAAAGATGTGCAGGGTAGGTGGATTGGCCACGCTAAATTGCCCCTTGGAAAAAAATAATTGGGTACTCTAATTTTTTTTTTTAAAGAAAAAAAATACATCCTGGGTCCATCAAATTGTGTTCAGACAAAGATATTGAAAGTTGGTGTAAAGAACATAACATTTCAGAGAGTTTTCTACTGGAATGGCGAAATGTCTTGAATAATAGTTTCTGGATCGTAACGAGGTATTTGACAATTTGATTGTTCCCTTGTGTCATTCTAATACTTGCCTTGGGTATATAAATATACATGTAATTCCACTTTAACAGACAGCTAGTTGGTGATGCAACTTTTGTGTTGGATGTTGAGCTGATATGTGAATGTTCAACGAAAATTGATATATATATATATATAATATATATAATATATATATATATAAATACATATAAAGTTCAATCCTATGATTTGACATAGTGCCATGATCAGAATATTTGGACTTTATTTTCATGAATGTCAATTCAAACCAACTTGTAAATAAATATAGCTTGACCATTTCAATCCTGCATGTACGAATGTTAGAGTACGCTCTGATTGATGTCAAAAAGGAAGACTTTTCGTTATACTGTGCTTCACAACTTAAAAAGAGTAAAATGATGCAAGCTTCTGTTAAATTAGATACATGATTATTTTGAATACTCAATTACAATGAAAAAATCTGACACAATTGCAAGGAAAATACATTTTCTCCCACCGTAATTCATTTTTCTACAGGTACAAAGATTCTCTCAGTTTCTCTCATTTCAATGCAATAGATTGTATTTGCTTTATTAACGCTCTTAGTTTTGAATTAATGTTGTGATCACATTTCCTTGATATACAATTAGCCAGGCCTTGCTGTAAAGGGGTATCACACTGCATCTACTGTTCATTGGACATCCTGCAGCTCAAACCATTTTTTGCCCACAACTGGCAATGCAAGCTGATAAAATTGATGGAAAGGTTATTTTTATAAATAACTTGACGTTTTAAAATTTCCAGCAATGGTTCATAACCTGAAAAAAATTTAAAACTCTGCACTTGTGATAGTTTGCACTGTCAGAGAGGTCAGTTAGTTCATTAAACCTTTACACTTGAAACGGTGAGACTTAACCGTGGTGCGTTTACTCTCTATCCACTATGCAAATTGAGCAACTTCACAACATTCAATGTATTTCAATGGTGACACAAGCAGCAAAATACCATTTTTTGCAAAGTTAACAATGGAATGACACGTCAACTTTAGATGTTCATATTTAACCATACATCTGCTCCTCAGCACAACTTGCTATTATTTAACCAAATAGCGATGAGTGTCATTCACATTATTTTGGCAGCAATATCTGGCTCAATCAATCGGGCCAAACCCCATGAAACATCAGTGTAGTCATCCTAGAAGAAAGGAAAGCCTTGCATTTATAAAATACCTTCATAACTTAACAAAACACTGCATAGTCAACTAAGTACTTTCTGAATTGTCAGCCATTATAGGCAAAAGCAGCAACCAATGTGCGTACCAGGTCTCACAAGCAGCAATGGGAAAATAAACATAACTTGTTTGTGATGTTTGAGGGATAAAGGTTAGCCAGGACATCAGGTCAACTCCTCTGCTCATCATGCAATTATCCCATCTGTGGAGTTTGATGGGGCCCTTATTTTAACTTATTTGAAGAACAGTAACTTCCACAGCGCAGGACTCCCTCAGCATTGCAATGAAGTATCAGTCTAATTTGTGCTCTTAAATACCGGAATGAGCAAAGGAGGCACCGCTGAAACCAAGGCTGATACTTTGACTGCAGTAGCCTGGATTGTAGCAAATTCCTCCTATAAACGTTCTACAGAATTATATTTTAAAAGTGTACCCTTATAGGGTTCACACGGTTTGGCTTTGCTGTTTTTTCAAGTGTTCATTCTTAGGTTGTGGGAGTCACTGCCAAAAAGAGCCTTTATTGTTCATCCTTAATTGGCCTTGAGAAAGGTGGTGGTGAGTAGCCTTGAACCGCTGCAGTCTATGTGGTGTAGGAGTGTTTCAAGGACTGAGTATTGAGCTGGCTTTTACATGGGGTTCCTGCCTCTTAGTTACAGCTCAGCCGAACACAAAGACCTGCAGACACATCAACTCTGGTCAAGATGGCTTTATTTTTCCAAGCTTGGTCCACGTACGAGGGAGAATGATTTGGATAAATGCCAAAACCACTCTACTTTACACTGGTGCAGACGCCCCAATTATCCAAAAATCAATAACCCACCCCAGTTGGACTTGATTCAATCCTTGGAGCTATCAATTTTATATTGACCAATGAAGATTACTTTAAGCAACATGATGACTG
This sequence comes from Scyliorhinus torazame, assembly GCF_047496885.1. Taxonomy (NCBI): domain Eukaryota; kingdom Metazoa; phylum Chordata; class Chondrichthyes; order Carcharhiniformes; family Scyliorhinidae; genus Scyliorhinus; species Scyliorhinus torazame. The sequence continues at coordinate 198,283,080 of NC_092718.1, forward strand.
TGATCAACTCGTGATTTAACGCCATCATGCCACCTGTTATTTACTAGGCCACTTTATCCGTTATGAATTTGTTTTGCTGCCATTCCCATGGTACTTATCTCAAGGGCAGCACGGTAGCATTGTGGATAGCACAATTGCTTCACAGCTCCAGGGTCCCAGGTTCGATTCCGGCTTGGGTCACTGTGCGGAGTCTGTACATCCTCCCCGTGAGTGCGTGGGTTTCCTCCGGGTGCTCCGGTTTCCTCCCACAGTCCAAAGATGCGCAGGTTAGGTGGATTGGCCATGATAAATTGCCCTTAGTGTCCAAAATTGCCCTTAGTGTTGGGTGGGGTTACTGGGTTATGGGGATAGGGTGGAGGTGTTGACCTTGGGTAGGGTGCTCTTTCCAAGAGCCGGTGCAGACTCGATGGGCCGAATGGCCTCCTTCTGCACTGTAAATTCTATGGAGAAAAAAAAACAGTTCCTGCCCACCTCATTGCTCGTCTAGGGGCAGGATGCTGAAGCTGGTTCCTCTTTACACCACTGGATTGTCTGAGACAGGATGTTGGGGGCACTGATATGAACTGTTTACTGAGCTGACCGTTATTGCTGATAACACTATTTCTATCTAATTCTATTTGTCTTAAAAACATGGGCAAGTTAACTAGCTTACATCCCATCATGCATTGTGCTCACTGCTTTTAGCAAGAGTTTGAATGCTTGTTACTGTTATGTCCTAAAAATACATGTTTAATGAATAATAATGATTACTGGGTATACTTTCTATGATTGATCTCAATCCTCAATAAACTAACTTATGCAGAACTACTCTAGTGTTATCCTAGCTATCTGGTTCTAAGGGATCTCATCTCAGGACACCTCCCTTCATGTATACAGGTTCACCCACAATGCTGTTAAAGAGTGAGTTCCAGGGATCTGGCCCAAGTGAAGAAATGGTGACATGGTTCCAAGTCAGGATGGTGCATGACTTGGAGGACAACCTGCAGGCGGTGATGTTCCATGCATCTTCACTTATTGATAGAGATGGTAGAAATTGCCACTGTAGGCTGATGGTGGTTGGAGTGGAGGAGGGTGAGATGAGATGGTGAATAGAATGCTGATCCAGTGAGGGGGCTGCTCTGTTATGGATGATATCAAGCTTCATGAGTGTTGTTGGTGATGCACTTATAAAGAGTGTTCCATCGTACTCCTTGTAGATGGTGGACAGACTTTAGGCAGTCGGGTTGAATTACTCACTGCAGAATTCCCAACTTCTGACCTCTTGTAGCCACAATATTTATATGGCTGGTTTAGTTCAGTTTCTGATGTATTGAGCCAAAGCCTACGTTTGGTATATGCTTTACCGTTCATCTGCATCCTGTTGCAGTCCGTGTTACCCCAGGGTGAATAACACGACAGGGCATAATCCTAAGATTCAGGCACTAAAATTCTGGAAAATTAGGATCAGATGTCAGGAAAGAAAATTTGATAATTTTTATTTCTGGAAAAATGATTCGCGTATCATACAGCAATGTCACTAACCTTTATCTGAAGCTGTTTTCACTTGATCACAGTGATTTGATGTGATGACATCCCATGACCAATCCTGTGAAGTTGACATACATTGATCCCCAAGTAATAGAGTTTGCATAACAATTCCCAGTAACTGAAAGTGCCTGGTTTTTAACTTCGATCTGAGTGAGGAACCACTTCCCTGTTCACCAACGTTTAAGGAAATAATTGACTTTGACTTCTGACAAATGCCTGCATAATTTGATTCAAGCCTTTCGCAACCAATAGATTTGCAACACTCAAACCTGGCAGATGATTTCAATGCCAAAGTCGTTTTTTTCGGGAGATGGAGCGGCCCATAATGGGTTTTGTAAGGACAGGGAGAACACATCTGATTCAGAGAGGGGTCCTACATAGGGAAAGGCAGGTGGGGGGCGGTTGGCACTGCCAAATTTGTTGCATTATTACTGGGCATCCAATGCGGCGAAGGTGTTGGTGCGGTTTGGGGATCAGGAGGCTGGTTGAGTACAGATGGAGTCAGGGGTCATGTAGAAGGACGGGGGCTGGAGGCTCTGGTGACGGTATCTCTGCCATTTTTGCCAGCGGAATATTCTGGGAATCCGGTGGGAGTCTCCATGTTGAAAACATGGCGGCAACTCAGTCAGCATTTTAGGCTGAGGGCGGTGTTGAGATGGGCCTCAATCTGTAGGAGCCACTTATTTAATCAGGTGGAATTGAATGTTACATTTAGGGAGTGGAAGGACAAGGGGCTGGAGGGGGTGAGGGATTTGTTTCTGGAGGGCAGTTTGCGAGTTGGGAGGAGAAATTGGAGTTTGGGGGTGGGTGGGAGATATTTCCAGGTGCGGGACATTGTTCGGTGGCCATTTCTGACTTCGCTGGAGGTACTGCCGTTTACCTTGCTGGAAAGGATACTCGCAAGTGCAGGGTCGGAGTACGGCAACACGTCTGGGATATATGAGCAGATCATGGGGGAAGAACAGGTTTTGGTGGATGAGGTGAAGACCAGGTGGGAGGAGCTGGGACCCATTTTGGAGGAGGTGTGGAGTTGAGACCCTTTGTAGGGTAAATGCTACATCATCCTTTGTGAGGTTGAGCTTGATGCAGCTAAAGGTGGTGATCAGGGCACTTCACCTTCGCCAGCATGAGTCAATTTTTGAGGGGTTTGACGATAAGTGTGAGTGGTGCTAGAGAGGGCCTGCCCACCATACGCACATGTTCTGGTCTGGTCCCAAGCTGGTGGGTTTTTGGGGTTCACTTTTCTGCACCATATCAGCAATCCAGGATATTGACTAAAAACCCTGTCCAATAGACACTGTGTTTGGGGTGTCAGACTAACTAGAGTTGAGGACAGGGGCGGATGCATTGGCATTCGAATCGCAGTCGGCCCGGTGACTGATACTGCTGAGCTAGAGGCAGGTGATGCCACTCAGTGCCGAAGTGTGGCTGAGTGATTTGATGGAATTCTTGTACCTCGAGATAGTCAGGTCAAATTTAAGGCCGGGGGGGCAATCGATGGGCTCAATGCTAGGCGATGGCCATTTGTTTTGCACTTTAAAGATCTAGGACGTGATCTACCGGCTGTGTCGCACTTGAATGGGAGTGCTGAGCGGCCGGTAGATGCCGGGTGACGTCTGCGGGCTTCCCGGCAACTAACATGCCTGGTGAGATCTACCCAAATCTCACGAGGCGTCGGGATCAGGATCCCGCCCATCATGGACTTGACCAAGCCGCTGATACGTGAATTAATTTTAAACCGACTTCAGCGAGCTCACCCGGGATCTGGGAGGCCACAGCTGGATGCCGTTCACTACTGGTCACACAAACGTGGACCAGGCGGTATGGCATCCGGGGGTGGGGGGGTCTCCCGGGCCATCAAAGGTCCCTGGGTGGTCAGGGACAGTGCAGGGTGGCACTCAACACGTGAGCACCTTGGCACTGCAAAGCCGGCAGCACTGCCAGGCTGGCTCTGCCAAGGGTCAGGGCCTGAGGGAGGGGCAACGACTATGAAAGGAGGGTGGAGGGGATATAAAGGGTGAGGGGGTGCAGAGCAAGCAAGTAGGGGCCTCTGGGAGGTTGGGAGTGAAGGATGGGGGCCCTGGAAGGGGGTGGGGGGGGGGGGGCTGGGGAGGGGGGCCCTTAGGGACCATAGTGGATGTCCTCACTTGGAGGTGTGTGGGGTAATGCCCATGTGTGTGGGGGGTGACATTGCCCATGGATGTGGGGGACCCACAGGCTCACTGAGATCGGGGCACCTTTTCAAAAAGGTTCGACAGAGCCGGGGTGAGAAATGTCCAGCAAAATCCGCCACAAATGACACTTTGAGACCATTCTGTTAGATCACGGCCCTGGTCACTGTTTTTGGGGGGGTGGGGGGCAAGTTTAGGTGGCATTTCTGATATTGGGGTTCCTGTTACTGTTGTTGCTTGTACTTTTTTCTGATATATTTGATACTGTTGTGTTTTGTAAACTTTTTGATATAAAATGTTGATGTAAAAATATTGTTTAAATAAAAAAAAACCTGGCATAGATGAGCCTCTAGGGCAAGGCTGAAAAAATAGTTCACAGCTAACATGAGCCAACATTTGCATCATGCTACCTTGTGTTCAACTGATAAAAGCACTGCACATTTAAATGTACTCTCAACACCATTTCAAAATTAGGTTGGCATCAACACAAAAGTCAGTACTCTACAATACTCCACTCAGCTTGTATTAAATATAAATAAGATTACACGCCCAGTGGTAAGAATATTTTACTATGCTCCTGCAGTGAAAAAATCCACAAAATCATTCCCACACCAGTGCCGCTTTTAATTTAGCCAATCACGTACAATACAAAAAGTATAAACCTATTTGCAGCGTCCATAATGCGGTGGCAGCACTTTCTCCTTTGTGCTTGGCAAGTAGTTTAGTTTCCCTGTCCCCTCAGCCCAACCTGCGCGCAGCGTTTGATTTGAAAAGCCCCTTTTTTTGGAGATTTGTGTCAGGAAAGCAAAATCTTGTGTTTGCTTTTAAGTGTAACAGAAATTGTTTCGCGGGAGATGAAAACGAGGACAACAAAAATCTGACCAGCAGCCAACTATGACTTTCTGGGCGGCACTTAATTCTTTTTCTGGATAACTGCATTCAGAGATTGTTCCATTACGCTGTGACTCGACCGCCAGTTCTTTAGCGGTTGAAATCGATGTCCTAAATAAATGGAACCGTGTAATGCTGCTCACTGGGGATAGCTGAGGTAATGAGTTCAGGCAAAACATATTTTGTTTTTAGAATTATAGCAGGAGTTTTTAAAGGGTTGCTTTTTAGTTTTGTGGCTTTTGAATGCTTCACATAAATTTAGGTTTGGACAGGACTAGGTGGGGCAGCTTGCTCAGTTGCTAATCTTTGAAAGTCAAACACGCACAAAAACAAAAACAAATCTAATGTATGCCTTTATCGCAGGCTGTTTGCTGCTACAGTTTTTCAGCTCCCTGGCTAACTTTCAAAACTTGTCAGGCTTTGAAACGAGCAACAACCTGACTGTCCAGCAGGCCTCTCCCTAACTTTGAGAACTAATGGAACCTGCGGCACAAAAACTAGTTGTTGCTGGTGTTCATCCCAGAGACGGACCTCTTCCTACTGCCCCCCCCCCCCCCCCCCCCCCACCACCACCATAATCCCGCGCTCCCATTTATCGTGTGCAATAAGGCGGCACAGTGGTTAGCACTGCTGCCTCACAGCACCAGGGACCCAGGTTCAATTCCAGCACGGGTGACTCCGTCTGCATGTTTGCCCCATGGGTTTCCTCTGGGTGCTCCGGTTCACTCCCACTATCCAAAGATGTACAGGTTTGCCATGTTAAACTGCCCCTTAAGTGTCCAAAAGGTTAGATGGGGTTACTGGGATAGGATGAGGGCATGTGCCTAGATAGCGTACTCTTTTCAGAGGGTCGATGCAGACTCGATGGGCCAAATGGCCTCCTCCTGCACTGTAGGAATTCTATTCTATGATTCAAATCCAGTTATATCGAACAATTGTGGAACCGAATAAAGTAACGCAATGTTTTATTTTATGCTGAACCCGATGACACAACTTGACAGTTCAATTTTAATGTCTTAAGTGTTGAAGGTTTAACATGGTTTACGGGGCCGAAATTTGCTCCCAGTTGCAAATGATGGGAGGTTTTGGACGTTGCAGTTTCAGAGGGGGCATGATTTGAAGGGAGCAATAACCGTATTATAATCCTGTGTCTTATCACTTCATGGGCATAGTGAAACTATTGAAAGTAATTGTGCTTTGTAATTATTGAAGTGCAATTATGAGAGTTATGAGACAGAACACTGCTAAAACGTTGCCTCAACTGCCCGGTTCCCCGTAGTGAACTTTTGACAGTATGATTCACATGATATAATCAAAGTAATTGTGTCACGAATCTTGGATAAAATATATAATTTCTAGGTCGTCTTCTGCACTTTTTTTCCGCAGATATGGTTACACCTCTCAACTGCAGTCAATGGCTGAGGCTGGGTCAGAGCTTCGAAGTCTAATGGACCATGGCTCTTGATGAATGAATGAATATCTTTGGTAGAGTTAGTCGCTGTTGTCACTCGGAAGTACGCCATAGGGCGAAATGGATTTCCTTTTCTGCGGTGGCCTTTTTTTCCACCTTTTGCCAGACCTGTTGAGTCTTCTCTTGATGACATCTAAAAGAGACCAAGTAACTTTTAATATTAGTAGAGCATTTAAAAGCCGTACGCGTTGTGAAGCAATGAGCCCTCCGGTTGGGGTTCCAGACAATAGGTCGCAGCTGACTTGATGGCGTGGAATTGTTTTAAGGAAATTGCCGATTGTTAAAGTCGACGTGGGCCTATTGGAACTTTATATTCAAAAAACGTTTGCAGAGTTACAAAACACGATGTGTTGACAATGTAGTACATACATAACATGTTGGCCGATATGTAGAAAGCAGACACTGGGTAGAAAATGGATGCTTAGCGATTGTAATCTGTGACTGACCTGCGAGATTGGTGTTGGGAATTACACCAACATTTTATGAAGGATTAATAAGGAGGCCACAAGCCAGGTTAAGGGAGTGGACGGGTATATGCATCTCCTCCCATCCAATGGCCCTCCAAGATAGCTGCGTCCCCTCTAATTCTCATCTCTTAAGCAGCATCTATTTTAATTGATTTGCCTTCAGCTGGCAAGGCTGGAGCCTGGAAGTTCCTCCCTACACCACTTGGTCTCTACCTCCCTTTTCTTCTTTATACATTCTTTAAAACCCACCTCTTTGACCAAGCTAATGTCTCTCTCTTTGGCCCATGTGAAATTCTGTTCTATAGGGCTCTTGTGTAGCACCGTGGAACACACTATTATACTAACGGTGATATATAAATAGAAGTTGCGGTCTGCTACAAGACATCTTAGAATCATAGTAACCCTACAGTGCAGAAGCAGGCTATTCGGCCCATTGAGTCTGCACCGACCCCTTGAAAGAGCACCCTACCAAGGTCCGGTCCCTGGACACTAAGGAGCAATTTAAGATGGCCAATCCACCTAACCTGCACATCTTTTGGACTGGGGGGGGGGGGGGGGGGGGAGGGAAACCGGAGCACCCGGAGAAAACCGACGCAGACACGGGGAGAATGTACAAACTCCACACAGACAGTCACCCAAGGTCAGAATTGAACCCAGGTCCCTGGTGCTGTAAGGCAGCAGTTGGATTCCTCACCCAAGGTGTGATACCCTGAATAGTACACTCGTCCACAACTCTGCTTCCACTGCCTTTTGAGGAAGTAAGTTCCAGAGACTCACGACCATCAGAGAAAACATTTCTCCTTATCCACTCTGTCAACAACTGTTTGATTTAGTCCACAACAGAGGCAAAATCAGGAAAAGAGTCGGATGTGAGATTTGAGATGCTCGGTACGGAGCTGATGACTATGTTCAGGTTTCTACTTCCTTGATGGATGAAATTATGCCTTATCGAAGACAAAATGCCGAATAACTGGCATATGGGATCTTGGGATTTATCGGTAGAGGAATTTAGTATAAAAGCAGGTAAGTTATGCTGAATCTTTATAGTGTTCTGGTTAAGTCATGATTGTATCCAGTTCTGGGCAATACATTTGTGGGTCCTTAAGGTGGTACAGAGGAGGATCACCAGAGTGGGTTCCAGGGGAGAGAGAATTTAGATACAAGGTTAGGAGGGAGAAGCTGAAATGGAACAACCCTTGGAACAATGAAAGTTGAGAGGAGATTTGCTAGCGGGACTCAAGGTTATGGTATGCTTAGATAAAGTGGAAAAAGAAAAGTTATCCCTTTAGGTGATCATACAGAGGCTTGGGAACACCGCTTTAAGGATTTGTGCAAGAGTTGAAAGGGTGAAGTTCAGGAAAGGAGAGGTAGTTCCCATAAGAAATAGGAACAGGAGTCGGCCATTCGGCCTCTCGAACCTGCTCCACCATTCAATAAGATCATGGCTGAGCAACATTTCCTCACATCCACTTTCCTGCCAGATGAACTATATTTGTATTAATAAATATTAGGAAGGTACAGCTTTAAGTGGCTTTCATTTAGTGATTTTAGAGGGCACAATTGCTTCACAGCTCCAGGGTCCCAGGTTCGATTCCCGGCTTGGGTCACTGGCTGTGCGGAGTCTGCACATTCTCCCCGTGTGTGCGTGGGTTTCCTCCGGGTGCTCCGGTTTCCTCCCACAGTCCAAAGGTGTGTGGGTTAGGTATATTGGCCATGCTAAATTGCCCTTAGTGTCCAAAATTGCCCTTAGTGTTGGGTGGGGTTACTGGGTAATGGGGATAGGGAAGGTGCAGACTTGATGGGCCGAATGGCCTCCTTCTGCACTGTAAATTCTATGATAATTCTATGATTCTATGTGTAGGGAAGGGTAAAACTGTTAGATTCCTGTTAATCAAAGATTTAGCTTTTAACTGGAAGTCAGAGTAGGAATTCTGTAGTTAGAGAGGGAACATCTCTCTTTGCTCTGCGAAAAGAGGAATCACACAATGGAGTAAGGGGCAAAGGAAGAAAGTACCAGAAACCTTAAAGAACAGCTAGTCAGGGAAACTAGAGAAATGAAGAGAAGTTTGCAGAAAGTCTGAAGTTAACAGAGGAAACTGGAACTAGAACAGGGTATTGTCCAGTGAAGACGGACAGAGCTGAGGAGTTGACTAGTGAGAAGCCAGAAAGATATCTGACATGGTTCTAAGGATTGTGATATCTTACTACAGTTTGTGAGGCACATGTTGAAAGAATTGTGAAGTAATTGGCAGCTGGATCTCGGAGTTGATGGTCGCCCGCTGAATGGCTTGTTAACTGGTGGGTAGGTAATGTTTTTTAAAAATTGCTTCACCTGCTACACTTTCTTGCCAATCAGTGCCTGGAACGGGTGCCCAGTATAAACTGTCGCTCTTTATGAATTTCCTGTACAGCCTCGTGTATAGCACTGCCAGCGTAAGGAATACGAATAGAAAAGCCAGTGCAGCAGCAGCCCAGGCTGCTTCTTCTGTCCGTGGTGTGGGGATGTACAGCGTCCTGTCTTCAACGCGTTGTTGGGTTTTCCGGAGAGCCCCCACCTTTAAATTGTTTGAATCTGCGCCGTGCGGCCGAGATGCCCCATCTCCGCATTTACACTTCACGTTCCCGGAATCCAAAGCTGCAGTTTCATTGTGATCGTCCAGAGCATTGGCAATCGCGGTACCATTGGTCTTTGATGCATGCTTTTCCCCCACCTCCACCTTTTGAAGTGTTCTGTCACTGCCCACCTCTCCGGGGTAGCTTTTATCAGTATCCTCACTTTGCTTGGCTCCGACGTCCTTTTTGGAAGAGGCTTCTGAAGTATGCAGTGGCTGCTGAGGTTTTACATTGTTCCCACTTAATTTGCTGCCATTCTGAAGTGTGTGCCTGGTGTCTCCACTGAGACCCTGACTGTCTGGAACATGGTTGATATTCGCAATGATTCCAGCTATCTGTTCTTTAATGGCAGCGTTCTCAGCCATTTGGCTGTCAGCTTTGCCGGGGATACTGTCACCGCTTTTAATTAGTTCTTGTGATGGATTTTCTTCACCAGTGCCGAGTTCTTGGTGGTGCGGAGGAGAATTTGGCCGTTTAACAGTCAAGTCGCCAGTTTTCAACTGCTTGGCATCACTCCCAGCCAGAAAGGTTTGTTGGAAGGCTTCACTTAGCATAGGCATTGTGACTTCTTTCGGAAGTGTGGACTTCAATCCGTCTTTCTTTCTGTACTGTTCACCTCCAATTTCATTGGCCCCCTTCTTTGACCCTTGACTTTCGCGGGTCCTGCTCTCCACTCCTTTCTGAGAATCTCCACCAATCACTGCTGGCACGGGGGGCTGGCTCCTCACTGCTTCTGGATTGACCAAGGAAGTATTATTTGCAGAATTGGTATCTCGCTTCAGCACAGGTGACCTGGCAAAGGAAGCCGTCCGTTCGACCTTCCTGCTGGTTGGAGGAAGGTCCCTGGTCCCAGAGTTTCTCCTCCTCCTCAAAATCACTCGCCGTCCTTTGCTGAGCACATTTACTCCAACTTTCTTCCATTTTCTTCTTGCTGACTGCAGTTCACCTTTCCCCAAGTAGTGTTGCAGTTCCTGCCAAAGCAAACGACAATTTTATACATTTCAAAATTGCTTATTTTACAAGTCAGAAGGAAAACCTAGGAGGCGGGATTCTCGGTTGCCAACGCTGAAATCGCGTTTGGCAATTGGCCAGAGATTCCCCGTTTGTGCCGAAATCGGGGGCGGTGCTGCTTTTACGATGCTCCGCCCTCTCAAAAACGGTGTACTCTGAGTACGCCGAACACCGTATGGACAGCCTCAGGACGTCACCCGAGGCCCTCCCCTGATGGGCCAAGTTTCCGACGGCGCGGAAGACTTATGGTATCTTTTTTCGTGGACCCTGCATGGCGGCTGTGGACTGTGTCCAGTGGCGCCAAAGTTTGAGGAGAGCCGTGCCATTAGCCGGGGGGGTTCGGCGAGGGGTGTTGCTGGGGGACATTATTTGGCAGGCCGGGTTCATGCGTGGCCGGCGCCATGTTGCACGGCCGCCGCAGCCTGCCGCCGTGCGGCCACAGATCCGGCCGAATCTGTAGGTAAAGCCAGGGGCTTTACGCTGCACAGCTGCTAGCTCCCCACCCGACGGAGAATCGGTGCAGCTGTTGCGCTGTTTTTATTGGCGTAAAACGTCACTGTTCCCATTCTACATGTTGCCTTTCACAGCCCAAGTCTGTCCCAATGTGTTTAAAGCTATTTAAACAGCTTTGAGGTCTCTTAAGTATTTAAAAACTACTGTTTATAGACTGGGCAGGTGTGTCAGAACAAGTAGAGCCTTAATCTGTCTTCACCTGATATTCATGTTCTCAAATAACATCACAATAGCCATGAGAATTCTGGCAAATGGTCTCCTCTTTAGTGACCAGCTTGCTTGAGGCCGATTATAGCATCCTGTCTGTTGCCTTGACTAATACAGTGCATACCTAGGTATGCCCTGTTCAACTTTACAGCAGACACCTATTAAAGTGCCTACAATGGGCTGGGCTCTTTGGATATCGTGAATTGTTAATATGATTAATTCAAGAGGCAGCGTCTGACCATCAACGAATCCCGATTATTATATTTTTTTTAATGCCCCAGCAATATTTTTTTTAAACTAATAATCACGTGCAAAAACAGTTACATTGAAGAAACTGCATTTGGGATTGATCAATATCTTAGATTAGTTTAAAAAAATGTCAAGGCCTATTATGAATTTTGAGCCCAACCTGGAGTGAGTCCAGAGTTTCCCTTTGCTGCAGGCCAGGTGTGTCCTGGCAACCATGAATAATTAATTCCTGCTTTGTCTGCATCAGCAACTCCACAGTTTATGCAAAAAATAAAATAAAGGGTTTCTCTGCTTAGATTTGAAACTCTGATGCAAAGTGATTCCATCTGTGTGTGTTTCCAGGGTCGGTTTACCTTCACTTGCTTTTCAGGGCAAACTCTACCATTGTCAGCTGGTGCCAGCTTAGCTCTCCAGATCAGCTGGTAATCGTACACACCATCGTCCTTCATTTCCAAGTTACGGGCCAGCTTTCCATTCCCCCGTAGCCAAGTAACAGCTTCCGACAGGTTAATCTTTGACATTTCCAGGCTTCTACCCCATGCGACCAAGGCTAGGGGCTGCAAAAGTAGAATAGGAGAATTAAATCGGCCTGGCTCAAAGGAGAGTGTCGAAGAAAGAGGAATTGATTCTATTAACGGGGTCGCTTCTTCAGGCAAAAATAATCTGTTCCCTCCGACTACCATGGGCTCAAAGGGCCCCTCCCGCCTCGCTAAAAGGGATCAGGACAACTTGACAACTCCACCGTGGAGAGTAGGAAAGTCAAATCCACCCCATGTTCTCTTTTCATTATTACTCCAATGCTCCCCCTAGTTTAGTTTTTCCTATGGTACCTGCAGGCCAGGTACGAGATGGCTTCACGACGTCAGTCATGTTAGAAAGTATTTGATTACTTTCAAACTCATAGGGCTGGGTTTTGGTGGAGTTGGGCTGACTCCAGAGATTTTATTTAATTTTTTTTTAAAGTTGGACAGCAACCAGATGTGGATTACTCTGCCCCCATTTCTGACATCCCATTTTTTGCCAGCAGGGTATGCATCGCAGAGGTGGGGAGCCCAGACTTTCCATTGTCACTGTTCCAAGGGCCTTATTCTGCAGTGTGAGAGTCACAAATTTATACAGTCGAGTAAATGTTGGTGAAGGGCAGATAGTCTTTAAGTATCATGATGTTCAATTTTATAAATCCCCAGGAATAAAACAGGCTAAAACTGTCGCTTAAAGTGGAGAAAAAAAATTCTGCGGAACTGCTTTGGCAGGTCATCTGATATGTGGCTAGAAAAAGACATTGCCATCTATTCCTGCAGTTTCACTCAAGTTCTTTGTTGACATTTCCCAAGAACTGTTATCAAACCCGAGGTCATTATGAATGCCTGACTGAGTTACAGAAGCTTGGAATGCATTTAACTCAGCAGCTGGTGCGGGGTTCATATTTTGATAGTTTAAAGAGGATATTAAAAGATTATCTGTCTTTGAATAGAACATGACTTAACACTGGAGGGAATTTACAATCTTGGAATGGGTTCCATGAATGGGAGTTTCAGTGTCAGGTGTGTGAGTGAGAGCTATGTTAAATTGCTTAGCTTTCTTCCATCTCCACACGGCTGCTGAGATCTGCCCATGGTGGATACTGGGTGAGTGGATGTGGATTGGGGGTATGTAGGGCATGGGTGAGTGAGTTTCATGACTTGGCATCGAGGGGGTGTGAGAGGTGAAGGCAGATTCTCAAACAACTGAGAGGAAGTCCCAGAGAACAGTTGGGGGCCTTCTCATCAGACTCCAAGGCCGCCTACTATCTGCTTCAGGGATCAACAGGCCAAACTCTATTCCCCCACCCCCCCCCGGAGGTGTAAAGGAGTCACTAAACCGAGGCGGATTTGTCTCAGTCACAAACATCTAGCCCTCAATCTGGAATCTGATAAATAAGAGTCCACAGCACAAAAAGCTGCCCAATGCGATCACACTGACTACAAAGCTTTGCTATAAATTGGTTTCAGCTCATTTTTGCTCCAAATCGCTCCTAATATAAACTACATCCAGCTTTCTCCTTGCACTCTCGGTAATGCACAGTAAAGTTGGCTGATTCAATCCAACTTCATCCTCAGTCCATTGAACAATATACGAGTCCACAATTTATCTTTCAGTGGAAATTATACCTTAATTTATTAAAAGCTTTATCAATAGATAATTGGTGGAAAAATCATTCTTCGAGCCTCAGCCCCACTAGCAGTGCTAGCTAAAAGTGCTGCTCACCCATTGCTGACTGAGATTGAGGTGCGGCGTGATGATGTGCTTATACGTGCATGCCCTCGCCAGTAGGGAGAGATCCTCCTTCAATCTGGGATGCACGCACGGATGATAAAGGAAGGCAATGCCACCACGCTAGACAAGAACAGAACAATTTAAAAACAGCCATCGAAGCAACTTAACTCATTTAACCAAAAAAACAGTGCAAAATAATGGATGAGAACATGTCTTGAGAAAAGGTCAGAGCAGAGGCGAGAGAGCGGAGGGAAGAGTACTGCTGGAAACGCTGCTATAAACGAAAGCTCGAGTCGGGCGGCACGGTGGCGCAGTGGTTAGCATTGCTGCCTCACGGCACCGAGGGCCCAGGTTCGATCCCGGTCCCAGGTCACTGCCCCATTTGGAGTTTGCACATTCTCCCCGTGTCTGTGTGGGTCTCACCTCCACAATCCAAAAAGATGTGCGGGTAGGTGGATTGGCCACGCTAAATTGCCCCTTAATTGGGAAATAAATAATTAGGTCCTCTAAATGTATTTAAAAAAATGAACGAAAGCTCGAGGAGGAAGTTAGGCCTGAATGAAAGCGAGTCTGTTTCCTGGCATCCAGGGGCAGTAATTAAAATTGCCATTAGGGCAGAGTCCTGCAATTAAACATGGAATAAGAAGGCAGCCATGTGTTTAATAACAGCCAATTTAACAAACTAAAAAATACATTTGTTGACAGATGCTTTGAATCGATTCCAAAACATTGAATGAACTAGAACTGAATACATAGATGGTTAATATTGCTAGCCAATGAAGTTTCTTAAAAGCATCAGGAATGAGGGCAGGAAGAGTGGCAAGGTGGCGCAGTGGTTAGCACTGCTGCCTATGGCGCTGGGGACCCAGGTTCAATCGCGGTCGGGGTCACTGTCTGTGTGGAGTTTACACATTCTCCCCTCGTCTGCGTGGGTTTCACCCCCACAACCCAAAGATGTGCAGGATAGGTGGCTTGACCACACTAAATTGCCCCTTAATTAGAAAATAAATAATTGGGTGCTCTAAAGGTAATTTTTTTAAAATTAAATAAAAATTTTAAAAAAGCAATGAGGGCAGGCAGGGTGAAATGTATCAGTTTTAGTTAGAACAACATTTTGGTCAGTTTACACATTCAAATACATGTTTTTTTAAAAAGTTGGATTGGATTGGATTGAAACAAATCCAATCCAATCTAACTTTTTTTTTAAAAACAAACCATGTATTTGAATGAAGAAACTAACCAAAATGTTGTTCTAACTCTGGAAATCATGGTGCAAAATGGAGTCTCCAGTCACTTGAACAAAAACTGACTGCTTAAAGTTTTTTTGCGCGTGCAGTAAATAAAAGATGGTTAGCCAACATTGTGACATAGTTACTGCCTTTGTCGAAGCTCTCCATTAGCCATTCGCAAAGCGAGTGAATTGCTCCATACAGCCTCAACTATACAGGTACTCATCATCTCACATGGCTGCCTCACCTCATTTTATACACCAGCCCAGTGCCTGAGGTTTGGTAGTCCATCATTTTCCATTACTCACCTGCTAGACCAGGCTATCAACTGCTCATTCCACAGTCGTAATCCCCTCCCTCCCATTTGGACACCATTTATACTTGCGTGGCTGAAGTTTCATTTGGAACAAAGCAAGCGTAAACATATCAATGAATAATGCAATACCTGCAAGTTGTGGACCCAGCGCTGGGGAGGGACATACGAGTATTCTCCATACATTGCCCAGATTGGTCGATGCATGCCACTGGCCAGTTCAAAAAGATAAAGAGAAAGGTTAATTAAGTAAGCAACGAGGTGGGTTACCTCACTCACACACACCATCAGTTGTGTGCTAATACTGTGCACATTTATACAATTCCTCCAAAGGATCAAGACCGCACTACAGTAGGAGCGACAGTCAAACAAGCAATCGCAATTTAAATCAATTACTTCAGGGAAGGGGCTGTGGACGACAAAGAAGGTAGGTGACTGCGCTGTTTAAAAGAAGGGACTTCTTCTTAGAAATATATATAGCAGAGTTTAACAATAACAGAGTTTCAGCACAACTGTAATAACTACAAAAGCAGGAGCAGTAGTAAAACGGGTGTTGCTTACAGGTCTCTCACTTGCAGACTGCAAGAATCTGCCCAAAGGCCGCACATGCTCGGAATGCTCAACAGACACCAGTAAAGCAGTCACACAGGAGAAAGGTTTATAAGAACACTACTCAAAATGACACTCTTTAACAGGGCCCAAACATATGGTTGCTAAATCTGCTGATGACACAATGATAGGTAGGAAAGCAAGTTGTAAAGAGGACGCAAGGTTCTGACAAAAGATCACCGACTTGAATTATATATTTCTCTCTCCACTGATGTGGCCAGACGTACTTGGTATTTCTTGCATGTTCTATTTTTATTTCAGATTTCCAATAGACAGTATTTTTCAAGAACCACATTGTTAATACGTACCATTGTCAAAATAAATAAAAACTTGCATTGCTCTATTGAGATATTTAGATATGCTGACTAGTCATCTCCAAATTTTAAAAATTGTCAACAACATCAAAAAGGAGGTAATTGTGAAAAGCAAAATGATGCCTTGGGACATTGTTTAATAGACAGATTTTTATTTTCCTTTTTGGGAACAAGGGATATGGGAAGCAGGAGGTTGAGGCAGAGGATCTGCCTGGATGGCATTTTTGGGCGCAACAGGCTCGAGGGGCGATAAAGTCTTTACCTGCCCCTATTTCTTACATTTGGTCCAAGTCCCTGTCGTTGTGCACTATATGGACAGATACAATGGACTAGAATTTGAAACTGGAGTGTGGCCCAATCTTTAGGCTTGCTTTCGGCCAAATGATTTTTAAAAAAAGATAATAAAATATTAATTTTCTAGCTGAATGCCTGCAGAACTTCTTTATTTGGCAGCAGATTCAAACTAAGGCCAGGAAAAGGCATTTCAAGTCACGGAAATCTCTGGTGGGGGGAGGTGAGGCCTAGTCAGTGGCGAGCGCCATCACTTCAGATTGACTGCAAACTATATAATTCACCGAATCTCAACTGGAAGAATGACTGTCGCGCCCAAGTAGAGCAATGTTTAAACTGTGTGCTCCTATAAACCCTTGACCCTCTCATTCAATTGCTTGAACAGAATTTTAAAGAAAATAAAGACTTTATTCGTCAAATCTTCCAGGGCCCGGGTACATTTTTTTTGAGTTGGGAGCAGGTTACGTAAGTGAGACGGACTCCCAGTGAGATCCCCGCCATTAAAAAGGGAGACTATCAGGCGTGACCAAGGAAATTTTGGCTAAGAGCAAGCCCATAAAGCAATGAGTTCCTGGGATTGAATAGAGGTAGGAGAGGTTGCTGCCAGGCTTCTGCCTGGGAACACAGAACTTTTAGGTCACCCCACAAAGCCTTCTGTCACCGTCCATACAACAGCCTGGAAGGAAAAGCAAATCTCAGGCTCTGGACCAGATTTCTCAATGGTATGGTGGTGAAAAAGAGCAATGCAGGTTGGGGAGTAGGGGATATGAAGAAAAGTGCAGAAAGAAATTGGGGTTTGGGCAAAGGGGTGGCAGCAGGCATCGGTCACCATCACATTTATGGTGGGACCAAAGAACATAATTATCCCATATGTAATGTAACCAACACGTTACCCTGGACTTTGCGGTCACTGCCAAGTGTAAAACGCGGCATCCTGCACTGGGAGATCTGAAACACGGTGTGAACAGGCCAAGCAACAGAGACATGCGGAGTCCAAACAAGGAAAAGTAAATTAGAATGCTTAATTTAGAGTCCAATCATGTACAGAAAGTGACATAAAGAGAGGGAAAGAAAATGGGATTGAGGGAGTAAGAAACAGATTCAGGAAAAAAACTTTTCAAAATTTCTAATAATTTTTATTTTTTTTTAAATTGTTTATTAAGAATTTTTCAACAAAATTTTCAACCATACAAACCCCCCCCCCACCCCGTAACAAAAAGAAAAGAAAAGTCGCATAGCAAGACATAAACATATCAATTCAACATGGTACAGAACTTTGTACAATGGATTCCTCTCGCACATATCGACTTTCCCAAACGTTTATGTATTTTCTTGCTCAAGTGCCCCTAGGAAGAACCCCCTTCCCCGTCCACCTTTCTTCCCCTCCCCCCCCCCCCCCCCGGAAAGAAATATCCCCCCCTCTCCCCTCCCCCCCCTCTCCCCTCTCCCCCTCTCCCCCCTCTCCCCCTCTCCCCTCCCCCCCTCTCCCCCCCTGGGTTGCTGCTGCTGCTGACCAAACTTCATCTAGCGCTCCGCGAGATATTCTAGGAACGGTTGCCACCGCCTGTAGAACCCCTGCACAGACCCTCTCAAGGCAAACTTTATCGTCTCCAACTTGATAAACCCTGCTATGTCATTTATCCAGGCTTCCACACTGGGGGGCTTCGCATCTTTCCACATTAACAAGATCCTCCGCCGGGCTACCAGGGACGCAAAGGCCAGAATGCCGGCCTCTTTCGCCTCCTGCACTCCCGGCTCGTCCGCCATTCCAAATAGTGCCAACCCCCAACTTGGCTTGACCTGGACTTTCACCACCTTAGATACAGTTCTCGCAACACCCCTCCAGAACCCATCCAGTGCCGGGCACGACCAGAACATGTGGGCGTGATTCGCCGAGCTTCCCGAGCACCTCCCGCATCTGTCCTCCATCCCAAAGAACCTACTCAGCCTCGCCCCCGTCATATGCGCTCTGTGAATCACCTTAAACTGTATCAGGCTAAGCCTGGCACACGAGGAAGAGGAATTAACCCTACTTAGGGCATCAGCCCACAGACCCTCTTCAATCTCCTCCCCCAACTCCTCCTCCCACTTGCCCTTCAGCTCCTCTACCAAAGCCTCCCCCTCTTCTTTCACCTCCTGGTATATCGCCGACACCTTGCCCTCTCCGACCCATACACCAGAAATCACCCTGTCTTGAATCCCCTGTGCCGGGAGCAACGGGAATTCCCTTACCTGTTGCCTCACAAACGCCCTCACTTGCATATACCTGAAAGCGTTTCCCGGGGGTAGCCCAAACTTCTCCTCCAGCGCCCCTAGGCTCGCAAACGTCCCATCAATGAACAGGTTCCCCATTCTTCTAATCCCTGCCCGATGCTAGCTCTGAAACCCCCCGTCCATCCTTCCTGGGACAAACCGATGGTTACCCCTGATCGGGGACCACACCGAGGCTCCCATCGCACCCCTGTGTCGTCTCCACTGGCCCCAGATCTTTAGCGTTGCCGCCACCACCGGACTCGTGGTGTACCTTGTCGGCGAGAGCGGCAGCGGTGCCGTCACCAGCGCCCCCAGGCTCGTTCCTTTGCAGGACGCCATCTCCAACCTCTTCCATGCTGCCCCCTCTCCCTCCATCACCCACTTACGGATCATCGCCACATTGGCTGCCCAGTAGTAGCCACCCAGGTTGGGCAACGCCAGCCCTCCTCTATCTCTACTACGCTCCAGAAACCCCCTCCTTACCCTCGGGGTCTTATTCGCCCACACAAAACCCATAATGCTCCTGCCTACCCTCTTCAAAAAGGCCTTGGTGATCACGATTGGAAGGCACTGGAACACAAAAAGAAACCTTGGGAGGATCACCATTTTAATCAACTGTACTCTGCCCGCCAGCGAGAGCGGCAACATGTCCCATCGTTTGAAGTCCTCCTCCATCTGCTCCACCAGCCGCGTCAAATTAAGTTTATGCAGGGCCCCCCCAGCTCCTAGCTACCTGGATCCCCAAGTACAGAAAGCTCCTTTCCGCCCTCCTCAACGGTAGGTCGTCTATCCCTCTTCCCTGATCCCCTGGCTGCACCACGAAGAGCTCACTTTTCCCTACATTGAGCTTATAGCCCGAAAAGTCCCCAAACTCCCTTAGAATCTGCATGACCTCCACCTTCCCCTCCACTGGATCCGCCACATACAGCAACAGGTCGTCTGCGTACAGCGTCACTCGATGCTCCTCTCCCCCTCGGGCCACCCCCCCCCCCCATTTCCTGGACTCCCTTAATGTCATGGCCAAAGGTTCAATTGCTAATACAAACAACAGGGGGGACAGGGGGCACCCCTGCCTCGTCCCTCGATATAGCCGAAAATACTCCGACCTCCGCCGATTCGTAACCACACTCGCCACCGGGGCACTATATAGCTTAACCCAGCTAATAAACCCTCCCCCGAACCCAAACCTCTGCAACACTTCCCAGAGATACTCCCACTCTACCAAAGGCCTTCTCCGCGTCCATCACCGCCACTATCTCCGCCTCTCCCTCCACCGAAGGCATCATTATCACGTTTAGGAGCCTCCGCACATTGATGTTTAGCTGCCTGCCCTTTACAAATCCCGTCTGGTCCTCATGAATCACCCCCGGGACACAGTCCTCGATCCTCGTAGCCAGCACTTTTGCCAGCAACTTAGCATCCACGTTGAGGAGCGAGATTGGCCTGTACGACCCACATTGCAGTGGGTCCTTATCCCGCTTCAGGATCAAAGAGATCATCGCCTCAGACATTGTCCCTAGCCTCATTGAAAGTCCTCACCAGCAATGGGGCTAACAGGTCTATGTACTTCCTATAGAACTCATCCGGGAACCCATCCGGTCCCAGGGCCTTCCCTGCCTGCATGCTCCCCAGTCCTTTTAATCAGCTCCTCCAACCCAATTGGCGCCCCCAAACCAGCCACCCCCTGCTCCTCCACCCTCGGGAACCTCATTTGGTCCAAGAATCGTCGCATCCCCTCTTCCCCCGCTGGGGGCTGGGATCTGTACATCTCCTAATAGAAGGCCTTGAATGCCTCATTTACTTTCACCGCACTCCGCACCGTAGTTCCCCTTCCATCCTTGACTCCACCTATCTCCCTCGCTGCCATCCTCTTACGGAGCTGGTGTGCCAGCATCCGGCTCGCCTTCTCCCCATACTCATACGTCGCCCCCTGTGCTTTCCTCCACTGTGCCTCTGCCTTCCCTGTGGTCAACAGGTCAAACTCAGTCTGGAGATTTCGCCTCTCCCTGAGTAGTCCCTCTTCAGAGGCCTCTGCATATCTCCTGTCCACTCTTAAAATCTCCCCCACTAACCTCTCCCTTTCCCTGCCCCCTCTCTTCTCCCTGTGAGCCCTGATGGAGATTAACTCTCCCCTGACCACCGCCTTCAGCGCCTCCCATACTACCCCCACCTGCACCTCCCCATTGTCGTTGGCCTCCAAATACCATTCAATGCACCCTCGCACCCTCCTGCACACTTCATCATCCGCCAGTAATCCCACATCCAGACGCCACAGCGGGCGTTAGTCCCTCTCCTCTCCTAACTCCAGCTCCACCCAGTGCGGGGCATGGTCTGAAATAGCTATGGCCGAATACTCCGTTCCCTCAACTTTCGGGATCAGCGCCCTGCCCAGAACAAAAAAATCTATCCGGGAGTAGGCTTTGTGCACGTGGGAGAAAAAAGAAAATTCTCTGGCCAGAGGCCTGGCAAATCTCCACGGATTCACTCCCCCCATCTGGTCCATAAACCCCCTAAGCACCTTGGCCGCAGCCGGCCTCTTTCCGGTCCTAGATCTGGAGCGATCCAGTGCTGGGTCCAACACCGTGTTGAAATCCCCACCCATTATCAAGCTTCCTACCTCCAGGTCCGGAATGCGCCCCAACATACGCTTCATGAATCCAGCATCATCCCAGTTCGGGGCGTATACATTTACCAACACCACCCACGTCCCCTGCAACCTACCGCTCACCATCACGTATCGACCTCCATTGTCCGCTACTATGTTCTTGGCCTCAAACGACACCCGCTTCCCCACCAGTATTGCCACCCCTCTATTCTTCGCATCCAGCCCCGAATGGAATACCTGTCCTACCCATCCCTTTCTTAACTTGACCTGGTCTGCCACCTTCAGATGTGTCTCCTGAAGCATGACCACGTCTGCCTTCAGTCCCTTAAGTGCGCGAACACTCGGGCCCTCTTAACCGGCCCATTTAGCCCCCTCACATTCCACGTTATCAGCCGGATCGGGGGGCTTCCCACCCCCTCACCTGCCAACTAGCCATCTCCTCTTTTAGGCCAGTCCCGTGCCCGCGCTACCCGCACCCTCCAGTCCCCCAGACGGGGAACCCCCGCCCCGACCACCTCTTCCATTTTCAGTTTCTCCTCGGCCAATGGAGCAGCAACCCTATCTCCCCCCCCCCCCCCCCCCCGATCCAAATCTAGCTCTTTTGCTCCCCACATAATACTTCCGTAAGTCAGCTGACTCCTGCTGACCCTGGCTTCCCCTGCCTTCCCATTGACCCCCCCTCCTCCTTGCGCTCCTCCATCCCCCCCTTCCCTAACGCGGAAAAAAGCCCGCGCTTTCCCGAGCCGACCCCACCCCCTGTGGCGCAGCTCCTGTTGCGGCCTTATCCCAATTCCCCCATCCCTGGGTCTCACCTCCCTCCAGCACCGGCGCCCACATTCCCCACAGTCTCCCTATCAAATCTCTTCTCCCATCCCCATCCATCGTCCCACTCATGAAACATTCTTTACACATATTTACCCTGTATACATTCGACATCTCCCCCGCAGCCACAGACCCTCAGTTTGAGTCCAATTTTTCCGTTTGGATAAAGGTCCAAGCCTCTTCTGGCGTTTCAAAATAGTGGTGTCGATCCTGAAATGTGACCCACAGTCGCGCTGGCTGCAGCATTCCGAATCTCACCCTCTTCCTATGCAGCACCTCCTTGGCCCGATTGAAACCAGATCTCCTCTTTGCCACCTCCGCGCTCCAGTCCTGGTAGACTCGGATCACCGCATTCTCCCATCTACTGCTCCGCACTTTCTTGGCCCATCTCAGGACACTCTCTGTCCGCGAAACAATGGAACCTCACCACTATCGCCCTCGGCGGCTCGCCAGCCTTGGGTCTCCTCGCCAGGACCCGGTGAGCCCCTTCTAGCTCCAGGGGTCACGGAGGGGCATCCGCACCCATCAGCGAATGGAGCATCGTGCTTACATACGCCCCGACATCGGCCCCCTCCGCCCCTTCAGGGAGACCCAGAATCCGGAGATTCTTCCTCCTCGACCTGTTCTCCAGGTCCTCGAATCTTTCGGCCCACCTCTTGTGCAGCGCCTCGTGCGCCTCCATCTTCACCGCCAGGCCCAAGATCTCGTCCTCGTTCTCGGTGGTTTTGTCCCTCGCGTCTCGGAGCTCGATCTCCTGGGCCTTCTGGGTCTCCTTCAGCCCCTCGTTCGCCGTCAGCATTGGCGCCAGCACCTCCTTTTTAAGCACCTCCACACAGCGCCTGAGAAACTCCTGCTGATCCGAGCCCCCATGCTGCTGCTCGATCTTCACCGTCCGCCATCTTGTTTTTTCCCTCTCTTTTCTGCCGCTGCTCCAAAGCCCCTTTTTCCCCCGCTCCACTTCTGGTCTCCATACACGACGGAAGGGGGACCTTGCTCTCACCTTCCCACACTGGAATTGGTCAAAAAAGTTCAGTTGGGGATCCTCTGGATAGCCCAAAAGTCTGTTCTAGCGGGTGTCGCCGAAATGTGCGGCTTAGCTCCGCATCGCCGCAACCGGAAGTCAACATTTCTAATAATTAAAGACTGGAGGAATGTGATTCAAAGGTTTTCAGAATTATAAAGGTTGATTCTTCGGGACTGAAATATGCATTAACGATTCATTTACACCCCTGACAGGGGAAGCCTGGACATTGTTTGGATGTTTAGTGGGCATGTGTTTGAATGCTGAGCCACTCAACAAGTGTAATACATTTTGTGGAGGAGCTGGATAACTCAAATCTGTTCAACTGTAAATGTCGAGTCTCTAGAAGTTCCTGTACAATTTACACCTCACTATTATTTTTTGCTCAGAATCCAGGCCAATATACAAGAGTATGGAGTAGTGCGGGGGAGGCACGGCACGGTGGCTAGCACCGCTGCCTCACAACTCCAGGGTCCCAGGTTCAATTCCGCCTTGGGTGACAGTCTGTGTGGAGTTTGCACGTTCTCCCTGTGTCTGCATGGGTTTCCTCCGGGTGCTCCGGCTTCCTCCCACAGTCCAAAGATGTGCAGGTGGATTGGCAATGCTAAATTGCCCCTTGGTGTTCAAAAAGGTTAGGTGGGGTTATTGGGTTAAGGAGATAGGGTGGAGGCATGGGCTTAAGTAGGGTGCTCTTTCCAGTGGCCGGTGCAGACTCAATGGGCCAAATGTCCTCCTTCTGCACTGTAAATTCTATGATTTCTCGGACAGATGTGCTGGACATACACTGATGGCGTGACTCCAGCGCTAGCATTCCAGATTATTCTCAACCACCCGTTTCTGAAACAAATAATGCTCATCCTACATCAGAAAAAAAATTGCTTCTCCTTCACTGTTACCGAGTCCAAATCCTGGAACTCCCTTCCGAACAACACTGACACCAGATGGCCTGCACCAGCTCAAAGCATCAGTTCATCACCACCTTCATAAGGGCAATGAATAATAAAAAAACCCTGTCATCAGACTGCATTTCCGACAGTACCTTTGACCCTGATAATACATTTTGAAGCTCAAAAATAATTAGTTGAAACTTGATTTGTGTGACTAGGACATCACTGAAGGTGATTAGCACAGAGCAATGACTTTACAGTTATTGATCATATACACCAATTGCAGAATTCAGTGGCCAGCATTAACAAAGAAAACAGTTTATATGGTGACCCAAAATTAATGAGCCACTGCTGTGTAAACAAAAGCTGCTCAATTGCTGCCCTTTCCCCCAAACATGGAACAGCCTCCACTGGCATTGATTAAGACACAGGATAATTGTGTCAATGGAATGCTGGAAAACACCATGAGAAGGAAGAGCACTTGCACAAGCAGTATTGCACCAAGGGGATGTTTATACCCATTATGAAACTTCACTTACTCAACACCATCCAGGACAAACGGCCAACTTGATCAGCATCCCACCCACAAACATTCACTCCCTCCGCCACCACCCTCACACAGTAGCAACATTGTACACCATCTACAAGATGCACTGCAGCAACTCATCAAGGCTCCTTTGACAGCACCTTCCAAACCCGCGACCTCTACCATCTAGAGGCGCAAGGGCAGCAGACACATGGGAACACCGCAACCTGCAAGATCCCAACCCACTCACCGTCCAAACTTGGAATTGTATTGCTGTTCATTCAGTGTCGCTGGTTCAAAATCCTGGAACTCCCTTCCTAACAACAAAGTAGGTGTACCTACACCACTGAGACTGCAGCGGCTCAAGAAGGCAGCTCACCACCACCTCCTCCAATGCAATTGGGGATGGACAATAAAGCTGCCCTAGCCAGTGACGCCCACAAATAAAATAAAAGGGTTCATGGAAATGGTTTCTTTTGGTTATATTATTTGGAATGCAAAGTTTGTTGTGACTCTTGCTCCGTAGGCTAAATGGCCTAGTGGACAGAACCGGAGGTCACGATCAAGGCTGACACTGCAGTGCAATCTTGGAGGAATGCTGCATTGGCAGAGGTATTGCTTTGCCGATCCGATCAAAGCTATCTGCTTGATCTGGTGATTTCAATCCCAAAGCATTGTTCAATGAACAGCAGTCGCAGGCACATTCTCCATGGTTTCGCTGGACACCATAAACAGATGAACTAACTCCATATTTCTCGTGTTGCATTTGAATTAACTCCCATGTTTTGTCTATGTAACAACCGACGTAGTACGTCAAATTAATTTGTCGTGTGTGAGGCACTTTTGAGACTTTGCAGATCAATGTTATAACGGGTACAAAAAATGCTATAGTTTTTAAAGTTGATATTCTGTAACCGATACACTGCCTCAAGACTCCCAATCCATGCTCAAATCCCAGGAACGAATACTAAAACACCCTGCATTATTGGACGATGGTGCAGATTTTAAATTAAATTCAACACATGGCTTGAAACATTCTGCAACTCACCCTCAACCATTCTGACGTTTTTGGGTTCAAAAAGAAGAGACACAAGAATTTGAAAGCAAATTACTGCTGATGCTGGAATCCGAAACAAAAACAGAAAGTACCGGACAATCTCAGCAGCTCTGACACCGTCTGTGGAGAGAGAAGAGAGCTAACGTTTCGAGTCTGGATGACTCGGCCCCCCGCTTTGACAAAGTTAAAAGAAAAGAATTGACAAAGGTTACAGAATTTTAACGGTCGAGGTCTTTATTATGCATTGTCGTTTCCCAATACCTGCTTGGAATTTGCTTATTGTACTCAATCCGTTCACTCATGCAGACATGGGCAGCTTCCTGTGAACAAAGAAGGCACCTTCCGTCAGGCAGTGGACTTTCTGCTTCTTTAACACCCCTTATCAAAATGACAAAATCTGTCTCAGCCAGCTCGAGCTAATCCACACATTACGGAGATAATCAAGACCTGTGAGTTGCCAGATAATGGATAGATTGGGTGGTGGAGCACGTTTCACGCTTGCTAACTGGATACAAAACTGGCCGAGATGAATGAAGCAAAAGATTTTCTCTGTTGTCTGCAGAGTTGGCATCGGGAATGTGCTTGGGGACTTTTCTATTCCGTACCTGTTGGCCACATAAAAGCACTGCCCAAGATTGAAAAGTTGTCAAATCGGTTATACAGCGTTCTCCAGCAGAATAGTTTCTTTGTGCATTCCAACAGAGTCTGCCTTGGTTGAAATTTGTCACTTCTCTCTAATGGGACCACTGTTTGTCGCTTTTACCCTGCTCACTGTCATTGCTTTCTGCGTCACTCCTCATGTTTGGTCAGGTAGTTAATCCTCACTTTCTCAGGGCAGCACGGTGGCGCAGTGGTTAGTATTGCTGCCTCACGGCACCGAGGTCCCATGTTCGATCCCGGCTCTGGGTCACTGTCAGTGTGGAGTTTGCACATTCTCCCCGTGTTTGCGTGGGTTTCACCCCCACAACCCAAAGATGTGCAGGGTAGGTGGATTGGCCACGCTAAATTGCCCCTTGATTGGAAAATATTAATTGGGTACTCTAAATTTATATTTTAAAAACTCACTTTCTCACCACAGCCTTATTATCGACTTATTACTGAGGTCTTAAACAGTGGGCTGCCTTACTCTCCTCCCTCGCAAGGATAATGATTTACATTCATAAAGCATCTTTGGTGACCTCGAGACATGCCAAGTTGCTCTCCAGCTAATCAAACATGTTTTGGAAGTGCCATCGCTGGTTTTAACATAGGAAATGTGGCAGCCAATGTAATACACAGCTAACTTCCAAACCGGCAACGTGACAATGAGCAGATAATCCTGTGAGGGTTACGTGTTTACCAAAATGTCAGGAGGACATCTCCTATTCCTCAACAAGTGCCGCAAACTATTTTATTTGCAGTTCAGCAGGCAGGCCATAAGTTGTATTACTTTAAAAAGGTGCCAAATGGTTTCAAATCCAAATTCTTATTTGAAGCACGTTTGACATGGCAACACTCCTCCACTGATGTATCAACCCAGATTATATACGAGCAGGGCTTGAACCCACGACGAAAGCAATACCAATCGATGCTGCCATTGCTCCAATAGGATATGATTACTTAAGGTTGGGTTTGGAAAATGGTGTTGAGGCAGCACAGAAGGGACTTTAATCTGCCGCTAATAGTGTTGTAAATCATCTAGCAACGCCCGATGCTTACACTGGGTGCTAAAGGTGTTCTCCAGCACAAACATTTCCACCTTCGATGTGAAATCCACCACAAAGCTAGGCCTGAAAGTCCACAGCAACCATGAACTTTGTGCCATCGTAATCTGGGCAGAGCCAACGCAGATCAATTGGGGGCCATAAATGGCTGCAGTTGGCCAACAATCTAACATCAGGCTAACTGTCTGAGCCTGCCCCAAGAAGACAGCGAATGTGAACATAGAACTTGCACCGAATCGGAGAACTGGTTCTGCTCGCTGACACCACATTCCGAATGAGTCAGTTACCCACGCTCGAGACATAAATCAGAATTGCAGGAATGTTGCACCATGACTATGGGGACCAGAATAATTGGATAACAAACCACAGATTAGATTGCTCCTCGTGAAGAAGCAATACTTTAAACAACATAGTACACTATTCCATAGAATCCCCACAGTGCAGGGGGCCACTCGGCCCATCGAATCCGCACCGACCCTCTGAAAGAGCACCTGACGTAGGCCCACTCCCCCTGCCCTATCCCCGTAACCCCACCTAAACTGCACGTTTTTGGACTGGGGGAGGAAACCGGAGAATCTGGTGGAAACCCACACAGATACGGGGAGAGAGTGCAAACTCCACACAGACAGCCACCCAAGTCTGGAATTGAACCCGGGTCCCTGGTGCTGTGAGGCAACAGTGCTAACAACTGTGCCACTGTGAATTTTATAAGAGCGTTATATTAAAAATTCCCAAACGGAGATGCAGCACAACTCATTGAGGTGTGCATTAAACTATGGCATACGATTAGCACATTCAATAAGTGATAGGCATATAATGAATTACCAAAGAAGAAGATATTTCCTGGCAAATTAAACTTGCAATTCAAGCAAGTTTCTTGTAATTTGAGATTTAGAATTACTGGTTAAGCAAGACTATTTTATCTGCACTACTATTTGAAAAACTGATCAATCAAACCTATCTTTTATGTTATATCTTGGTTACACTTTCATCATGGGAAATAAAACACTGTCTCTGTACAAGTGCAGTGTGGTTCCACACTCTGGTACATTGCACAGATGGCCATCGTTAAGATGTAAGGTCAGAAAGAGATCTGACCTTAAGAGGGCTAACACAGCCAAACTCAATCATCAAGATTTCAACCAATGACAGTCGTAGGGGGTTGGTGGGGAAAAATAAAAAAATAGAGAAGGCGGCCAGGAGCAGGTGGTGGGCGAGGAGATTGTGAGGCCTGCAGGAAACATTCCTGCTTCTCCTAGCCCACAAGCAGTGCAGTGAAGGGATGTAACTTCGGATTCAGCCCTTCTCACCTGCTGGTTTGCCTCGGCCTACGTGAAACCCGGCTGAAATAAATTAAAAATAAAAGGACCAGTTCAAGCAAAGGCCTTGCTATGATAATTAAATACCCTGCCTTCAAGCCAGTCGACTGCTGCACCCCTCATCCTGCCTCTGCTACAACTGGAAGTGGGAGGAACTGAGCCATGCGGGGTTTCCATTTCTGATATTTTTTGCATTTAAACCACCCAAACATTACCCCAACCCACCCATTTGTGGGAGACAAGATTCAGCCCAATGTGGCAGTAATATTTCATCGTACCTGTTCAGGATATACTTTGGCCACACTTGGAATTACCTGGAGACAAAGGAACACAGATCATAAGATGATACATAAGATGATACACAAGCAACACATGGACCACACTTTATTTAACAACAAAAAAACCATCCAAATTGTTTTACTGGTGTGCCAGTTATTTGTGCTGCCCTTGACTACATGCCATGTGACTGAAAGTCTGTTTACTGACACAAAGGGCCTGTGAGATCAGGCGAGGGAGCTGGATGTTCCCGTCACACACTACAGCAGAAGGGAACTTCAATTGGTCTTTTCAGGAGGTAGTTATTAGTTTCAGTCAGGTCGAGTCCCAACATCGGTAGATTGAAGTGTCGCCATGTTTTATGGCGTGGGACGGTTAATTTGGCTTCAGCAAGAGAAAAATAACCTTGTGGCTGTGTGGTGTTAGCAGCTTGTGGCTGTGTGGTGTTAGCAGCTTGTGGCTGTGTGGTGTTAGCAGCTTGTGGCTGTGTGGTGTTAGCAGCTTGTTGCTGGATGGTGTTAGCAGCTTGTGACTGTGTGGTGTCCCAGTTCACTGCGAGGCGTCAGGCGCCTGGCGTCGTACTCTTGAAAGTGGACAGCTCGGAATCTGAAAATTGTGTTCATGATATGAATCCACCAGAAGAACACAAGAAAGGGGAGCAGGAGTAGGCCACACGACCCTTCGTACATGGTCCGCCATTCAACAAGATCACAGCCAAATTCCTATATCAACTAGAGTTTCCAGCCAGATCCACATATTGTTCGATTCCCTTAGTGTCCAAAAATCTATTGGTCCCAGTCTCAGGTATATTCATTGACTGAGCATCCATAATCTCCCATGATAAAAGTGTCACCTCACCTCGGTCCCAAATGTCTGATTTCAATCTCAAACGACCATCCCGTAGTTCTAAGCTCTCCAGGCAGGAGAAACATTCAATTGAGAGTCTGCCCCCCCCCCCAGGGTTTAATCCCCATTCAAGCTGAGGTAGAGTTGGGGGCCTACCTCCTGGCACCGCTCATGGTAAATATTGATGGCACTTTGCTGTGGCTATTGCCAAGGACCGAAGGAGAAGAAGAAGAAATTAAACTTAACTCCAGGAAGCTGCAGGCTAACAGTCCGTGACTTGCTTACAAGGGCACCCAAATCCCTCTTGAATCATAACGCAAGTTCATCTCACCTTTCAATAAATATTCTTCTTTTCCATTCTTCAGACCAAAGTGGATAATTTCATACTTCTCCACAACTATACTCCGTCTGACATCGTCTTATCCAAAGACTTGACTTTCTAAAGGGCTTTTCACCTCCCCACTGGATATCGCAAAGTGCTTTACAGGCAAAGAAGTACTTTTCAAAGTGTCGCCATTGTTGTGATTGAGGGAATGCAGCAGCCAATCTGCACACAGCAAACTCCCACAGGCAGCAATGATCAGGATTTAATCAACATCACAAATCACAATATTGACCGGGACACCCGGGAGCACCCCGGTCTTCTTCGAAATGCTGCCATGGGGTCCTTCACATCCACCCGAGATGACAGATTGGGCCTTGGTTCAACGCCTCCTTGTCAGGGTAAGCAGACACACACACAACGATATACAGACAAGCAGCTAATGGACACAGAGAACAGGACAGGGACACTGACCTGCAAGAGGCAGGCGATGTTTAAACTGCGAGAAGTCTGGGCACTATGCAGCCTTGTGCAGGTCTGCACCACCAGTCAGGCCAGCGCTCCCAATTCCGACGACGGCGCGTCCAGAATGTGCAACGACAATTACAGGATTCTGATCCTGGCAGTACAACAGATCCAGAGGACGAGTGCCTGGAGTCCGCCTACTGAGTGGGCATCATTACCACACGTGAACATGCCACACCCACCTTATCTCGCATTCAGTCCACCCTCGCTGTGGATTCGGAGGACGAATGGCGAGCGGTGATGCAGGTCAACCGCTGCTCCATCCAGTTGAAGCTGGACACAGGTGCTTCTGACAACCTCCTCTCACAGACAGATTTCAAACGCATCAAGAAGCCTCCCAAGGTCCTTCCAGCAGCCTGCCAGCTCCTGGACTACAACGGTAATGCCATCACGGCACTGGGGTCCTGCCACCTTCTCGTCTCCAACCGGAGTACCCATGCATGGCTAAGGTTTGAAATTGTCAAGCCGGACAGGGCATCCCTACTGGGCGCGCGTGCCTGCAGAAAGCTAAACCTGGTGCAGCGGGTTTATTCAACAACATCCTCCAACGTGGAATCTTCAAGCTGGCATTGACGACATCCTCGCTCAGTATCCAGATGTGTTTGACGGGATGGGCACTTTGCCATATCGGTACAAGATTCTGCTCCAACCTGATGCCAAGCCAATGGTCCATGCACCACGCTGGGTCCCGGCTCGGCTGAAGGAGCGCCTGAAGGCACAGCTCAAGGAGCTGCAGCAGCAGGGGATCATTTCCAGGGTAACCGAACCGAATGACTGGGTCAGCTCGATGGTGGTGGTTAAAAAACCCTCTGGAGACCTGCGCATCTGCATTGATCCCAAGGATCTTAACCAGAATATAATGCGTGAACACCATCCCGAAGCGGGAGGAACTCACCAATGAGATGGCAAATGCAAGGTTTTTCACGAAGTTAGATGCGTCACATGGATTTTGGCAAATCCAGCTGGATGAGTCCAGCAGAAGGCTCTGCACCTTCAACACACCGTTTGGCAGGTACTGCTATAACTGTATGCTGTTCGGCATCGTCTCGGCATTGGAGATATTTCACTGCATCATGGAGCAGATGATGGAGGGCATCGAAGGGGTTTGCGTGTATGTGAACAAAGTCATCATGTGTTCCACAGCCCCTGAGGAGCATGTTTCCTGTCTCCAGCACGTATTCCGCCATGTCCACGCCAATGGCCTGAAGCTGAACAGAGCCAAATGTTGCTTTGGCCTGACGACACTCAAGTTCCTGGGTGACCAGATCTCTCAGCAGGGCGTGTGCCCGACACAGACAGGGTCAAGGCCATCGCAGCCATGAAGGTCCCGGAAGACAAGAAGGCGGTATTGCGCTTCCTGGGCAGGTCAATTTTCTGGGCAAGTTCATCCCAAACATGGCCTCACACACCACGGCCCTATGAAACCTAGTGAAGAAGTCCACTGCCTTCGAGTGGAAGGCGGCCAATCAGGCAGAGTGGTTGGAGCTGAAAGCCAAGCCCACCACTGCACCCGTATTGGCATTTTGCGACCTAGACAGGGGAACAGAAATCTCGACAGATGCGAGCCAGAATGGCATCGGTGTGGTCCTGCTGCAACGCGATGACACTTCATCCTGGGCACCGGTTGCCTACGCATCAAGGGCAATGACGCCCACCGAACAAAGGTATGCACAAATCGAGAAGGAATGCCTGGGCCTTCTCACTGGCATTCTCAAGTTTCACGACTATGTCTACGGCCTGCCGACATTCACAGTCGAGACGGATCACAGGCCCCTGGTCCACATTATCCACAAGGACCTCAATGACATGACGCCTCGGTTGCAGCGCATCCTCCTCAAACTCAGAAGTTACGACTTTGACCTGGTCTACACGCCTGGCAAGCAGCTCATCATTGCCGATACACTGTCCCGCTCCATCACCGTGCCTAGTGAACCACTGAACGTCATCCGGCAAATTGAGTCACAGGTTGAGTCACAGGTGCAGCTGTGTGCTAGCACGCTCCCGGCATCTGATGAGAAGGTGATTCGTATCGTGAGGAGACAGCCAAAGACCCCCTCTTGCAGCGTGTTATGCAACACCTAGCCAATGGCTGGCAATAAGGGCAGTGCCCTCAATTTTTCAATGTAAAGGACGACCTGATGGTGGTTGATGGTATCCTCCTCAAACTGGACCGGATTGTAATTCCACACAGTCTCCAGAGCTTGGTACTCCGTCAAATCCATGAGGGCCACCTGAAAAGTGTGGAAAAGTGCAGACGCAGAGCCAGGCAGGCTGTCTACTGGCCCGGGATCAGCCAGGACATCTCGAACATGGTCCTTAACTGTGTGACCTGTCAACGCTTCCAGCCACACAGAGTAAGGAGACACTTCAGCAGCATGAAATCAAAACCTCTCCGTGGTCCAAGGTTGGCATCGATCTCTTTCATGCAAATGGTTGTGATTACATGTTAATCATTGATTAATTTTCCAATTACTCTGAAGTCATGAAGCTCTCAGACCTCACATCTCGGACCGTCAAGAGGGCCTGTAAGGAGATGTTGTCCAGGCATGGTATCCCACTCACTGTCATGAGTGACAATGGCCCGTGCTTCAGCAGCCATGAATGCTCTCTGTTTGCCCAGTCGTATCAGTTCAAACACGTCACTTCCAGCCCACACTATCCGCAGTCAAACGGAAAAGTTGAGAAAGGGGTGCACATAGTGAAGCAGCTCATCTGCAAGGCCGCGGATTCTGCGTCTGACATTCACCTTGCGCTGCTTGCGTACCGGGCGGCACCACTGTCCACTGGCATGTCGCCGGCTCAACTCCTGATGAACAGGGACCTGCGAACGACACATCCAGCCATACGCGTGCCCAACCTGGATCACCTCCCGGTGCTGCAGAAGGTGTAGCAACTCCGAGACCGGCAAAAACAGGACTATGATGCTCATGCCACCGATTTGCCCGTGTTATCCCCGTCAGACACTGTTCGGGTCAAGATCCAGCTGTCGTTGTTTGACAGGCTGCACGTATGTTGTGCGTCTGGCTGATGATTCTGTTGTGCGACGAAACAGACGGGCACTGCGCAAAGTTGCCTGCCCGCAACCACATTCTTCTCCGTTTCCTTCTGTTGTTTTGCCACCTCCTGATACCTCGACTCACGAGGCCACCAGTCAGGCTTCAATCCCGCCCATCAAGGCGCTGTCGTCCCCACCACACCTCTCCGGCGGTCGAACAGGATCAGACACAAGCCACAGAGACTGGACTTATGAACATTTGTTCTGTTTGCTATGTTCTGTGTTCTCGCATTAGACAGCTGTTTTCACATGTACATATGTTCACATCCACTGCATGTATATATGTTAATATTGGCCTATTCTTGTAAATACGTTCACATATGTCATCCAAACATAAAAAAAAGGGGGAAATGTCATGATGCAGACACACACATAATGATATACATACAAGCAGCTAATGGACACAGAGAACAGGACATGACCAATAAGCAGGCAGGACACTCAGGGGTGGGATCTGAATTTAAAAATACGAGGCACTCACACTCCGTCTCTTTCCACTGATGAACATCTAGAGTCAGTCAAGGGTGGTGTTACAATCTCACACCTCCACCACGTGGCTAAGAGCTAGTCTGGTTCAGTCAGACAGAGTAACCACACTTAAGTTAGCAGAGAGTCAAACTCACAGAGAACTGTGCTAACTGTGCTATTAGTTCAATAAACCTGATTGAACTAACTTCAAGGTCTGGAGTATCCTTCTGATCTAAGCTACATCCAGTTGCAGCCTGTGTTAGACCAGTGTACCTAACATGACTGTCCTCACAGCTTCTTTTCACACCTAGCCCTGCATCATCAGCCTGAATGCATTACACTTAATCTCCTTACCTAAATCAATGGATTGCAAACAGTAAGAGACCCAATCACTGGTTCTTGCAGCATTCTGCTGGTTACAACTTACCATCCTATGAATGGCCATCTGTTCGTACTCTGTGTTTTCCATCTGTCAACCAATCCGGAACCCATGCTTTGTTCCAAAGCCTCTGAGCCTTAATCTTGTGGCACCTTATTGAATGACTTCCAAATATACCACACCGCTGGTTCCTGTCCACTGCGCTGCTAGTCAAACCCTCAAAAAGAACCCTCCAATAGAATGCCTTCAATATGAGAGAGTCACGAAGAAATCCAAAATGGGTAGAGAAGTTTCTTCTGAATTCCAAAGAATGCAGAGTATGCATTGTGCATATCATGACATCTTCCCTTTTTTTAATGTTTGGATGTCACAGGGAGCGATTGAAGCTGCAGGCATATGAAGGAGAAATGAACAGAGGGATACGATGATAGATTTAAATGAGAAAAAGATTGAAGGGGGGGGGGGGCTCGAGTGCAGGATCAACACCAGCATGGACTGGTTGGGCTGAATGACCCGTTTAGACATACTATATCCTATGCAGTTCTATGCAAAATGTTCCTTTTGTAAAACCATGTTGCCTCTGCCCATTCAAGTTCGGAATTTGCTGAGGACCCTGTTACAACGTCCTTCCTAATAGATTCGAGCATTTTCTCTACTATTGTTGTCAGGTTAATTGGCCTATAATACCCAGTTTCCTTTCTCCTTCCTTTCCTGAATAGCAGGGTTGGTAAACTATGGAGACGGGATCTGGAGAATTCTGGAAGATCAAAACCAATGCATTGACTATACCGGCAGACTCCACTTTTAAGGTCCTAGGGGAGTATCTCTGGCCTCCCCCGCTGTGTGTTAGTCGGCGGCAGGAGATGGCATGGCCGGCGGCAGGTGGCAAGACCGTCTGCTCATGCCACCGTCAATGGGATTTCCCGTTGAACCCACCCCACACCGCCGGGAAACCCGTGACAGGGGTGCGCCATCGGCAGGACTGGAAGATCCCACCAGCATGAACAGCCGGAAGATCTGGCCCCTAGAGTTTAGCAGATCAGATCCAGGGAATTTGTAAACTTTTCACCTCAGTGATTTCTCCATTGATTTTCTCATATCAGTACTTCATGGTCCTCACATTAGACCCTCAGTTCCCCACAATTTCCAACACGTTCCAGGTGCCTTTTATTGTGATGAAAAACAAAATATTTGTTCAACATCTCCGCCGTTTCCTTATTAGCTGTTAAAATGTCTTCTGTTTCAACGCTTAAGGGATCTATGTGTACTTTCTCTAAACTCTTCCTTTCTACATACTTTAAAAAGTTCTTGCCAATCAGATTTATATTCTTTGCGAGTTCACATATTCAGCTTTCCCCCTCCTTGGTCATCTTTTGCTGAATTTTAAAACCCTCCCAATCCTCAGGCTTATTACTCATTTTGGCAACGCTGTAATTACCTTTAACATAATAAAACACTTCACAGGAGCGTTAGAAAACAAAATATGACATTGAGCCACTCACTCAATTAAACATTAGGGGCGAGATTCTCCGACCCCCCACCGGGTCGGAGAATCGCCGGGGGCTGGTGTGAATCCCGCCCCCGCCAGTTGCCGAAGTCTCCGGCACCAGAGATTCGGCGGGGGCGGGAATCGCGCCGGTTGGCGGGCCCCCCCGCTCGATTCTCCGGCCCGGATGGGCCGAAGTCCCGCCGCTAAAATGCCTGTCCCGCCGGCGTAAATTAAACCACCTACCTTACCGGCGGGACAAGGCGGCACGGGCAGGCTCCGGGGTCCTGGCGGGGGCGGGGGGCGATCTGGCCCCGGGGGGTGCCCCCACGGTGGCCTGGCCCGCGATCGGGGCCCACCGATCCGCGGGCAGGCCAGTGCCGTGGGGGCACTCTTTCCCTTCCGCCTCCGCCACGGTCTCCACCATGGCGGAGGCAGAAGAGACTCCCTCCACTGCGCATGCGCGGGAATGCTGTCAGCGGCCGCTGACGCTACCGCGCATGCGCTGCCCGGAGATGTCATTTCCACGCCAGCTGGCGGGGCACCAAAGACCTTTTCTGCCAGCTGGCGGGGCGGAAATTTGTCTGGCGCCGTCCTAGCCCCTCAATGTTGGGGCTCGGCCCCCAAAGATGCGGAGCATTCCGCACCTTTGGGGTGGCGCAATGCCCGTCTGATTTGCGCCGTCTTGGGCGCCAGTCGGCGGACATCGCGCCGTTTCCGGAGAATTTCGCCCTAGGTCTTTTGACAAAAACTTGGTCAAAGAGGTAGGATTTAAGGAGTGCCTGAAAAGGAAGAAAGTGAGATAGAAGCGTCGGGAGGGAATTTTAGAGCTTAGGCAACAGTGGCACGTTTGAAATCAGAAATGCTCGAGGTCAGCATTAGAGAAGCACAGGTATCGAAGGGTTGTGGAGTTGGAGGCGGTTACCAGAAACAGGGAGGAGCCAGACCAAGGAGGGATTTAGAAAGGATGACAATTTTTAAATCAAGACTTTGCTTGGCCAGGAGACATGGGTTATAAGGAAATGGGACTTGCTACAAGTGAAGGGCAGCAGAGCTTTGGATAACCTCAAGTTCGTGATGGGTTAAATGTGGGAAACCGGCTATGGAATAGTCAAATCTAGAGGTAGAAAAGGCATGAGTGAAGTTTTCAGCAACAGTTGAGTTGAGTTACGGGTGAAGTTGGGGTAATGTTACAGAAGTGCAAATTTGGGATGAAAAGCTCGTCTCATGGGCAAATGAGGCATCATGTTTGTGGTTTTAATTGTTGCCAGGCAGGCGGATGGAATCAGTAGCTAGGGAACTTAGGGTGTGATCGAATGGCCGCGTTAGCTGCGGGCCAGGATTTGCATCAGCGAGATCTCTGTTTGAGATCTTTCATCTGTTCCCGCCCTCTGGTGATGTAATCAGGCCCACGCCCAAAAGGAGTGTACACCTGATTTCCATACATTTTAATAAAAGAACATATAATTACTGGGCTTGACACCCTAATGGCTGCCCCTGATGCCCAACCCCCACCCCGGTAGTGTGTCATCACACTGGTGCAAATCACTGCTGATTTTTTAAAAATGAAAACCAGTCATGATGACCACAGCCGGTAGGGATATGGTGGGCGGTGCCTGTAGCCCCACAGTTGAGGGATATACCTGGGCATTCCCCTCTGGTGCCCTGGCAGTGCTAGGGGGGGGGGTTTACCTTCCTTGATTGGGGATGGTTCCCCTAATGTGTGTATAGGGTGGGGATATGCCGAAGTTGGGGTCCCGATCTCTGGGGGTTGGGGGCTGCTTTTATGTAAATTTGGAATCGAGGCACTTCCTGATGTTGCCAGCGCATTTAGGCCCCACTCCTCCAGCTGTTAAATAAACTGTTGATGACCAAAAAGCAGTGGAGAAGTCTGCAGAGGTGGTGGTGAGATAGAGCTGGGCATCGTCAGTATATGTGTAAACTAACACTGTGTCTTCAGGTGATGTCACCGAAGGGCAGCGAGCAGGAAGAGAAACCATTGCAAGCGATACCCTGGCTCCAATTAAACGGGTAAGAATGGAACCAGGAGAGAGCAGTTTCACCCACGACAGTGGAGGGGATGATGCGGCCAACCGGGCCAAAGGCTCGAGACAGATCGAGAAGGACAAGGAGAGAACGATCACCTTTGCCACATTCACAGAGCTTGTCAATCTTCTTTGGGTCTAATACTGTCCCTAATTTCTCTAGTTAGCGATGGAGTTTTAAAATCCACAATGGAATGTATATTCACTGTGAATCACTGAGGGAACATTAATACCTTACCCTTTCTGGAGGTGGCCAAGTGGGTCCAGGACAGACACACTGTTCTGCTGGTGGTAAATCCATTTGAAGATTAATCTAAAAAAATAAAAATGAAGTGATTATAAGCAAGCAAACCAATCTAAATGAGTCAGCAATTCAGACCCAAGCAATGTCAGTGAAGCAATCATCTGTCAGGAAAACAGAGGCTCCTCATTGGCAATGCCCAACAGGTAAAACCATTGCAGGCCGGGAACAAGGCTCGACTCATTCCTAGAAGAACATCGCCTTGAAATTGACCCTTCAATTATGCTAAAATAAAAGGAAAATACTGTGGGTTGTGGAAATCTGAAATAAAAACAGAAAGTTCTGGAAAAACCCAGCAGGTCAGGAGAGAAACAAAAGTTAAACCTTTCGAGTGGGTACGCCTCTTCTTCAGTCTTTCAATTATACTGACCGCACTCCACTGGAATAGAATAGTATGTATACCAAATTCTGGATTTTGGTGATAGATCTGATTCATAGAATTTCATAAAATTTACAGTGCAGAAGGAGGCCTTCGGCCCATCGTGTCTGCACCGGCTCTTGGAAAGAGCACCCTACCCAAGGTCAACACCTCCACCCTATCCCCACAACCCAGTAACCCCACCCAACACTAAGGGCAATTTTGGACACGAAGGGCAATATATCATGGCCAATTCACCTAACCTGCACATCTTTGGACTGTGGGAGGAAACCGGAGCACTCGGAGGAAACCCACGCACCCATGGGGAGAATGTGCAGACTCCGCACAGACAGTGACCCAAGCCGGAATCGAACCTGGGACCCTGGAGCTGTGAAGCAATTGTGCTATCCACAATGCTACCGTGCAGCCCAAAGCTAGTCAGTATTAAACAAATCAGGATCTTCAGCAGTTCATAGAATCCCTACAGTGCAGAAGGAGGCCATTTCGCCCAGAGTATGCATTGACCCTCTGAAAGAGCATCCTACCGAGGACCACACCCCCACAACCCAAACGACCCTTCTGGACATCATGGGGCAATTTAGCATGGTCAATCCACCTAACCGGCACATCTCTGGACACTGGGAGGAAACCGGAGCACCCGGAGGAAACCCCCACTCAGACACGGGGAGAAAGTGCAAACTCCACACAGTCACCAGAGGCCGGAATTGAACCCGGGTCCCTGGCGCTGTGAGGCAGCAGTGCTAACCACTGTGCCATCCTAAATGGTTTGGGGAAGTAAGTATGTAGAGATTAATTATTCAACATGTAGAGATTAACACAGGAACTGCAGAGATGCAAGTTTTTTTTCTGCAGTTTGCATTAATTTGAAAGTAAGTACAAGGTGTGAAGAGTTACTTTGTGAGGGAGGGGGATACACACACTCACCTTGCCATTGTCACAGGGAGCCCGTCGCGTCCCCGCCTCCGTGAGAGGCAAACAGCAGAGGATCAGCAGCCCTGCCGCCAGCCCCATGGAGCTCCCGCACCCAACCATAGCCACTGGCTAAACCCCCACCCGGCCGGCCAGCCACTCCGGCAGCCGCTTCTCAGTGCGGGAGAGGCGGCAGCTCCACCAGGGGAGCCCGAGGCCGCCCGTCTCTCTCCCTCCGTCACTCACTCACTCTGCTGGAGGATGTCGCCCCATTCGGGCAGCGGCTTCCCAGCTCCGGCCGCTGGAGCCCGGCCATCGCTGCCGAGCCGTCCGCCTTGCGACAAGCCACTTGCTGTCCTCCTCGCTCCCCTCTCTGATCGGAATGGGGGTTTGGGAGGTTGCGCCGCGGGCTCTGCGGGAGGTTGCGCTGCGGGCTCCGCGGGAGGTTGCGCTGCGGGCTCCGCGGGAGGTTGCGCTGCGGGATCCGCCGGAGGTTGCGCTGCGGGCTCCACAGGGAGTTGTGCTGCCGGCTCCGCTGGAAGTTGCGCTGCGGGCTCCGCGGGAGGTTGCGCTGCGGGCTCCGTGGGAGGTTGCGCTGCGGGCTCCACGGGAGGTTGCGCTGCGGGCTCCGCAGGAAGTTGCGCTGCGGGCTCCGTGGGAAGTTGCCCTACGGGCTCCACAGGGAGTTGTGCTGCAGGCTCCGCTGGAAGTTGCACTGCGGGCTCCACAGGGAGTTGTGCTGCAGGCTCCGCTGGAAGTTGCACTGCGGGCTCCACAGGGAGTTGTGCTGCAGGCTCCGCTGGAAGTTGCGCTGCAGGCTCCGCAGGGAATTGCGGTGGGGGCTCCGCGGGGACTTGTGATGGGGGCTCCGCTGGAAGTTGCGCTGCGGGCTCCGTGGGAAGTTGCGCTGCGGGCTCCACAGGGAGTTGTGTTGCAGGCTCCGTTGGAAGTTGGGCTGCGAGCTCCGCGGGGAGTTACGCTGCGGGCTCCGTGGGGAATTGCGCTGCAGGCTCCGCGAAAGAACTCAGAGACCTGGCAGCAAGACTCCGTTATCAGTCCCGGTCCATTGCAATCTGTAGCCATCTGCGATGGCCACCTGCAAAGGACCATGGGAATTATGGCCAACCCAGGACTCAGACACACTCAGAGCTTGTGTGTGTATTTGCAACCCAGATAGCTAGACGCGATCGAAACCCCCGCTCGTTTGCATTCTAATGGCCCATTTCCCCAGAACAAAAGGACTGTACTCAGGTAACCGATACAGATGCAGACTAACCGGCGCCACTCCCTTTACTAAGAAAGCCCAAACAGCCAAGGTCAATGACAGCTCAGGACACGCCCAGACATCAAGGCACCCGCCCCTGTATTGGCCAAAATCGAAGGCAGTGATCGAAGCCTGTGAATTATTGGGTCCAAAGCTAAGGACCGCCCCAAAGAGCGCGAAATCCCAGAGGGATAAGAAGAGACACAGCCATGTGTTCGGTCTCTCTTGGCCCCGGCCTGTGCCTAAAACCAAGTGTAGCATTACGACCAGAAGACAAGTTCAAGACCAACGATCGCTACCAGATGGAACGAAGCCACTTCTTCTACCCAGCCACGCAAGATCCGAACAAAGGCCTTGTTCATCTGCAAAAAGCCGATTGCCCTGAAGTTAAGTATAGGTTATTGTAGTTGTTAGGTGTAGTTTAACTTGTAGTGTTTTATGTTGCATGTCAAAGTAATCCTTGTGTGTACATAAACTATCTTTGAACTTGAACTGATTAACTGGTTGTTTGGTCTTTGATCGATATCCGGTAAAGCCTTGTGGTGGTATCATTTGCTACCTGGCGACTCTGAAAAGCAATATTATCATTAATAACTGCCACATCTAGTTAATTTGGTAACAAATCTCTTTCGCTCCATTCCAGATGGACCCCCACTCTTTTTTTTTAATAAACATTTTATTGAGGTATTTTTGGTATTACAACAACAATAAAATAAACAATGTACATGAATCTATAAACATCGTTCAAAAGCCGTCTCCCTCCCATGCAGGTCCCGCCTTTATTAACCCCGTACTCCAAGCTAAACTAACCCCCCCCCCCCCCATTCTGCTGACGATTAATTTTCCGCAAAAAGTCGACGAACGGTTGCCACCTCCAGGTGAACCCTAACATTGACCCTCTCGTGGCGAACTTGATTTTCTCCAAACAGAGATAGCCAGATCTCCAACTTCGGGGGCTTTGAATCCCTCCAAGCTAACAGTATCTGACTCCGGGCTACCAGGGAAGCAAAGGCCAGAATGTCTGCCTCTTTCTCTTCCTGGATTCCCGGATCTTCCGACACCCCGAAAATCGCCACCTCTGGACTCGGTGCCACCCTTGTTTTTAACACCGTGAACATGACATCTGCAAACGCCTGCCAAAATCCCCTAAGCTTTGGACATGTCCAGAACATGTGGACATGGTTCGCTGGCCCTCCTGCACACTTTGCAAACCTGTCTTCCACCCCAAAGAATCTGCTCATCTGGGCCACTGTCATGTGAGCCCGATGAACGACCTTGAATTGTATCAGGCTGAGCCTGGCACATGTTGCGGACGCATTGACTCTACTCAACACGTCCACCCATAGACCATCATCTATCTTTCCTCCCAGCTCCTCCTCCCACTTGCGCTTCAGCTCCTCGGTCTGCATCTCCTCCGAACCCATACGTTCCTTGTAAATGTCTGAGACGCTCCCGCCTCCAACCCACCCTCTGGAAACAACCCTGTCCTGAATCCCCCTTAGCGGTAGGAGCAGGAAGGTTGACACCTGTTTACGTAGAAAGTCCCGCACCTGCAGATACCTGAATTTGTTTCCCCTCGCCAACCCAAACTTCTCCTCCAGCGCCCTCATACTCGGAAAGCTCCCCTCCATAAACATATCCCCCATCCTCTCAATCCCTGCTCTCTGCCATATCCGGAACCCCCCATCCATACTTCCCGGGCAAACCGGTGATTATTCCAGGTTGGGGACCAGACCGATGCTCCATCTGCTCCCACATGTCTCCTCCATTGCCCTCAGACTCTCAGGGCTGCCACCACCATGGGGCTGGTGGAGTACCGTGCCGGCGGGAACGGCAGTGGCGCTGTTACCAACGCCCCCAGACTGGTGCCCTTGCATGAAGCCGCCTCCATGCCGACCCTCTCCCCACCTCCCACTTCCTGATCAATGCCATATTCGCCGCCCAGTAATAGTTACTAAAATTTGGCGGCGCCAGCCAGCCCTCGCCCCGACTCCGCTCAAGCATGACCTTCCTTACCCGTGGGGTCTTGCCCGCCCGAACAAAGCCAGTGATCACTTTGTTGACCCGTTTAAAAAAGGACCGCGGATTAAAAATTGGTTGAAATTGAAACACAAACAGGAATCTCGGGAGGACCGTCATATTTACCATCTGCACCCTCCCAGCTAGTGACAACGGGAGCGTGTTCCATCTCTGAAAATCGTCCTTCATTTGGTCTACTAGCCAGGCCAGATTTAATTTATGCAGCCGGTCCCATTTTCGCGCCACTTGGATGCCTAGATACCAAAAGCTTCCCCCTACTAATCTAAACGGCAGCTCCCCCAATCGCCTCTCCTGTCCCCTCACCTTGACCGCAAACATCTCACTTTTCCCCACATTTAGCTTATACCCCGAAAACCGGCCAAATTCCCCTAGAATCCTCATGATTTCTTCCATCCCCTCTATTGGGTCCGATACATACAGAAGCAGGTCGTCTGCATAAAGCCAGACTCTGTGTTCCACTCCCCCCCCAGACCAGCTTCTTCCAGCCCCTTGAGGGCTCTCAGAGCAATTGCCAGCAGCTCTATAGGTGGCGCAAACAACAGTGGGGAGAGGGGGCATCCCTGTCTCGTCCCCGGGTGCAGTCTAAAGTAGTCCGATGTTGTCCTATTTGTCCGCACCCTTGCCACAGGAGCCTGTTACAGCAACCTGACCCAGTCAATAAACCCCGTCCAAATCCGAACCGTCCCAGTAACTCCAACAGATATTCCCATTCTACCCAATCAAAAGCCTTCTCTGCGTCCATTGCGACCACTACCTCCACGTCCCTACCTTCCGGGGGCATCATGATCACGTTTAATAGCCTTATATTGGCCACCAACTGCCTACCCTTAACAAACCCCGTCTGGTCCTCCCCAATAACGTCCGGAACACAATCCTCAATCCTGGAGGACAAAATTTTGGCCAGCATTTTGGCGTCCACATTCAACAAGGATATCGGCCTGTAGGACCCACACAGTTCCGAGTTCTCGTCCCACTTCAGGATCAGCGAAATCGTGGCCTGTGACATCAACGGGGGCAGCACCCCTCTCTCCCTTGCCTCATTGAACATCCTCATCAACAACGGTCCCAATATCCCAGAGAACTTTTTATAGAATTCCACTGGATACCCGTCTGGCCCCGGAGCTTTACCCGACTGCATGGCCTTCCGACCCTCAGCTATCTCTTCCAACCCGATCGGGGCCCCCAGCCCTTCTACCAGCTCCCCGTCCACCTTTGGGAAATTCAGTCCCCCTAAGAAGTGCCTCAATCCCTTCAGCCCCGTAGGGGGTTCCAACCTATACAGCCTACTGTAAAAAATCCCTAAATGCCTTATTCACCCCTGTGAATCTCCAACCAGGTTCCCATCTCCATCATTTACTTTCCCTAGCTCCCTGGCTGCCTCCCTCTTTCTAAGCTGCTTTACAAGCATTCTGCTGGCCTTCTCTCCATGTTCATAGATCACCCCACCTCGCCTTTCTCAGCTGCTCCACCGCCCTCCCTGTGGTTAACAAGCCAAACTCCGCCTGCAGCCTCCGCCATTCCCTTCAAAGCCCTGCCTCTGGGGTATCCGCACACCTCCTATCGATCTGTAGTATCTCCTTTACCAGTTGGTCCGTCTCTGCCCTGTCCACCTTCTCCCTATGAGCCCATATCGAGATCAGCTCCCCTCTGACCACCACCTTCAGTGCTTCCCAGACCACCGCTGCTGAAATGTCCCCCTTGTCGTTGACCTGCAGGTATTTCTGAATACATTTCCTCAGCCGCTCGCACACCCCTTCATCAGCCAAAAGTCCCACATCTAACCTCCAGTGCGGGCGCTGGTTACTGTCTTTACTAACCTGCAGGTCAACCCAGTGCGGAGCATGGTCTGAGATTGTGATCGCCGAGTACCCCGTGTCCACCGCCCCCATCAGTAAGGCCCTGCTCAAAATAAAGAAATCAATCCGGGAGTTCACTTTATGCATGTGTGAGTAGAAGGAGAACTCCTTCACCCTCGGCTGCCCAAATCTCCATGGATCCTCCCCCCCCCCCCCCCCCCCCCCCCATCTGCTCCATGAACCCTTTTAGCTCCTTAGCCATTGCTGGCACCCTGCCCGTTTTTGAGCTTCACCGGTCCAAGCCAGGGTCAATA
Source organism: Scyliorhinus torazame (assembly GCF_047496885.1). Taxonomy (NCBI): domain Eukaryota; kingdom Metazoa; phylum Chordata; class Chondrichthyes; order Carcharhiniformes; family Scyliorhinidae; genus Scyliorhinus; species Scyliorhinus torazame. The sequence goes on from NC_092718.1 coordinate 198,327,810, forward strand.
ACTGTGTTGAAGTCCCCTCCCATGACCAACCTGTGTGAGTCCAGGTCCGGTATCTTCCCCAGCATCCTCTTTATAAACTCCACATCATCCCAATTTTGCACATACATATTTACTAATACCACCTGCACCCCCTCCAGTTTCCCACTGACCATAATGTACCGACCTCCCACGTCCGAGACTATTCTACCCGCCTCAAACACCACCCACTTATTGATCAGTATCGCGACACCTCTAGTCTTTGAATCTAGTCCCGAGTGAAAGACCTGACTGACCCAGCCTTTCTTCAATCTAATCTGGTCAGCTACTCTAAGTGTCTCTCCTGCAACATTACCACATCCGCCTTCAGGCCCCTCAGATGCGCGAACACGTGTGCCCTCTTGACCGGCCCATTTAGCCCTCGTACATTCCAGGTGATCAGCCTAGTTGGGGGGCTCATGGCCCCACCCCCTTCGCCGATCAGCCATCCCCTTTTCTGGGCCAGCCTCCAGCCCGTGCTCTGCGCCTCCACCGGCCCGTCCCCAGGCAGCCTCTGCCCCCGACCTCCTCTCTGTCCCTTTGCACAAGTCCCTCCCTCATCAGCAGAACATTTTCCCCCCTCCCTCTCCTAGTAACAACACAATATAACTCAACACCTTGATAAACCTAACATATGCTCACCCCCCCACTGCGCTTCCATGAGCTAGCCCGTCCAGCTAGCTTGGTGGCCCCCACCCCTGGCGTCGAAAAGTCTCCCACCTATTGTTCCCTCCCACCCCCCCCCTCCTCCCCCCCCTACCCCCCACTCATACATACATATTCCAATACAAACAATCCCAACACAATTGCCTGACAGAAAAAACAGGAAGAAAAAAAAACGCTAACAAAGATCAAGTAAGAGATCCAAAATCTAAACAAGCACACCTCCATCCCCCAACAGTGCAAATATAAACCTTAACTCACTCAGCTCTGCCACTGGTCCCAAATCAATACAGAAGGCGTTACAGACAGCTTCCACAAAGCAAAAAAGAGAAACTTTTTTTTTAAACAAGAACATTACAGCAAAGTTCAATAGTTCTCAGTCCACCACCAGTCCTTTTCTTTTTGCGAAGTTCATGGCGTCCTCAGGCGACTCAAAATAAAAGTGCTGTTCCTCGCACGTGACCCAGAGACGGGCCGGATACAACAGTCCGAACTTCACCTTTTTCTTAAAAAGGGTCGACCTGATTTGGTTAAAGCCCGCTCTTCTCCTGGCCACCTCCGCACTCAGGTCTTGGTAGATCCACAGGATACTGTTGTCCCATTTACAGCTCCGTGTCTGCTTGGCCCACTATAGAATGCGCTCCTTATCCAAGTACCTGTGGAATCTCACCAACATTGCCCTCGGGAGGGTCTCCCATTTGCGGCTTCCTCGCAAGCTTTGTGAGCTCTGTCCACCTCCAAGGGCCGGGTGAATGCCCCATCCCCCAGCAGCTTCTCAAACATGTCCGCGATGTATGCCCCAGCGTCCGCTCCTTCGGACCCCTCCGGGAGCTCAACGATTCTCAAGTTCTGCCGGCGGGACCTATTCTCTAAGTCCTCCACCTTCTCCAGGAGCTTCTTCTGCTGGTCTCTCAGCGTCCCCACCTCCAACTCTACCGCAGTTTGATGTTCCTCCTGCTCAGCCAGCGCCTCCTGCTTCTGGATCGCCCGATCTTGGGCGTCCAATCTAAGCTTCAGCCGCTCAATTGACTCTTTTATCAGGTCCAAGCAGTCCCGTTTCTGCTTAGCGAAGCCTTCCTGAATAACTTGCATCAGCTGCTCCTTTGACCGCTGGGTCGACAAGCCAGAGGTCCGGTCCTCCGCCATGCTGTCTCCTGCTGCAGCTTCAGTCCAAGCCTTCTCTGTCTTTCTGTTTCTGCCTTTACGAGCACTTCTAATCCTTCTCTCCATGCACCGATGTGGGAATTTAGTACACAATTGCCTCTGTCATCAATTTTTCAAATCAAGAAAATTGGGGGGAAAGGTCCAAAAGTCCAACCCGAGCGGGAGCCACCAAATGTGCGACTTACTCCTTCATTGCCGCCACTGGAAGTTCGTGGACTCCCACTCTTGAAAGTTCTCCTTCAATGTACTTCATCAGGTCTTCTTTGGCCATCTCATCTACTTTTTCCTTCTTGTGGTTTCCATTCTACTGTCAATCTGAAGGGACGTATGTCTGGGAGGCAAAATACATGACCTGTCCCCTGTTGCACTTCTTCATTGGCGATGCTGCCTCTCCATGTGATGCTCAGGATCTTACGTGGGCAGCGCTGGTGAGAACTGTCCAACTTAGGTGAAACCTTTGCTGTTCTCTTCCACGTCGCACTGGCATAGATGGTGGTTGTTACTACTACAGGCCTGTGGGTCACAGATTATTGGCCCTGTTGATGGTGTTGGCTGTCCAGAACATGTGGAACACTGGAAGAGCGTGTGTGCTTGGCAAATTCTTGTGCAGCCATTGATTCCTGCAGCACCCTCGCTGGAGGTGTAGGTAGGGGAAATGGTCAACATCCTTGATCTGTTGCGGGGGGGGGTCTTGTTGCTATCCAGTCACTATTGCCTCTGTTTTGATAAGTAGACCGCCATTAGTGCAATAGTAATCAATCTCTCTTAGATGCCACCTCTGCGTGCCTGTTTCATCTTGTGATATTGGGAAAGTGAATTTTAAAACACCAGTTTTCAACCCGCCGACCTCCGTGGAGAAATTCCTCATCGGAATTTGATCCTGGATTCTGGAACTCTCGTGAGCCAATGTTTATTTTCTCTGTGTCTTCTGTAGTGTAAAACCTTCTTTTCTCTCTCCTTCACTTTACTGTGTGTAATAATAATAATCGCTTATTGTCACAAGTAGGCTTCAATGAAGTTACTATGAAAAGCCCCTAGTCGCCACATTCCGGCGTCTGTTCGGGAAGGCCGTTATGGGAATTGAACCCGCGCTGCTGCCTTGTTCTGCATTACAAGCCAGCTGTTTAGCCCACTATGCTAAACCAGCCCCAGTGTGTGCATGTGTGTGTGTTTATATGTGTGTGCATGTGTGTCTATGTGCATGTATGTGTGTGTGTGTGTGTGCCTGTGTGCATGTATGTGTGTGTGTGTGTGTGTGTAGGGGGACTTTGCAGATTCTAATTTTTGCGGTTTATGAATGAACCAACCGTTTGACTTTATCCCAGCTTGTGTTTGTTGTGGGGTTATTACTGTGAATGGATCACACAGAAAAATAGGTTGGGAAATACACTATTAAACAGGAAACAAATCAAAACATTTTCTGTTTAGGGATGGGTGGTGAGATGAAAACTAAGTGCTGTTTGAACCACCCCCCCCCCTCCCCCCCCACTCTTCCCCATCCGTAGCAGTTCATTTGTTTTATTATGACCCCCTCCAGTTCTGGCTGACTCTGGCCGTGATCTAACCAAAATATAACCCGTTCTGGGTGGGATTAGTGGGGCCATTCCCGGGCTTGTAGTGTCGGGAACGACCCCGCTATCTAACGGCACTCTGTCATGTTTTGGTGCCCCGGTGGGGAATGCCCGCCAAGGCCACACTTAGCCACATTCCCTGTACTGAGGAACTCCGACGAGCCTGTTTGGGTGCAATGCGGCCTGTAGAGCGCACTCTTTATTTAAAATGCCTGTTCATCTCTCTTCTAATCCTGACTGACCCGACATGTGTGGTCAACATTTTCAGGTGTCCTAATTACTTGCACATCCTCTTATTACTCTCCATAGGATCCCTACGGTGCAGAAGGAAGCCATTCGGCCTATCGAGTCTGCCACAATACTCTGAAAGAGCACCCTACCTAGGCCGACTCCCCCACCCTATCCCCGTAACCCCACCTAACCTGCACATCTTTGGACTGTGGGAGGAAACCTGAGGAGACACACTCAGACACGGGGAGACAGTGCAGACAGTCATCCGAGGCTGGAATTGAACCCCAGTCCTTGGCGCTGTGAGGCAGCAGTGCTAACCACAGTGCCACCGTATCAGTTCCTAGGCAGCACAAGACTCCCTGCAATTCCGCTCATGTCATTCGACAATAGTGCCCTGAAGACCAGCTAACGCGGAAAGCAGAAAGTTGTTTGGGATAATGATACCCGGGGAAAGGGTAGGTGCTTATTTAAAGCAGTGTTTAGTGCATTGACATTCCACGCCAGCATCAGCATTGGATCTTGCTGCCCAATATTTTATTTTTAAAGTCTTATCTGATTGTTGTACCATATGATCAGAGCTACAGCTGAAACCCAAAGCTTCTCTTTAATTTAATAGCAAATGGTCAAAGTTCTCTTCTTATCTCTAGCAGCAGATGTGCTAAAGGAACAGCCAAATTTGCGAAAGTGATCTAATAAAAAACAAAGAATGCGAGAAAACAGGGAACACCCTGGTTAAAATGATTCTGTACATTTGCTCTGTGGTCATAAAGGTAAAATCGCCATAGTCCCAGATGACCACAGGCTGCTTTCCCCTTTGAGGGAGAGAGCTGACTGGTGGTGATTTAACCTGAGGATCACCGCACTTCAGGTGAGGGATAAGGCGGGGCCTTATGAATAACCTCAGGCGGGGCCTGATGAATAACCTCAGGCGGGGCCTGATGAATAACCTCAGGCGGGGCCTGATGAATAACCTCAGGCGGGGCCTGATGAATAACCTCAGGCGGGGCCTGATGAATAACCTCAGGCGGGGCCTGATGAATAACCTCAGGCGGGGCCTGATGAATAACCTCAGGCGGGGCCTGATGAATAACCTCAGGCGGGGCCTGATGAATAACCTCAGGCGGGGCCTGATGAATAACCTCAGGCGGGGCCTGATGAATAACCTCAGCGGAACGGGAATTGAACCTGAGCTGCTGGCCTCGCTTTACATCACGAACCAGCTGTCCAGTCAGTGAGCTAAGCCGGCCCCAAAGCTGGCTAATTGTATTCATATCAATAAAACCTCAGACTTTACTCATAACGTGAAAAGCTGCTACTGCAAGACTAGATCAGTTGGAAATCTCAAAACTGAGATCGTTAGATTCCTGAGCAGTAAAGTATTAGGTGTTTCCAACAGGTCGCGCATTTCATGTGTGAGTGGAGAAAGTTACCATGCTCCCTGCTTATTGCGTGCTGGTTTGGCTTCTCGCTTTCAACCTGCGCCACTGTACCGCAGCAATGCAAAAAGCAATTTTGAAATTGGGTTCTTTGCAGCCCCAGGCTAATGCTTCTGAGGAACCCGGAGGATTTTACCCAGCCCTCGGATAAGCTGTGTGCAGGTCCACAGCATGTACTCATACCCTCCAATATACCGAGTGAAGAGCTCCATTGCCTTGTGGAGCAAGAGAGTTGAAGGCTGAGGGAGTACAGTAAACGTACAAGCATACAAACAAGGAGCAGGAGGAGGCCATTCAGCCCCTCGAGTCCGCTCCGTCATTTAATAAGATCATGGCTGATCCGAGAGTAACCTCGAATCTGCATCCTGCCAACCCCCAAAAACCTATCACCCAATTGCTTTCCAAGAATCTCTCCACCACTGCTTTAAAAATATTCAAAGACTCAGCTTCCATCACCTTTTCAGTCAGAGAGTTACAAAGCCTCCGAGAGAAATCATTTTGCCTCATCTCCATTTTAAATGGACGACTCCTTATTTTTAAACAGTGACCCCTAGTTCTAGATTTGCCCTCAGGAGGAAACATCCTCTCCACATCCACCCTGTCAATACCCCTGAGGATCTTATATGTTTCAATCAAGTTGCCTCTCACTCTTCTAAACACCAGCAGATAGAAGCCACTGAATACAAGTCAACCTCTCCTCATAAGAGAACTCACCAATCCCATCCATGAGTTTAGTAAACCTTCTCTGAACTGCTTCCAACACATTTACATCCGTCCCTAAATAAGGAGACCAATACTGTACACAATACTCCAGATGCGGTCTCACTTGTGCCCTGTACAACTGAAGCATGACCTCCCTACTTTTATATTCAATTTCCCTCACTATAAATTATAACATTTTATGTGCTTTCTTAATCAATTGCTGTTCCTGTATTCTGGCCTTTTGTGATTCACGCCATGGCCCATTAGCTCATCCAAGCAAGCTGATAAAACCTTAACCCTGTTGGACAATTGCAAGGGCGTAAGCTGCTGCAACTCCTGCCCTCTCAGTCCCCTTACCTACCTCACTCGCATTTACACTTATCAAATGTTCCTGACTCATCATACTTCACAGATAAGTTTTTTCAATACAGAGAACAAACATTTACTAGAAGCATTTGTGACGGGTATTGTTAAAAAGATCTTCAGAATGGCTTCCACATTTGAAAATGTTGCCTGCACATCATCATGTACAAGTCTGTATGAATCAGCTGGTGATCTCAAAGCACAGAGCTCATCAATATCGATGAAATGAATAAATTGTTTCACTTTATCTTCAAAAGGATTTGTGTCTATGTCCTCCTGGTAAAATTCAATGTATCTCTTTCTACAGCGGCTCTTAGCATCCAAACATTTGTCAAAAAGAACACAAAATAATTCAACAGTCTTCTTCCGAAATTCACTTCTACTCTGCAATTGCACCATTATTGTGCCACAAATAACATTGACAGTCTCAACAGTCCCTAGTATCATCAAAAAATAACTTCCTGTGTCTTGTACACTTCTCACCATCAAAGGGAGCTGTATTCTTCCACTGAGGTATAATCATTTTGAACTTTGATAGCAAAATTCTATTTGAGGCTACCAATTGTGAAGCATTGAGTAAAGCCTATTCAACATTTTGCAGCAATTTTCTGACAGCATTCATTCTTTGAAGTAGACAGTTCCACAAAACACTAAAAACAGCAATTTGACACTTTTCAAAGTTCTTTGTTAAGGATTTTGCTTCAGCTTTCTCACGTGGTTTCTCTGGTTTTGATGTGACTGTGTGATAAGCATTCCTTTATATCGACAAAGTTCGGTCTCAAACTTTAAAAAGCATCTGCACGAGAGGACCACCTGGTGTCACAAATTCTTTTGACTGTCAAATTTCCCATGTGCCTGCTCCAAGCACGCTTGCAACATATTCCATTAATGCATGGAAACTGAAAAGGCATACAAGTTTTGAACAAAGTCAAAAAAATGTTAAGACTGCCTCATAGGATCAGCTGCTGCATTGCAGGTTAAATTCAAGGAGTGGCTGGAACATGGGATTAATAATGCACAGCATTGTTCCATCTTGCTGGTGGATCTGAATATTTTCCTGCCATATTTGCGGCATTATAGAAGCTCTGTCCATGACAATTTTTGATGTCCAAACTTAAATTTGTAATGTTTTCCAAAACCGTTGTCTCCAAACACTTGGAAGTGTGGGATTATAGCTGGACGAAACAACTCAACTTATTGCTCTACAACTTCACCATCACTGGTCACAAATCTTGAAATGAATGTTAATTGGTCCACATGACTCACATCTGGTGTTGAGTCAACTATTATGGAATAGTATTCGGCACCTTTGACTTCATTAGTGAATTGGTTTCTGAGCCTCTCTGCCATTATAGTGATGAAGACATCGTGGGTTCTGTGCGTTAAAAAGTTGGTCTTCCCAGAGCTGCGATATTTATAACTTTTCAAATGCTCTTTGAGAAGCTCGGCAAATTCACTGAGATATTCACGGTGGGCTACAAAATTCCCTCTTCGAGTTGACACTGGTGACTCATCACGTCCTCTGAGAGGAAGTCCCAAGGAAGACAGCAGTTTGACTGCGGCTACAACACATCTTAGCACTTTCCTCCAATAAGAACACACCTTTTCAAACTGAGCCAATAACACAGATTCTTCCAGATAATTTACATCTTTGAACAAATGCACACCGAGCCTTAATATGACTTTTGGAAGTTTCATGATCAGCAATATCTCTTCAACATTTCTCCAGTTAGAGTATTCATCAACGAAGCTTGTTCCCCTTTACTAGGGTCAGGGAATAGTTTGCAAACATGGCATTGGACTGCCTTAGAGGTCGCCGATAATAATCAACCAATTTCTAATTTCTGTCATCCCATGGGCGGGATACACCACCCCGCCCCGCCACATTTCTGCCCCGACCCTCCGGCGGGATTCTCCGTTACGCCGGCCGGTCAATGGGGTTTCCCATTGTGTGGCAGCCCCACACCGTCGGGAAACCCCACGGTGCCAGCAAAACGGGGAATCACGGCGACGGAGAATCCCGCTCCATTTCTCTTCACCCTCAGAAAATGGAACTCTGGAGGTTTCTGAACTATTCTCGGCCTCAAGCCTCAAACTATTCTCTCAAATTTTCAAAATCATTTATGTTCTCTGGTCTGTTTATTACAAAATATTCAAACATACTCAGTGGAACAGACTTTAGCGAAAGTCCACCTCTGCCTGTAGACATCCAAGATCAAGGCATTGGTGCCAACTGGACCTGACCATCACTAGACGTGACTCTCTGAACAGCATTCTCAACACAGCTATCACAGCGCTGACTGTGAAACCAAAAGTCTGCAAATCCTGAACCTTCCCAGACCACTGCCTTCCTCTACAGCAAAATATGTTGTAGCATGTGTGGTAGTACCAGGTATTGCGGTACCTGAGAGGCTGATGACCATTGGTTAGACCCAGGAGACTACCATTGGCTGTATTGCGTAGCTCCGCCCTGAAGGTGGGGTATAAGAGATGGTGCCATCCCAGCAGCCTTCACTTTCTGTATCGAAGCTGCTGGGGAAAAGGTTCTAGCAGATTAAAGCCTTCAGTTATGAAATCACTTCGTCTTGAGTGTAATTGATTACGCATCAATTTAATCTGCTACAACTTAAGTTGGAAGGATGGATCTCCGCATCAAACCGGAGTGCCTCCAGCTCAGCCCCCACGTGGATAACTCTGCTGCTATTTTTAAACACTGGCTGGCGTGCTTTAAGGGCTACCTCGACACGGCCGTAGGCACCCCCACGGAAGGATGCATCTCCTGCGCTCCCGGATCAGCCCTGGGATCTACCCCCTTATCGAGGAGAACTATGCTGCCGCTATCGAACTGCTGGAAGGACATTACATCCGCCCTGTAAACCAGGTCTACGCTCGTCACCTGCTTGCGACTAGGCGGCAAAGCCCCGAGGAAACGTTGGAAGATTTCTACCGGACGTTACTGGTGCTGGGCCGAAACTGTGGCTGCCCGCAAGTTTCGGGCTGCGTGGCACCCCACAACGGCAGCCCCTCAGACCTACCCCCTTACCCCGCAAGCCTGCGCGGCGAGACGGCCCGCTAACGCCGCCGGACCCCGCTGTTTCTTCTGCGGGCAGGCGAATCATCCCCCCCACGCTGCCCAGCCCGCACCGCCACCTGCAAAGGGTGCGGCAAGAAGGGCCACTTTGTGGGGGTCTGCTAGGCCCGCGCCGTGGCCGCGGTCTCCAGCGACTATGGACCGCCGCGGCAACCCTCCCTTCAGGCCCCGACCGGCCAGCGCTCTCCGCCCCCCCCCCCCCTATCCTAACACCACGTGCGACCCATGGGCGCGGCCATCTTGCCCCCCGGACTCCACGCTGGACGGGTGGGCGCCGCCATTTTGTCCATCGCCGCTGCCATCTTCTTCATCCCCGGACACCATGTGCGACCCATGGGTGACGCCATCTTGGATGGGGCCCCAGGCCCCCAGCTCGGTCGACTACCCGCTGCCCGACCAGAACTCGCAACTGCTTCATCTGGCCTCGGTGACACTGGACCAAAGTCGACCTCGGACACTCGCAACGGCTACAACGACGGTCCTCATCAACGGCCATGAGACGTCGTGCCTGATTGACTCTGGGAGCATGGAAAGCTTTGTTCACCCCGACACGGTAAGGCGCTGTTCACTTGTAACCCACCCTGTAAATCAGAGGATCTCCCTGGCCTCCGGGTCACACTCGGTGGAGATACAGGGGTTCTGCGTAGCGAACCTCACTGTCCAAGGCAGGTAATTCAACAATTTCCACCTGTACGTCCTGCCGCACCTCTGCGCGGCCACCCTCCTGGGGCTGGATTTCCAGTGCCATCTGCAAAGCCTGACTTTTAAATTCGGCGGCCCTATACCTCCCCTTACTGTCTGCGGCCTCGCGACCCTTAAGGTCGACTCGCCTTCCCTGTTTGCGAACCTCACCCCGGATTGTAAACCCATCGCCACCAGGAGCAGACGGTACAGTGCCCAGGACCGGACCTTCATCAGGTCAGAGGTCCGAAGGCTGCTGAGGGGAGGGGTCATCGAAGCGAGCAACAGTCCCTGGAGAGCTCAAGTAGTGGTGGTAAAGACCGGGGAGAAGCATAGGATGGTCATAGACTACAGCCAGACCATCAACAGGTTTACGCAGCTGGATGCGTACCCTCTCCCCCGTATAGCCGACCTGGTAAACAGGATCGCACAATACAAGGTCTTCTCCACGGTGGACCTCAAGTCCGCCTACCACCAGCTACCCCTCCGCACTAGTGACCGCAAGTACACAGCCTTCGAAGCAGATGGGCGGCTCTATCAATTTTTAAGAGTTCCCTTTCGTGTCACTAATGGGGTCTCGGTCTTCCAGCGAGAGATGGACTGAATGGTTGACCGGTACGGCTTACGCGCAACGTTCCCGTATCTGGATAACGTCACCATCTGCGGCCATGATCAGCAGGATCACGACACCAACCTCCGCAAATTCCTCCAGACCGCGAAAATCCTTAATCTGACATACAATAAGGATAAATGCGTGTTTAGCACCGACCGTCTAGCCATTCTAGGCTACGTAGTGCGAAGTGGAGTCATAGGCCCCGACCCTGAGCGCATGCGCCCCCTTATGGAGTTCCCTCTCCCTCACTGTCCCAAGGCCCTGAAGGTTCTTCAGCTATTATGCACAGTGGGTCCCCAATTACGCAGACAAAGCCCGACCCCTGATCCAGTCCACAACCTTCCCCCTGTTGACGGGGGCCCACCAGACCTTCAGCCGTATCAAAGCAGACATTGCAAAGGCCACGATGCGCGCTATCGACGAGTCCCTCCCCTTCCAGGTCGAGAGCGATGCGTCCGACGTAGCTCTGGCCGCCACCCGCAATCATTATTAACGATTATTAACGATGGCCACCACCCCGCCGGGCTCTTTTTTAACAGGGGGTGAATGTGGTAGTACCAGGTATTGCGGTACCTGAGAGGCTGATGACCATTGGTTAGACCCTGGAGTCTACCATTGGCTGTATTGCGTAGCTCCGCCCTGAAGGCGGGGTATAAGAGATGGTGCTGTCCCAGCAGCCTTCACTTTCTGTATCGAAGCTGCTGGGGAAAAGGTTCTAGCAGATTAAAGCCTTCAGTTATGGAATCACTTCGTCTTGAGTGTAATTGATTGCGCATCAGCATGTCAATTAGATTTAAAATCTGAAGGGATGTTAACGGGAAGTACATTCTTTTCAATGTCTCAAACCTCCACTGTTTTGTGTCGGGGGCAGCCTGTGGCATGAGGTGTCACGTCGCTGAGCATTTCGAGGTCCACCCTAAAGCACTGGTATTTCAATTCGATAACAGACAGGAGAAGTCAGTCAGTTGGCGGTGTTGGGTTATTCACCCTGGGGTAACACGGACTGCAACAGGATGCAGATGAACGGTAAAGCATATACCAAATGTAGGCGTTGGTTCAATACGATTTATTGAACTTCTGTAACAATGCACACAGCTGGCTGTGGGTTGACACTCTACTACTCTAAGTGTACTAACTCTAACTTACTAGACCAGGCTAGCTCTGATCCACATGTAGAAGGTGCTGACTGATATATACACCCTGACTGTCACTACAATTGTCACCAGTGGAAAGAGGAGGAGTGCTGATGCCTCGTGTGTTGGAAGTTGGAAGCCCCCCTCTGGTGTTCTGTCTGGTGATTGGTTGTGTTCTGTCCTGTATGTTGATTGGCTAACCTGGGTGTCTGCCACTACCTGTTTTTACCTCATGATGTTGTAGCCATCTGGGATGGCCACTTCCCGATTACAAAATGGACACTTTGCAAAGATTGCAGGGAAAATGGACAATGCTGAGAAAACAAGCAGGTTCAGAGCTTGTCTGTATATTGGAGCTGCAGCTCCCAGACAAGACCAAAACTGTAGGCTCATTAGCATACTAATGGCCCATCTCCGGGAACAAAAGAGTAAAATTTGAGTAACCGATGCTAAGGCAGACACCCCGGCGCCAGAGGAGACCAAAACAAAGCAGGCCAACGGCCACCTAGGACACGCCCAGCCATCAGGGCACCCACCCCCTTATTGGATGAAATCAATAGGAATGATCAAGAAATGGCCCAATTGATTGGGCCAAGTTCAAGGCCCTCCCAAAAGAGCGCGAAGCCCCTTTGGGTATAAGAAGGAGCCCCCAAGAGAGAATCGCTCTCTTGGACTTGGCTCTCACTGAGGAGAGGCCTGTCCACCAGCTGCACCAGAAGCAAGTAAGTCCAAGGTCAACGCTTGCTACCTGACGGACGTCGTTAGCTGTTCCCCTCTTACCACTTCGACCCCAGCAGCCTCAGAACCGAATAACGGCCATTGTTCCTCTGACTGAGTGGGCGCCCGAAGCTAAGTATAAGCTTTAGCAGTAGTGACAGTTTAGTCTGTAGAGTTTCGTGCATGAGTATATTTAACTGTGTGTGTAAATAAATAAGCATTGACTTTGAACTAACTAACTGATGTATCGAGTCTTTGATCAGTATTCGGTTTTGAACCTTGTAGCAGTATCGAAAGATACCTGGCGACTCTAGAGCAAACGTAATTAGAATTAAGGAAGGCGACCATATTGACCGCCATATTCAGAGCCAACCAAAGAGAGCAACAATGTGCATGGGTGCATATTATGACAGGCGGGACGGAGGCTGCAAGCACAGACAAAGTTGTTGAACATGTGGGCTATTCAGCTTCTATGTTTTGTTACAATCTTTCCGTCCTTTTCAGTATTTATAGTGTTCGGGCAATTCAGAAGGATTCACGCCTTGGCACGTGCTGCAACCTCTCTGCAAATGCTGTCTAACTTGTGCATCCTCAGCTTCGCTTCCACGTCTATCAATATTTCAGAGGCAACTGGCTGGATGGTGCCACCTCGTGTTCAAACTCATTAATGTGCTAACCTGTGAAATCTGACAACCATAGAAGAATAAGTGGAAAATATCTAAAGCAATTTAGATGATCATCTCCTTGACAAGGTCAATTTTGTCATTCTATTAATCACATTTTACAATGTGGGACAAAGGTTCAAGGCAGCATGAGAAATTAACAAAATGTCTGTGCCAGTTTCTTTATTTAATATACAGCGCCCTCCTTCTCTCACATTCTGTATTTCTCACAGGATAGGAAGAAACTTATGTTTCAAAACATCAGGTAGTCCTCACATTCCAGTCAAACGGTATCCTTCATCATCCCCGTCAGGCTTTCCTGAATTTTAAATGGATCTCTGTTCGATAAATAGATCAGAGTTTATCTTGTCCCACTGCTATTACTTTACTGAGAGGGTGCTGCACTGTCGGAGGTGTTGTCTTTTGGAGGAGTCAGTAAACTGAGATCTCACCTGTCCTCCCAGGTAAAAGATTCAATATAATAATAATAATTTTTATTTTTGTCACAAGTAGGCTTACATTAACACTGCAATACAAAGAACAAAGAAAAGTACAGCACAGGAACAGGCCCTTTGGCCCTCCAAGCCTGTGCCGACCATGCTGCCCATCTAAACTAAAATCTTCTACACTTCCGGGGTCCATATCCCTCTATTCCCATCCTATTCATGTATTTGTCAAGATGCCCCTTAAACGTCACTATCGTCCCTGCTTCCACCACCTCCTCCGGCAACGGGTTCCAGGCACCCACTGCCCTCTGTATAAAAGACTTACCTCATACATCTCCTCTAAACCTTGCCCCTCGCACCTTAAACCTATGCCCCCTAGTAATTGACCCCTCTACCCTGGGAAAAGTCTCTGACTATCCACTCTGTCTATGCCCCTCATAATTTGGTAGACCTCTTTCAGGTCGCCCCTCAACCGCCTTCGGTTGCAATGAAGTTACTGTGAAAATCCCCTAGTCGCCACATTCCGGCGCCTGTTCGAGTACACTGAGGGAGAATTCAGAATGTTCAATTCACCTAACAGCACGTCTTTCGGGACTTGTGGGAGGAAACCAGAGCATCCGGAGGAAACCCATGCAGACAGGGGGAGAACGTGCAGACTCCACACAAACAGTGAGCTAAGCCAGGACCCTGGCGCTGGCGAACCACTGTGCTACCGTGCCGCACATGGGTCCTATCGCTGTTGAGAAAGAGCAAGGGAGTCCTGTCTGTGGCCTGGACAATGAATATCTCTCAACCACTACCTAAAACATATCACCTGACCCTTTACCTCATTGCAGCTTGTGGGAGCTTGCTGTGCACAAACTGGCCGCCATTTCAAACGAGACACTTGATTGGCTGTAAAGTGCTTTGGGATGTCCTAAGGTTGTGAAAGGCGCTAAATAAATTCAAGTCCTTTCCTTACTATCCTGAAAAGCTTTTTAAAATCATTGGTAGTTTGGATTCCTTACGGAAACCACAGTTTTGATCCCAAAACAAGACAAAAACATAGCTGATGGAACATTTGGCAAGTCGCAATAAATTCAATGCAGAAGCCCACTGATTACTCATTGGCTTAAATTCTACTATTGAAGGCCTTTGTCTTTCGTTGTCAGCCAATGAATTCTAAGACATGCATTTCCTTTTCTATTCAGGGTGAGGGAATAGTTTTTTTGGGGGGATATCAAGAGTCTTTCCCGTCATGATATGCAGACACACACATAATGATATACAGACAAGCAGCTAATGGACACAGAGAACAGGACATGACCAATAAGCAGGCAGGACACTCAAGGGTGGGATCTGACTATAAAAGACACGAGGCACTCACACTCCGTCTCTTTCCACTGATGAACATCTAGAGAGTCAGTCAAGGGTGTTGTTACAATCTCACACCTCCACCACGTGGTTAAGAGCTAGTCTGGTTCAGTCAGACAGAGTAACCACACTTAAGTTAGCAGAGAGTCAAACTCACAGAGAACTGTGCTAACTGTGCTATTAGTTCAATAAACCTGATTGAACTAACTTCAAGGTCTGGAGTATCCTTCTGATCTAAGCTGCATCCAGTTGCAGCCAGTGTTAGACCAGTGTACCAAACACAACATGATACCAGGGGACTACTAATTTAAGGTGGCTTACCTCAGTCCGTTCCGTGACGACCAGCAAATGTATCCCGGCACCATGGAGATGATTCAGGCTCCTCACCAGCTCAGGACCTCCAGCAATCTCAGTGCCAACTGACGGATATTCAAGTAAAGTTTCTGCTGGACATCGAAGCCTCAGACCTCGAGGGTGCGTCTGATGCAAGGAAGATCGCGCTTCTCCTCTCAACAGCGGGTGATCAGGCCATCGAACTCTTCAACTCGTTTAACTTCACCAAAGGCCAGGACAAGACAAAGTTTCAGACCATCCTGGACAAGTTCGATAGTCACTGTGAAGTGGACACCAATGATATCTTCGAGCACTACATATTCAAACAACATCTTCAAGGTAAAGATGAATCTTTCAATACCTTCTTAACTAGCCACCGCCTGCTAGCGCTGTCCTGCAACTTTGGTGATATTGCTGACTCCATGATCAGAGACCAAATCGTGTTTGGAGTTCACTCTGATCCTCTGAGAGCAGCTCTGAAAAATCAAGCATATGACCCTGCCAGTCGCGATTGAAACATGTACAGTGCATGAGCACGCAAACAATCGGTATTCCCAATACATATCGGTTGAAAATGAGAAACTTGCCTACCACGAGGCAGTGAGTGTGCAGCCATCTCCCGGATGCAGCGCCTCAGCATTGAAGACAGCAGCCATCTCGTGCGCTTTTCCCGGAGCGATGCGAACGGGATAACGAAGCGGCCGTCTCCCACACTGCGCAGGTGCAGACGTCTTCCGGCCGCACTGCGCATGTGCGACGACATACACTGCATCACGACGCCGACGTCATGGTGTGCCCGAACTGTGGCAACACCCACTTAAAGGGACACTGCCCTGCAAGAGGCAGGTAATGTTTAAACTGCGGGAAGCCTGGACACTATGCAGCCTTGTGCAGGTCTGCACCACCAGTCAGGGGCCAATGCTTCCAATTCCGACGACGGTGCGTCCAGAATGTGCACGACGATTACAGGATTCTGATCCTGGCAGTACAACAGATCCAGAGGACGAGTGCCGGCAGTCCGCCTACTGAGTGGGCATCATTACCACACGTGAACATGCCACACCCACCTCATCTCGCCTTCAGTCCACCCTCGCTGTGGATTCGGAGGACGAATGGCGAGCGGTGATGCAGGTCAACCGCTGCTCCATCCAGTTGAAGCTGGACACAGGTGCTTCTGCCAACCTCCTCTCACAGGCAGATTTCAAACGCATCAAGAAGCCCCCCAAGGTCCTTCCAGCAGCCTGCCAGCTCCTGGACTATAACGGTAATGCCATCACGGCACTGGGGTCCTTCCATCTACTCGTCTCCAACCGGAGTAGACATTCACGGCTAAGGTTTGAAATTGTCAAGCCGGACAGGACATCCCTACTGGGCGCGCATCCCTGCAAAAAGCTAAACCTGGTGCAGCGGGTTTATTCAACGACATTCTCCAATGTGGATCTTCAAGCTGGCATTGACGACATCCTCGCTCAGTATCCAGATGTGTTTGACGGGATGGGCACTTTGCCATATCGGTACAAGATCCTACTGCGACCTGATGCCAAGCCAATGGTCCATGCACCACGCCGGGTCCCAGCTCCGCTGAAGGAGCGCCTGAAGGAACAGCTCAAGGAGCTGCAGCAGCAGGGGATCATTTCCAGAGTAACCGAACCGAATGACTGGGTCAGCTCGATGGTGGTGGTTAAAAATCCCTCTGGAGACCTGCGCATCTGCATTGATCCCAAGGATCTTAACCAGAATATAATGCGTGAACACCATCCCAAAGCGGGAGGAACTCACCAGTGAGATGGCACATGCACGGTTTTTCACGAAGTTAGATGCGTCACATGGATTTTGGCAAATCCAGCTGGATGAGTCCAGCAGAAGGCTCTGCACCTTCAACACACCGTTTGGCAGGTACTGCTATAATCGCATGCTGTTCGGCATCGTCTCGGCATTGGAGATATTTCACCGCATCATGGAGCAGATGATGGAGGGCATCGAAGTGGTTCATGTGTACGTGGACTACGTCATCATATCGTCCACAACCCCTGAGGAGCATGTTTCCTGTCTCCAGCACGTATTCCGCCATGTCCACGCCAATGGCCTGAAGCTTAACAGGGCCAAATGTTGCTTTGGCCTGACGACACTCAAGTTCCTAGGAGACCAGATCTCTCAGCAGGGCGTGTGCCCGACACAGACAGGGTCAAGGCCATCGCAGCCATGTAGGTCCCGGAAGACAAGAAGGCGGTATTGCGCTTCCTGGGCATGGTCAATTTTCTGGGCAAGTTCATCCCAATCATGGCCTCACACACCACGGCCCTATGAAACCTAGTGAAGAAGTTCACTGCCTTCGAGTGGAAAGTGGCCCATCAGGCAGAGTGGTTGGAGCTGAAAGCCAAGCCCACCACTGCACCCGTATTGACATTTTCCGACCCAGACAGGGAAATGAAAATCTCGACAGATGCGAGCCAGGATGGCATCGGTGCGGTCCTGCTGCAACGCGATGACACTTCATCCTGGGCACCGGTTGCCTACCCATCAAGGGCAATGTCGCCCAACGAACAAAGGTATGCACAAATCGAGAAGGAATGCCTGGGCCTTCTCACTGGCATGCTCAAGTTTCCCGACTATGTCTACGGCCTGCCGACATTCACAGTCGAGACGGATCACAGGCCCCTGGTCCACATTATCCACAAGGACCTTAATGACATGACGCCTCGGTTGCAGCATATCCTCCTCAAACGCAGAAGTTACGACTTAGACCTGGTCTACACGCAAGGAGCTCATCATTGCCGATACACTATCCCGCTCCATCACCGTGCCTAGTGAACCACTGAACGTCATCCGGCAAATTGAGTCACAGGTTGAGTCACAGGTGCAGCTGTGTGCTAGCACCATCCCGGCATCTGATGAGAAGGTGATTCGTATCGTGAGGAGAGAGCCAAAGACCCCCTCTTGCAGCGTGTTATGCAACACCTAGCCAATGGCTGGCAATAAGGGCAGTGCCCTCAATTTTTCAATGTAAAGGACGACCTGATGGTGGTTGATGGTATCCTCCTCAAACTGGACCGGATTGTAATTCCACACAGTCTCCAGAGCTTGGTGCTCTGTCAAATCCATGAGGGCCACCTGAAAAGTGTGGAAAAGTGCAGACATTCACAGTCGACAGGCAGGCTGTCTACTGGCCCGGGATCAGCCAGGACATCGTGAACATGGTCCTTAACTGTGTGACCTGTCAACGCTTCCAGCCACGCAGAGTAAGGAGACACTTCAGCAGCATGAAATTGAATCCTCTCCGTGGTCCAAGGTTCGCATCGACCTCTTTCATGCAAATGGTCATGATTACGTGTTAATCATTGATTACTTTTCCAATTACCCTGAAGTCGTGCAGCTCTCAGACCTCACATCTCGGACCGTCATCAGGGCCTGTAAGGAGACGTTCTCCAGGCATGGTATCCCACTCACTGTCATGAGTGACAATGGCCTGTGCTTCAGCAGCCATGAATGGTCTCTGTTTGCCCAGTCGTATCAGTTCAAACACGTCACTTGCAGCCCACACTATCCGCAGTCAAATGGAAAAGTTGAGAAAGGAGTGCACATAGTGAAGCAGCTCATCTGCAAGGCCACGGATTCTGCGTCTGACACTCACCTCACGCTGCTTGCCTACAGGGCAACCCCACTGTCCACTGACATGTCACCAGCTCAACTCCTGATGAACAGGGATCTGCGAACGACACTTCCAGCCATACCCGTGCCCAACCTGGATCACCTCCCGGTGCTGCAGAAGGTGCAGCAACTCCGAGACCGGCAAAAACAGGACTATGATGCTCATGCCACCGATTTGCCCGTGTTATCCCCGTCAGACACTGTTCGGGTCAAGATCCATGATGGAGGCTGGTCAGCTCCAGCTGTCGGGCTGCCCCCCGCTCGTACGTTGTGCGTCTGCTGATGGTTCTGTTGTGCGACTAAACAGATGGTTCTGCGCAAAGTTGCCTGCCCGCAAGCACATTCTTCTCCGTTTCCTTGTGTTGTTTTGCCACCTCCTGATACCGCGACTCATGAGGCCACCATTCATGCTTCAATCCCGCCCATCAAGGCGCTGTCGTCCCCACCACACCACTCCGGCGGTCGAGCAGGATCAGACGCAAGTCACGGAGACTGGACTTATGAACATTTGTTCTGTTTGCTATGTTCTGTGTTCCCGCATTAGACAGCTGTTTTCACATGTACATATGTTCACATCCACTGCATGTATATATGTTAATATTGGCCTATTCTTGTAAATACGTTCACATATGTCATCCAAACATTAAAAAAAAGGGGAGATGTCATGATATGCAGACATAATGATATACAGACAAGCAGCTAATGGACACAGAGAACAGGACATGACCAATAAGCAGGCAGGACACTCAGGGGTGGGATCTGAACTTAAAAACACGAGGCACTCACACTCTGTCTCTTTCCACTGTTGAACATCTAGAGTCAGTCAAGGATGTTGTTACAATCTCACACCTCCACCACGTGGTTAAGAGCTAGTCTGGTTCAGTCAGACAGAGTAACCACACTTAAGTTAGCAGAGAGTCAAACTCACAGAGAACTGTGCTAACTGTGCTATTAGTTCAATAAACCTGATTGAACTAACTTCAAGGTCTGGAGTATCTTTCTGATCTAAGCTGCATCCAGTTGCAGCCAGTGTTAGATCAGTGTACCTAACACGACATTTCCTGCTTAATTCATTCTCCACGCAGGTCAATGACTTGGCCTCTAGGCCTTTGTGATGCCTCCCCCACTGCCAGGTACTCCGTCTGTTGACTGTCTTCCTCCAGTGCAAGAACGTTCCTCACTATGCACCGCCTCGTCGCTGAGCCTCATTCCTCACTCAGTGAAAAGTTCTGGCTTAATTGGGCTTCCTTACTATCACCAGGCAGCGCTCTCCATTGTGAACACAGTCTAGAATGTGGCTGTACTTGGCCTCTTGGCCAATCCCATCCCTGGGATTTTTTGTTCCAATTCAGCTTTGAAGATGGCAAAATTCGGCATAGGTAGAGGTCAAATGTCATGGTAAATTGTGAACAGCCTCAATCTGGAGGAGCTGATCTGTGGTAGGGCCGGGGGAGACAGTTTGAAGACATGACACTTGGATTATATCTCCTAGCTTACAGCGTCTCAACGCTGTTTACAATTGGACTCAGTGGTTGAATGAGAATGGGCCTGGGATCGACGCAGGAAAGGCTGGCTGGGGATGGAGGGAGTATCTAGAAGCAGAGTGCACAGACTCAGACTAAGAGGCAGACCATTTAGCACTGAGCTGAGGTGGAATTTCCTCACCCGGAGGATGGTCAATATTCCGAGTTCTCTACCCCAGAGGGCCTTGGAAGCTGTCTTTGAGAATGGTCAAGAGAGATCAATAGATTTCGCGATATTTCAAACATCAAGGGATTATGGGGACATAGAACATAGAACAGTACAGCACAGAACAGGCCCTTCGGCCCTCGATGTTGTGCCCAGCTTTGTCCGAAACCAAGAGCAAGCTATCCCACTCCCTGTTATTCTGGTGTGCTCCATGTGCCTATCCAATAACCGCTTGAAAGTTCCTAAAGTGTCCAAGACAGTGTGGGGAAAATGGCACTCACGCAGATCAACCATGATCTAGATGAGTGGCCTACTTCTACTCCTTTTTCCCCACGCATGTTCCTATGTCTCGCCTTCTGCACTTCCAGCCATTCTGCCTCTGCTGGTCACCCAGTTCATAACAAGGCTCTCAAAATTGGCATTTGTAAAGAAAAATCACAATTCGGGTTCATGCTTCTTTATTTATATATAATATCTAAAAGTCTGAATACCTTCATGTACCCTATACTTCACACTAAGTTAGTGACAATCCGGGCAGCCTGCAGTTTAATTCTGTCGTCTGGGAAAGCCATTAAATAGATAAGCCTGCTGGAAAACTGTGAGTCGGGTCCAAACAACAGAACGCAGACCGAGTCCTCGAGGTATTCATGATTGTTCGACCTGTAGGGGAGACTCCTTCTGATCTCGTTCAGATTGCTCACTAATAAGAGAAGGTCGTTCAGAACATCCTGCCGTTGGAAATAATTAAACAGGAAAAGGAAAGAACCTCGGACCTGTACGTTGAGCATGTCAAGGGTCAGCTCCATGTTCGTGGAAAAGTTGATGAGGATTTGGAGCGATTGGAACTTGATGCTGGATGATCCTGTCTGCAGCAAGTGGAAGAAGTCCGGGATGGCATGTTTCAGCAGGAAATGGTTCTGGTGGTTGAGGGACATCTTGGTGAGGAACCTCAGACATGGCAACTGTTCAAACTCCTGGAAGGTCAGAGTGGTCAATTTCAGAACCTGCGGGATATATCTGACCAGCAAATCACGATTTACAGGATCGTTGCTGAGGAAATTGAAAACTGTCACAGCGCTGGCCTTGATGTAGTTGAGGGGATCATCCAGTGATTCGGCAATGATGGGAATTCCGCCTTCCGAACGGAATAGCTCCTGGCTGGTCGAAAAGCCAGGGATGCGATAAATACTCGTTAGGATCGTCCCTCTGATAACAGGGTCCTTACTTTCATGGAGGATAGTCAAAACTGTCTTCAGGTCCTGAAGATTCATCTTGACGGAGTTTGATGAAACAGAATTGGACGGAACAGAGGGATCCCCCAGAGCGCCAATACTCTCCAAGGTACTATTCCCACACCTGTCAATAAGCAAATCTTCATCATCTTCCTGCGGAGTGACCAGTCCTGACCGGATAGCCCTGTATAATAAATATATGGCCCCTGCACCTGTTAGAATCCCTATTAACTTCTTCCTGCATGTTTCGTCAAAGAGTTCCCCCATTATAAATTAGTATTAGTCCCCCCTGCTGCCAGGTTGGATCAATCTGCTGCAAGCTCTGTAATGCCCAGTACATATTGTTACAATTAAATTGTACATTCTGTACATGCTACACTTTTCAAAGTGTTTCAATAAGTGTGTCACAATGATCCTTGACATCACAATGGTGGACATACATGAGGCAACGATGACAAGTTGTTGGGATAGTTTTACCATTAATACTATAACCAAAGCAGCATCACGCCACGGAGAAACATACTAATCATTTGCAACAAACCTCAGTAACAGTTGTGCTCCATCATCCTTGACTTAATCGCCGTGGAAGTTAGTAGCGACACGTGAAAGGATCATTCATGTTCCTTGCCTCCACACGAGGACGGTGCCTGGGCAGCAGCCTTTCTGCTATCAAGAGAGACTGGATAGGCTGGTGTTGTTTTGCTTGGAGCAGAGAAGACTGAGGGGGGAACCTGATGCATAAGGTGCATAAAATTATGAGGGGGCATAGATACGTAGATAGTCTGGAACCTTTTTCCTGAGCGGAGGCGTCAATAATCATGGGACATAGATTTAAGGTAATGGGCAAGAGATTTGGAGGGGATGAAAGGAAAAACATTTTCACCCACAGGGTAGTGGGAATCTGGAATTCACTGCCTGAAAGGTGGCAGCGGAGGGAACCCTTACAACAGTTAAGAAGTATTTGCACTTGAAATGCATACAAGGCTATGGACAAAGTGCTGGAAATTGGGATTAGGGTAAATAGGTGTTTGATGGCCAGCATGAATACGATGGGCCAAAAGGCCTCTTCCCATGATATAAAATCTCTATGACTCTATCTGTTGTTAAAATAGCACAAAATGTTTTATGCAATGTGCTGGTTGTAGTATAAGGGTCTGGGGCATACAGGGTTAATGTGTCTTTAAGACAGAGATAGGTTCTTGATTAATAAGAGGATCGGGTTATGGGGAGAAGGCAGGAGAATGGGGATGAGAAATATATCAGCCATGATTGAATGACAGAGCAGACTCAATGGGCCGAATGGCCTAATTCTGCTCTTGTGTCTTATGGTCTTATGGGACTGAGTACAGAACCAGGCACACAGTGATGTAAGAAAGCACATGACTCAGAACCAGGGGACAGTGTGGTGTTGAGCAGAGATGGGTTAAGACCCAAGCATGGATTTGGATTCTAGCCTGTTCCTGGCCCTTAAGGACCTCAGTTAGGACAGGAGCGAATGACCAGCCCGAGGCCTGACCCGCCCCATCGTGTGAAATTGCTGGGAGGTCGGGTGGGCAGGAAGCCAGAGGGAATCCTGTTCCTTCAATTTCATGTCCCACTGCCCCACCCCTCTCACCCTGCCTAAAAAAACACTGGTGGGGTGCATGAAATTTAGGCCTTATAGTTAACCTACTTGAAGACTACAAGTACTTCTTAAAGAGGCACTGTTCTGTAACTAACACCCTCCCAACATGGTGGCGGCAGTGGATTAAAACCTGCAACTTCACTAAAATACAGAAATAAACTGAAATACTGGAAGACTAAAGGAAAAACTTCAACAAAGCATTTTGACCTGAGAAAAGTGCCCAAAAGAAGCAGATGTTGCAAAAGAAAAATCTCCAGAAAACACTCCAGAGAAAAGGCCTGGAAGCTGAAGTCAGAGATTTGTACTGCTCAGAAGACTCCATTACATTTCCCTTGAAGACCAGCTTCAGAGTGCAAAGTCGACAGAACTCACAAGGGTGAGCTAAATCTTTCAAAGTTCCAGGCTGCAGCTATTTCTGAGAACCTTTAATTCAATGTCAAAAGTAGCGCTTGAAAGATACCAGTTGCTAAAATATGATCCTCAAATTGAAGTCTCAACATGTGGCCTCCGGGTTCACCAGAAAAAAAATTGAATTAAAAATGAATTATCTCCGGAATGTCGCAATTGTCCAGTTTGTAAAACTGCAAGTATCAGTTTGAATTAGACCACCTCAGAAAAGCAAACCACTGAACAAATGAAGTTGGCAGACAGCCGATCTAGTACATAAAAATTTCTTCTTCAAGAAGTGCATCATCGCCATTTTGCGGAGCCCGCCAAAATAGCATGCGGGGAAAATCCCTTTGTCTCTGAGTGACAGCGACACCATCTTGAAATCTGCAGAGCTTAAACATGATGCATAGAAACGCCTCCCTAAATCAAAGTGACAATGCATAGAATTCAAGCTGAGCGTATTCCTTTGAAAATGCACTATAAACTAAACCTATAATAAACTAACCTATTCAAGATCTGAACAACCAATTTTTTGAGATGTCACAAAGGTACCAGGAGGTAGAAAATGACCCTCAGTTTCATGGCTGACAAATCAAAACGGGACATCTTGGTGAGGAACCTCAGACATTGCACAACAACAGGCAGAAAAGAGCCAATGCATGCCCCTGGAAAAAAACATGAGTTAAATCAGACAAATGCTTCTTCTGAAAAAGCTGTGTTGGAGCTATCAGTAGTGACAAAGCCATACACTGAAAGACAGAATAAGAAGACAAGAACTTCACAAGAAAATAAACAGTTCAAAGTACACCTATTTGTCCTTCAAGATCAAATTTAAAAACAGTATATTACCCTTCAGCAATATGAAGGAATAAAGACTACCTTGAGCAGGAGAATTGTGGAACAGCAGATCAAACGCAACGACATTCTAGTATATTACAAGAAAACTCAGATGAAGTTATTGAAACATAGAAAATAGGACCAAAAGTAGACCATTCAGCTCTTCGAGCCTGCTCCGCCATTCATTATGATCACAGCTGATCATCCAACTCAGTAACCTGTTCTCATTTCCCCCCTCCCCTCAATGTCCTTTGACCCCTTTAGCCCCAAGAGCTATTTCTAATTCCTTCTTGATGTTTTGGCCTCAATTGCTTTCTGTGTTAGCGAACTCCACAGGCTCAGCACTCTCTGGGTGAAGAAATTTCTCCGCATCTCACTCCATCACGACAAAAGGGAAACCTGCTCAAGGACTTTCACACATCAATGATCTTTTAGGTCAGAGTTTATTCCTCTGGAGCATTACAAAATCCAATAAGATTAATTTAATTCCACTCTGAAAGAACTCGAGAACCAGTTTTCAGAGAAGACTCAGGACTGGCCTATATTCTGGGATAAAGCCGAGAGATAGAAGAAAGAGACTGCAGTGCTGAAGAAAACAATCGCACAATTGGAAGGAACCTTAGAAAACATTACATTTCCAAAGAGTTATATGAAGAGATGAAAAGCAAGAACGTAGAATAACGAGTGAAAGTAAAGGTTTTCACTAAGGAACGTGAGCTGTCTCAATAACAATTGGCCATTCAAGAATATGAGCTTGAAGGGTATCACAGAGGAATTATACTCTGCCGAGGAAAAACTGACGGGCGTGAGAGAACCAACTTCCGCGTAAGAAAGATGAGTTTGCTGAGGAAAAGTAAGAACTGCTGAGAATACTGGGATGTCACTCACAGGAAGTAGGACACTTCAAAGAGGACTTGAGAGTTTAAATGATGAATTTGCACAAGCAAATTCGACCAAGATGGATCTTTGATTAAAATAATAGTTTTGAAGCATCATTATGTCTCTTGCAAACATTGGGTAAGATGCCTGGAACAGGAGAAGGGATTGTTGAAGAATCTAAACAGTTGCTTGAATGCAGAGTTAATAACCAAAAATCATTAATTTGTTGGACTTCAATCCAACCTGATCAACATGATGGACAAGATGTGTGGTGTGGAAGAACTCCAGACGTAGAAAGCAAAGAAGGAGAATTATAGGAGACTCATTGGGCTGGTGCAGACTCGATGGGTTGAATGGCCTCCTTCGGCACTTTAACTATGATTGAGGATCGAACAAATTAACTGAATGAGTCAAAGCAGCAGTCAGTGACGAAGCAAGAACATTCCAAACAGAACTGAATGCCCAGGTGAAGTGGTCAAACTTATACAAGAGTCCCGCAGATAATTCTGAAACAAACAACACCACTTACCAGAGCTGTTGCTGAGCCAAATAGTAAGATTTGTAAGCGCAAGAACCAACTGGAAAAGAAGACGAGTACTGAAAAATGTGTCAAATTGTGAAACAGGTGCGAATGAAGGTTTCCGTGTTGAAACGTGAATGCCCACATACATCGAGGTGGCCCGCGCGACAAAAGAAGCCGAGAAAGATGTGTCGAGACGAATGCAATGTTTGTCCACCACCAAGAAACGAGCTGGGGCAGCAGCAGCAACTGATCAACACGACAAGCAGCCTGACCAAGTGTAGTTCAACACAAAGGAATGGAAGAAAAGAATGAGAGCATAGCCAAACACTGGTTCCACCTCCAAGCCAACAGGGAGAACCTGAACCGAGAGAGCCTAGCACTCCTCCAACAGAACGGTGAACGAGATGTGGAAAGTTGGAGTGTCTCCAGATTGTGTGAGCCTGTAGATTCAGGGGCTTGAGGAGAGGAAATGGGATAGTGAGAAAGTTGTAATAATGCTAATTCAGCAATAGCAATAATGTAGTAATAGTAATAATGTAGTAATGCCAATGTAAATGCATGAGACTGATAACCAGGCAAGATATGATGTAAACTACTGTAACTCCACATATATAGGATAAAGACTTGGAGGAGGTGCCGTATAAGGGTCTGGCACATATGGGGTTACTGAGTCGGACTGAGTACATACAGCCCCACCTTCACAGTGATGTAAAAAGGCACATGACCCAGACGTCAGCGTGGTGTTGAGCAGGGATGGGTTAAAACCTAATACCTAGGAGAGAGCTCCTAGCCTGTACCCTTTACTGTGCATGTATCAATAGTTCTGCTTGTTAATAAAGATTTACAGTTAACCTACTGAGGACCAAGAAGATTTCTTTGAGAAACACCGTACTGTAACCAACACCCTTCTCAACACGGATATTTTTCAACATACAAAGGAAAAAAAGTGTTACACCTTTGGTTATACTCTATGCTCAAATCTCTGGAATGGGGGTTAGCTGGGGTACTAGAGGGATGTGATTGACTGGGTCACATCACCTTTTTTCATTGCCACCTCCAGAGCACAGTTGACGGCAGACTGCTGCCTCTGACAAGGCCCTTCGGTCAGCAGTAAATACAACATTGCCCTACAGATTTGTGGAAAACATCTCACAAAATGACATGGAAGAAAAATTGTCCATGAATTAAGGAAAATGAAGGATATTCTGAATAGATTATCATAGAATTTACAGTGCAGAAGGAGGCCATTCAGCCCATCGAGTCTGCACCGGCTCTTGGAAAGAGCACCCTACCCAAGGTCAACACCTCCACTCCATCCCCACAACCCAGTAATCCCACCCAACACTAAGAGCAATTTTGGACACTAAGGGCAATTTATCATGGCCAATCCACCTAACCTGCACATCTTTGGATGCACTCCGGAGGAAACCCACGCACACACGGGGAGGATATTCAGACTCCGCACAGACAGTGACCCAAGCCGGAATCGAACCTGGGACCCTGGAGCTGTGAAGCAATTGTGCTATCCACAATGCTACCGTGCTGCCCTCAATACTGTCCTCATGGATCCACTATATCCTGAGACAGAAAAAACAGACAGATGACCAGAACTGGACAATTCATTCTCAAAAGGTTAACGTTCTGAACTATTCATGTGAGAATGTAAATGACACAAAGTGCTCCAAGGAGAATCACTGGACTGAAAGGAATCAGACGTTGATTCAAAACCAAGCCAGATGCATGTGGGGAGCATTCATTTTTAAATTTCCTTTAGGGCTTGCTGCCTCCTCTTCAGAAAAAAATACTTCTTCGTACTTGGTAAAATCAAATCTTGTTTTATTAATGAATAATACTAGGCTTTATTTGTGGCTTTCATTATGTCCACAGCAAAAGAAACCAACTTCTGCAATCAAAGTGCACACTACATATTAATCAGACAGCTGAAGTTCATCTTATCTCAGATTCCAACCTCTACGAATAATGCCAAGCTCAATTTTTATGTGATTTAGCACTTCTCTCCCTTTCAATTAAGCATCCATATGCCCTGCCCCTGTTAAGACCATGGGCTAACTCAGACACAGGTCATTTAATTAAATAGTAATGTTGGTCCTGAAATTGACAAGCACTAGCGCATGGGTGTATCTTGTTGCTTTATCTCCAAGAAAGCATGAATATCTACCAAATAAATGATGAAACCTACAATCCTTGAAATGCTGTTGACAAATATTAGTATCACTTGGTGGTACAGAACTTGAATATTGCCAAAAATGTGACACGCTGTCGAAGATTTTCATCTCACACTCATCAGGTCTGAATCACAAGAATACCAAATTTCAAGGGGAACAATAACATATGCTGCATGAGGAGAATGTGTAGATTGGTTGACAAATGGACACTGATTGACAGGCACTACCATGAAGAATGCACCAGGGAACAGTTAACTGCCAAGCAGGGAGGCACGGTGGCACAGTGGTTAGCTCTCTGCCTCATGACGCCGAGGACCCGGGTTCGATCCCAGACCCGGGTCACTGTCTGTGTGGAGTTTGTACATTCTCCCCATGTCTGTGGGTGTCTCACCCCCACCCTCCACAACCAAAAGATTTGCAGGGTAGGTGGATTGGCCACGCTAAAGTGCTCCTTAATTTAAAAAAAAAGAATTGGACACTTTAAATTTATTTTTAAAAGTTAACTGCCAAAGCTTTTGTTTAAATTCAAACCAAGCATAGAACATAGAACATAGAACGATACAGCGCAGTACAGGCCCTTCGGCCCACGATGTTGCACCGAAACAAAAGCCATCTAACCTACACTATGCCCTTATCATCCATATGCTTATCCAATAAACTTTTAAATGCCCTCAATATTGGCGAGTTCACTACTGTTGCAGGTAGGGCATTCCACGGCCTCACCACTCTTTGCGTAAAGAACCTACCTCTGACTTCTGTCCTATATCTATTACCCCTCAGTTTAAGGCTATGCCCCCTCATGCTAGCCATTTCATAACATCATAACATCCTGGTAAATCTCCTCTGCACCAGCTCCAAAGCCTCCACGTCCTTCCTATAATGCGGTGACCAGAACTGTACGCAATACTCCAAATGCGGCCGTACCAGAGTTTTGTACAGCTGCAACATGACCTCCTGACTCCGGAACTCAATCCCTCTACCAATAAAGGCCAACACTCCATAGGCCTTCTTCACAACCCTATCAACCTGGGTGGCAATTTTCAGGGATCTATGTACATGGACACCTAGATCCCTCTGCTCATCCACACTTCCAAGAACTTTACCATTAGCCAAATATTCCACATTCCTGTTATTCCTTCCAAAGTGAATCACCTCACACTTCTCTACATTAAACTCCATTTGCCACCTCTCAGCCCAGCTCTGCAGCTTATCTATGTCCCTCTGTAACCTGCTACATCCTTCCACACTGTCGACAACACCACCGACTTTAGTGTCGTCTGCAAATTTACTCACCCACCCTTCTGCGCCTTCCTCTAGGTCATTGATAAAAATGACAAACAGCAACGGCCCCAGAACAGATCCTTGTGGTACGCCACTTGTAACTGAACTCCATTCTGAACATTTCCCATCAACCACCACCCTCTGTCTTCTTTCAGCTAGCCAATTTCTGATCCACATCTCTAAATCACCCTCAAACCCCAGCCTCCGTATTTTCTGCAATAGCCTACCGTGGGGAACCTTATCAAACGCTTTACTGAAATCCATATGCACCACATCAACTGCTCTACCCTCGTCTACCTGTTCAGTCACCTTCTCAAAGAACTCGATAAGGTTTGTGAGGCATGACCTACCCTTCACAAAGCCATGCTGACTATCCCTGATCATATTATTCCTATCTAGATGATTATAAATCTTGTCTCTTATAATCCCCTCCAAGACTTTACCCACTACAGACGTGAGGCTCACCGGTCTATAGTTGCCGGGGTTGTCTCTGCTCCCCTTTTTGAACAAAGGGACCACATTGGGTCTGATTGGTCAAGGAATGAACAAAGGAACAAGAGAGTAGCTGTCACCAAGTTTTTGTTTAGTTGTAAAAGGTACAATGAGTGGACATTTCTGTTTGCAAAGGACAGGGCCGTGTGTGAATATTTGTAGTTTCGAGCACATGTAATTGAGCCACACTGTGGTAATGTGGTATATGAATTTCAATGGCAGTGTGATGCCAGAAATGTAGGCCGTACATCCCAACAATTGGCAGATTGTATCAAACAGCTTGTCCCAACGGCTGTTCATAACAGGAAAAGTACTGACTGAACCCAACCAGTCTGTGCTTGGGTGATTAGATGTGATTCTATGATTGGACAACGTTTACGAAACAAACCCTGTTGTACTAAGAATTACACAAACAACTAATTTAATATTCGCAGGTGTGCTCATAGAATGGCTCACTTATGCACTCCAGGAGCTACATATATTCACACACAGGGCTCTGTCTTTTGCAAACAAAAAGGACATGTCCATATGTAGTGCATTTTTCATCTAAACAAAGGATTTATGGGCAGCCAATTCCTGGTTTATTATCAGAGTTGATTTGCCTGGATTAAATTTGAAGAAAAGTTGGGCAGTTAATTGTTCACTGGTGCATTCTCCATGGCAAGGCTTCCACCAATCAGAGTCTACTTGCCAACCAATCAGCACACTCTTCCCATGCACTCTTGTGAACCTGTGCTGATGAGTGCAAGATACAAAGCTTCAGTAGTGTGCCTATTTTTTTCAGCAACACTCAAATATTAGTATATGGAACTTCAGAGTGCTCATCTAACATTTAGAGCTGTCGGTGTGGAGTTTGTACGTTCTCTCCATATCTGCGTGGGTTTTCTCTTGATGCTCCAGTTTCCTCCCACAGACCAAGAATGTGCAGGTTAGGATTGGCCATGCTAAATTGACCTTTACTGTCAAAAGGTTGGGTGGGGTTACGGGAGTAGGATGGGGGAAGTGGGCCTGGATTAGGGTGCTCTTTCAGAGGGTCAGTGCAGACCCGATGTGCCAAATGGCCTCCTTCTGTACTGTAGGGATGTGATTCTCTGAAATGGTTTCACAGTTGTGACCAGAAATTCCCCGCCCTCTATACATTTAAATTGATGTCAGCTAGGATATCCTGAGGACTTTGTATTTCCAATCCATGCAGTGTCAAACTGAATTGTATACTGTGGGTTAAGCTTTGGTGCAAAGTCAAAATTGCTTGCACCAAAACTAAGCAAAGAGCTAATGCAGCTCAAGAATGCTCAGATTTCTAATCTTTCACCAAACAGAATATATCAATGTTTCTTATTTATGTCGGGAAACTAAAAACACAATGGAGTATGCACTGCCCATTTGAGTAGGTAAGCAGGGTAAGAGATGGTCGTTAAAGATGGGAGGTGTTGACAGTGACAGTTATAAAGGCCGTGAACCGTGAATGAACATTTTATTTCCATGAAAACACAGCATGACATCAGTGATCCTTCCGTCTGCATACGTTTGGACATAGCTTGAGATCCTCTGTAATTAAACGGCTCTTTCCATTGTCAGACTCTGCAGTTGTCGCTGACTCTGTTAGGATCTCTCTGCCGCAGCTCATTCATACTGCATTTTAGATGGGCGGCAGGGTAGTGTAGTGATCTGTATATCTGTACATATATCTGCATATACACCAAGGACTGCAGCACAGATGTGACAGCCACAGCATTACTAGAGGGCAGCATCAGAGATGGGTATAAAGGGTCCAGCCCAAGGGAGGATCCGCCTCTTTCAGAAGCACAGGGCTAGTGAGCAGCAGCAGACAGAGACAGCTCAGCATAGGCAGTTTACCTTAGCTTCCCTGGTCATATCTCTTGACTATTGTATCTAGTTAAGCTCTGGAAATAGAACGAACCCACTGAATAAAATATTTGTGTTAACTGGAAGTTTACAATCTTTATTCAGACTTAGAGAATAACATAGGTAGCACAAATGTTAGCATTGTTGCTTCACAGCGCCAAGGTCCCAGGTTCGATTCCAGCTTGGGTCACTGTCTGTGTGGAGTCTGCACGTTCTCCCCGTGTCTGCGTGGGTTTCCTCCGGGTGCTCCGGTTTCCTCCCACAAGTCCCGAAAGATGTGCTTGTTAGGTGAATTGGACATTCTGAATTCTCCCTCAGTGTACCCGAACAGGTGCTGGAATGTGGCGACTAGGGGATTTTAACAGTAACTTCATTGTTAATGTAAGCCTACTTATGACAATAATAAAGATTATTATTAATTGGTTCTTTAGCCTATTCTAGGTTGACACCACACCTCCCCCTATCCTGTGCTCCCATCTCCAAGCCCATCCCTGATGTGGTACGGTTTCTTGAGGCAAGAGCAATTCACTTTATTTTCCTACACAAGAGCTACAGAGAGACCAACTGGCACAACAGCCTCAGGTAAACGTTTCTGCCTCTAAGTAGTAGAGATGGAGACTGTGGAATTGTACCTCTTCTGGAATTAATGAGAAGTTAACATCACCGCCCAAATACTGCCAGAAACTCTGAAGCAAAGGAGAACAAATGAAGCCAGTAATGTAAGAGGAAGCCATAGTGATAAATAATCTTATTCTGTCGATTTGTTAATTGCTTAGAAGATTTTGGTACTCCTGAGATCATCATTCTGCATGAAGCAGTGAAAAAGAAAGAATCATTTCCATTTATATAGTACCTTTCATGACTTCAGCATGTCCCAAAGCACTTGAGAGACAGTAAATTACTTTTGAATTGTAGTCACTGATATAATGTCAAAGATATAGCCACCAATTTGTGCACAGCAGACTCCCAGAACAGCAATGTGACAATAACCAATAGGGTTGTTTTGTGATGTTCATGAGGGGGAAATATTAACCAGGACACCAAGGACAGCTCCCCTGCACTTCTTTGAATTAGTTGCATGGGGTTTTACATGTTCACTTGAGACAGCAGGCTGGATCTCCATTTAACTTCTCAACCTGAAAACGCCACTTCTGACAGTGCAGCACTCCCTCAGTACTGACCCTCTGACAGTGCAGCGCTCCTTCAGTCCTGATATTCTGACAGTGCAACACTCCCTCAGTACTGACCCTCTGACAGTGCAGCGCTCCTTCAGTCCTGACATTCTGACAGTGCAGCGCTCCCTCAGTACTGACCCTCTGACAGTGCAACACTCCCTCAGTACTGACACTCTGACAGTGCAGCACTCCCTCAGTACTGACCCTGACAGTGCAGCTCTCCCTCAGTACTGACCCTCTGACAGTGCAACACTCCCTCAGTACTGACACTCTGACAGTGCAGCACTCCCTCAGTACTGACCCTCTGACAGTGCAGCAATCCCTCAATACTGACGCTCTGACAGTGCAGCACTCCCTCAGTACTGACGCTCTGACAGTGCAGCACTCCCTCAGTACTGACATTCTGACAGTGCAACACTCCCTCAGTACTGACCCTCTGACAGTGCAACACTCCCTCAGTACTGACCCTCTGACAGTGCAGCAATCCCTCAATACTGACGCTCTGACAGTGCAGCACTCCCTCAGTACTGACGCTCTGACAGTGCAGCACTCCCTCAGTACTGACACTCTGACAGTGCAGCACTCCCTCAGTACTGACCCTCTGACAGTGCAGCACTCCCTCAGTACTGACCCTCTGACAGTGCAACACTCCCTCAGTACTGACCCTCTGACAGTGCAGCATTCCCTCAATACTTTTTTAAAATATATATTTATTAAAGTTTTTTAACACAAGTTTTCTCCCTTACAAACAATAACCCCCCCCCCCCCCCCCCGTAACAAAAAAAAATGATAAATCACGCAGAGCAAGATATATACATGGCAAAATGATATATTTACACAACTTTGTACACTGGCCCTCACCCGTACGTGCCAGTTTCCCCAACCCTTCATGTTATCTTTTGCTCATCCACCCTCCCAGGCAGTCCACCTCCCCCCCCCCCTCCCAGGACGTCCCCTCCACACACCCCCCCCACACCCCCCGCAGGGTTGCTGCTGCTGCTGACCGACTTTCCTCTAACACTGCGCGAGATAGTCTAGGAACGGTTGCCACCGCCTGTAGAACCCCTGCGCAGCCCCTCTCAAGGCGAACTTAATCCTCTCCAACTTTATGAACCCAGCCATATCATTTATCCAGGCCTCCAGGCTTGGGGGGGCTTCGCCTCCTTCCACATTAGCAAGATCCTTTGCCGGGCTACTAGGGACGCAAAGGCCAGAATGCCGGCCTCTTTCGCCTCCTGCACTCCCGGTTCGTCCACTACTCCAAATATTGCTAGCCCCCAGCTTGTCTTGACCCGGACTTTCACCACCTGAAATATTGCTCCCGCCACTCCTCTCCAGAACCCCTCCAGTGCCGGGCATGACCAAAACATATGGACATGGTTCGCCGGGCTCCCTGAGGACCTTCCACATCTGTCCTCTACCCCAAAGAACCTACTCAACCTCGCCCCTGTCAAGTGCGCTCTGTGGACCACCTTAAATTGTATCAGGCTGAGCCTGGCACACGAGGAGGAGGAATTAACCCTACCTAGGGCATCAGCCCACAGACCTTCCTCGATCTCCCCCAGCTCCCCCTCCCATTTACCCTTCAACTCTTCTACCAGCGCTTCCCCCTCTTCTTTCAACTCCTGGTGTATTTCCGACGCCTTGCCCTCCCCGACCCATACACCCGAGATCACCCTATCTTGAACTTCTTGTGTCGGGAGCAACGGGAATTCCCTCACCTGTCGCCTCACAAAAGCCCTCACCTGCATATATCTAAAGGCATTTCCCGGGGGTAACTCGAACTTTTCCTCTAGTGCCCCTAGGCTCGCAAACGTCCCGTCGATGAACAGGTCCCCCATTCTTCTACGATGCCAGCTCTGGAACCCCCCGTCCATCTTCCCCGGGACAAACCAGTGGTTACTCCTGATCGGGGACCACACCGATGCTCCCATTGCACCCCGGTGCTGTCTCCACTGGCTCCAGATCCTTAGCGTTGCTGCCACCACCGGGCTCGTGGTATACTTTGTCGGCGAGAGCAGCAGCAGTGCCGTCACCAACGCCCCCAGGCTCGTTCCCTTGCAGGACGCCATCTCCATCCTCTTCCATGCCGCCCCCTCTCCCTCCATAACCCACTTGCAGATCATCGCCACATTTGCTGCCCAGAAGTAGCTCCCCAGGTTTGGCAGCGCCAACCCTCCTCGGTCCCTACTGCGTTCCAGGAACCCTCTCCTTACTCTCGGGGTCTTATTCGCCCACACAAACCCCATAATACTCCTGCCTACTCTCTTAAAAAAGGCCTTAGTGATCACGATGGGAAGGCACTAAAACACAAACAGAAACCTCGGAAAGACCACCATTTTGACCGACTGCACTCTCCCGCCAGCGAGAGCGGTAACATGTCCCATCTTTTAAAATCCTCCTCCATTTGCTCCACCAACCTCGTCAGATTCAGTTTATGTAGGGCCCCCCAACTCCTGGCTATCTGGATCCCCAGATACCGAAAGCTCCCCTCCGCCCTCCTCAGCGGTAGGTCCCCTATCCCTCTTTCTTGGTCCCCCGCCTGTAATATAAAGAGCTCACTCTTCCCTACATTGAGCTTATCGCCCGAAAACTTCCCAAACTCCCTCAGAGTCTGCATGACCTCCACCATCCCCTCCATTGGGTGTGCCACGTACAGCAACAGGTCATCCGCATATAGCGACACCCGATGCTCTTCTCCCCCTCGGACCACCCCCCTCCATTTATTAGACTCCCTCAATGACATGGCCAATGGTTCGATCGCCAATGCGAGCAACAGGGGGGACAGGGGGCACCCCTGCCTCGTCCCTCGGTACAGTCGAAAGTACTCCGACCTCCGCCGGTTCGTCACTACACTCGCCATCGGGGCTCTGTAAATGAGTTTAACCCAATTGATAAACCCTACCCCGAACCCAAACCTACGCAGCACCTCCCAGAGGTACTCCCACTCTACTCGGTCAAAGGCCTTCTCCGCGTCCATAGCTGCCACTATCTCCGCCTCTCCCTCCTCCGATGGCATCATTATCACGTTTAAGAGCCGCCGCACATTGGTGTTTAGTTGCCTGCCCTTTACAAATCCCGTCTGGTCCTCGTGGATTACCCCCGGGACACAGTCCTCGATCCTCGTGGCCAGCACTTTTGCCAGCAACTTTGCATCCACATTGAGGAGCGAGATCGGCCTGTATGATCCACATTGCAGTGGGTCCTTGTCCTGCTTTAGGATCAAAGAAATTGTCGCTTCCGACATTGTCGGGGGCAGGGTCCCCTCCTCTCTTGCCTCATTAAAGGTCCTCACCAGTAGCGGGGCCAACAGGTCTGCGTACTTCCTGTAGAACTCCACCGGGAATCCGTCCGGTCCCGGGGCCTTCCCCGCCTGCATGCTCCCCAAACCCTTGCTCAGCTCCTCCAACCCAATTGGTGCCCCCAAACCAGCCACCTCTTGCTCCTCCACCCTCGGGAATCTCAGCTGATCTAGGAATCGTCTCATCCCCTCTTCCCCCGCTGGGGGCTGGGATCTGTACAGCTCTTCATAAAAGACCTTGAATACCTCGTTTATTTTCGTCGCACTCCGAACCGTGGCTCCCCTTCCATCTTTGACTCCCCCTATTTCCCTCGCTGCCATCCTCTTACAGAGCTGGTGTGCCAGCATTCGACTAGCCTTTTCCCCATACTCGTAGGTCGCCCCCTGTGCTTTCCTCCACTGTGCCTCCACCTTCCCTGTGGTCAACAGGTCAAACTCCGTCTGGAGCCGTCGTCTTTCCCAAAGTAATCTTTCCTCCGGGGCCTCTGCATATCTCCTGTCCACTCTCAAAATCTCCCCCACTAACCTCTCCCTTTCCGTACCCTCTGTCGTCTCCCTATGAGCCCTAATGGAAATTAGCTCTCCCCTGATCACCGCCTTCAACACCTCCCATACCACCCCCACCCGCACCTCCCCGTTGTCGTTGGCCTCCAAGTACCTTTCGATACACCCCCTCACCTTCCCACACACCACCTCTCCGCCAGCCGCCACAATGGGCATTGGTCCCTCTCCTCTCCCAGCTCCAGTTCCACCCAGTGCGGGGCATGGTCTGAAACGGCTATAGCCGAATACTCCGTCCCCTCCACCCTCGGGATGAGCGCCCTACCCAGAACAAAGAAATCTATCCGGGAGTAGGCTTTGTGTACATGGGAGATGAAAGAAAATTCCCTGGCCTGCGGCCTTGCAAACCGCCATGGGTCCACTCCCCCCATCTGATCCATAAACCCCCTAAGTACCTTGGCCGCCGCCGGCCTCTTTCCAGTCCTTGATTTGGAGCGGTCCAGTGCTGGATCCAACACTGTATTGAAGTCCCCTCCCATTATCAGGCCTCCTATCTCCAGGTCTGGAATGCGCCCCAACATGCGCTTCATGAATCCTGCATCATCCCAGTTCGGGGCGTATGCGTTTACCAACACCACCCACGTCCCTTGCAGCCTACCGCTCACCATTACATATCGCCCTCCATTGTCCACTACAATAGTCTTGGCCTCAAATGACACCCGCTTTCCCACCAATATTGCCACCCCTCTATTCTTCGCGTCCAGTCCTGAGTGGAATACCTGTCCTACCCATCTCTTTCTTAACCTGACCTGGTCCGCCACCTTCAGATGTGTCTCTTGGAGCATGGCCACGTCCGCCTTCAGTCCCTTTAAGTGCGCGAACACTCGAGCCCTCTTCACCGGCCCATTCAGGCCCCTCACATTCCACCTTATCAGCCGGATTGGAGAGGCTCTCACCCCCCCCCCCACGCCCCGCCGACTAGCCATCTCCTTTTCTGGGCCAGCCCCGTGTCCACGCCTCCCTCACCCTCCAGTCCCCCAGAGGGGGGACCCCCGTCCCGACCACCTCTTCTGTGTCCCATTCCCTTTCGGCCAGTGCAGCAGCAACCCTTTTCCCCCCCCTTCCCTCCCTCCCTTCCCCCCGCTAGACCCCTGTCTAGCTTTTTTGCTCCCCCCATGTCACTCCCGTAAGTCAGCTGACGCCTGCTGACCCCGGCTTCCCCCGCCGTCCCATTGACCTCCCCGCGTGGGAGTCTCCCAATCCATATGCATTCCTTCGTTCCCCTTCCCACCTTTCTTCCCGCGCGTGGGAAAACACCCCGCGCTTTCCAAAGCCCGCTCCGCCCCCTCTGGCGCAGCTCCTGTCGCGGCCTTGTCTCTCTCCCCCAGCCCATGTAACATTTCCTGCGCGTGATTGACACCCTATATACAACAACCATCACACATCAAACCCCAAAACATCCCCCCCACCCTCACAAACTCAGTTAGAGTCCAACTTTTCGGCTTGTACAAAGGTCCACGCCTCTTCAGGCGTTTCAAAGTAGTCGTGTTGGCCCTTGTATGTGACCCACAGTCGCGCTGGCTGCAGCATTCCGAATTTCACTTCTTTCCGGTACAACGCCGCTTTGGCCCGGTTGAAACCCGCTCTCCGCTTTGCAACCTCCGTGCTCCAGTCCGGGTATATTTGGATCTCTGCATTGTCCCACTTACTGCTCCGCTCCTTCTTGGCCCATTTCAGGACCCACTCTCTGTCCGTGAACCGGTGGAACGTCACCACCATCGCCCTTGGCGGCTCATTTGCCTGGGGCTTCTTCGGCAGCACCCGATGTGCCCTGTCCAACTCCAGCGGCCTCGAAGGGGCCTTCGTGCCCATCATCGCCTCGAGCATCGTGCTCGCGTATGCCCCGGCATCAGCCCCCTCCACTCCCTCAGGGAGACCCAGGATTCGCAGATTCTTTCTCCTCGACCTGTTCTCCAGGTCTTCGAGTCTTCCCGCCCACCTCTTGTGTAGCGCCTCGTTCTGCTCCACTCTCACCACCAGGCCCGAGATCTCGTCCTCGTTCTGACTGACTTTTTTCTGAACCTCCTGGATCTTAGCTTCGTGGGCCTTCTGCGTGATCCCGAGTCCTTCAATTGCCGAAAGCATAGGCGCCAACATCTCCTTGCGCATCTCCTCGCGCTGCTCCTCGAAGCAGCGCTTGATGAACTCCTGCAGCTCCCCTTTGTCCCTGGCCGCCGCCATTTTGTTTTCTTTCCCTCGCTTCTCCCGTTGCTCCAGTGCCGCTCCTTTGGCCGTTACACTTCTGGTCCGTTTCATAGAAGTTGGCAGTGTTTGCTTCACCAGTCTTCCCCAAAAAGTCTGTGGAAACTCCTGAAAAAGGTCTGAGAGTCCGTTCCAGACGGGAGCTGCCGAATGCGCGACCTACTCCTCCATGGCCGCCACCGGAAGCCTCGTCCCTGCTTCTTCAATGGCCTTGGTAGATCTTTTCACAATTGTTCCCTCTGCTGCTAGAATTCACCTTTGATAGAGTCACGTCAGATTGCAGCTTTAAGCTTGCCCTTCCCCCGCCTGCATGCTGGAAGAGGCTTTTGTCTAAACCTGCAGCCAAAGCCAAATCTTTTACTGTTTCTGCCGGGTCTGGCAGCCAAAAGACATAACATTCCTGGGGGACACTGTCAGGGGAATGCCGCAGTCTTCTTCCCACACCGGGAAATGTCAAACAAATGCCGTGGGGGCCCTGTAAAAGAGCCCAAAAGTCCGTTCCAAGCGGGAGCTACCGAATATGCGACCTAGCTCTGCATAGCCGCACCCGGAAGTCCTCGCATTCCCTCAATTCTGACCTTCTGACAGTGCAGCACTCCCTCAGTACTGACACTCTGACAGTGCAGCATTCCCTCAATACTGACACTCCGACAGTGCAGCACTCCCTCAGTACTGACACTCCGACAGTGCAGCACTCCCTCAGTACTGACACTCCAACAGTGCAGCACTCCCTCAGTACTGACACTCCGACAGTGCAGCACTCCCTCAGTACTGACACTCTGACAGTGCAACATTCCCTCAATACTGACACTCCGACAGTGCAGCACTCCCTTAGTACTGACACTCCGACAGTGCAGCACTCCCTCAGTACTGACACTCCAACAGTGCAGCACTCCCTCAGTACTGACACTCCGACAGTGCAGCACTCCCTCAGTACTGACACTCTGACAGTGCAACATTCCCTCAATACTGACACTCCGACAGTGCAGCACTCCCTCACTACTGACACTCCGACAGTGCAGCACTCCCTCAATACTGACACTCCGACAGTGCAGCACTCCCTCAGTACTGACCCTCTGACAGTGCAGCATTCCCTCAGTACTGACCCTCTGACAGTGCAGCACTCCCTCAGTACTGACACTCTAACAGTGCGGCACTCCCTCATTACTGACCCTCTGACAGTGCATCATTCCCTCAGTACTGACCCTCCTACAGTGCAGCGCCCCCTCAGTACTGACCCTCTGACAGTGCAGCGCTCCCTCAGTACTGACTCTCCGACAGTGCAGCACTCCCTCAGTACTGACCCTCTGACAGTGCAGCACTCTCTCAGTACTGACCCTCTGTCAGTGCAGCACTCTCTCAGTACTGTCTCTCTGACAGTGCAGCACTCTCTCAGTACTGACCCTTTGACAGTGCAGCACTCCCTCAGTACTGACTCTCTGACAGTGCAGCATTCCCTCAATACTGACCCTCTGACAGTGCAGCATTCCCTCAATACTGACGCTCCGACAGTGCAGCACTCCCTCAGTACTGACACTCCGACAGTGCAGCACTGCCTCAGTACTGACCCTCTTACAGTGCAGCACTCCCTCAGTACTGACCCTCCGACAGTGCAGCACACCCTCAGTGCCGACCCTCCGACAGTGCAGCATTCCCTCAGTACAGACCCTCCGACAGTGCAGCACTCCCTCAATACTGACCTTCTGACAGTGCACCACTCCCTCAGTCCTGACACTCTGACAGTGCAACACTCCCTCAGTACTGACCCTCTGACAGTGCAGCATTCCCTCAATACTGACCCTCTGACAGTGCAGCACTCCCTCAGTGCTGACCCTCCAACAGTGCAGCATTCCCTCAATTCTGACCTTCTGACAGTGCAGCACTCCCTCAGTACTGACACTCTGACAGTGCAGCATTCCCTCAATACTGACACTCCGACAGTGCAGCACTCCCTCAGTACTGACACTCCGACAGTGCAGCACTCCCTCAGTACTGACACTCCAACAGTGCAGCACTCGCTCAGTACTGACACTCCGACAGTGCAACATTCCCTCAATACTGACACTCCGACAGTGCAGCACTCCCTCACTACTGACACTCCGACAGTGCAGCACTCCCTCAATACTGACACTCCGACAGTGCAGCACTCCCTCAGTACTGACCCTCTGACAGTGCAGCATTCCCTCAGTACTGACCCTCTGACAGTGCAGCACTCCCTCAGTACTGACACTCTAACAGTGCGGCACTCCCTCATTACTGACCCTCTGACAGTGCATCATTCCCTCAGTACTGACCCTCCTACAGTGCAGCGCCCCCTCAGTACTGACCCTCTGACAGTGCAGCGCTCCCTCAGTACTGACTCTCCGACAGTGCAGCACTCCCTCAGTGCTGACCCTCTGACAGTGCAGCACTCTCTCAGTACTGACCCTCTGTCAGTGCAGCACTCTCTCAGTACTGTCCCTCTGACAGTGCAGCACTCTCTCAGTACTGACCCTTTGACAGTGCAGCACTCCCTCAGTACTGACTCTCTGACAGTGCAGCATTCCCTCAATACTGACCCTCTGACAGTGCAGCATTCCCTCAATACTGACGCTCCGACAGTGCAGCACTCCCTCAGTACTGACACTCCGACAGTGCAGCACTGCCTCAGTACTGACCATCTTACAGTGCAGCACTCCCTCAGTACTGACCCTCCGACAGTGCAGCACTCCCTCAGTGCCGACCCTCTGACAGTGCAGCATTCCCTCAGTACAGACCCTCCGACAGTGCAGCACTCCCTCAATACTGACCTTCTGACAGTGCACCACTCCCTCAGTCCTGACACTCTGACAGTGCAACACTCCCTCAGTACTGACCCTCTGACAGTGCAGCATTCCCTCAATACTGACCCTCTGACAGTGCAGCACTCCCTCAGTGCTGACCCTCCAACAGTGCAGCATTCCCTCAGTACAGACCCTCCGACAGTGCAGCACTCCCTCAATACTGACCTTCTGACAGTGCAGCACTCCCCCAGTCCTGACACTCTGACAGTGCAACACTCCCTCAGTACTGATCCTCTGACAGTGCAGCATTCCCTCAATACTGACCCTTTGACAGTGCAGCACTCCCTCAGTCCTGACACTCTGACAGTGCAGCATTCCCTCAATACTGACACTCCGACAGTGCAGCACTCCCTCAGTACTGACACTCCAACAGTGCAGCACTGCCTCAGTACTGACACTACGACAGTGCAACATTCCCTCAATTCTGACCCTCCAACAGTGCAGCACTCCCTCAGTACTGCCCCTCTGACAGTGCGGCACTCCTCAGTACTGACTCTCCCACAGTGCAGCACTCCCTCAGTACTGACCCTCTGACAGTGCAGCACTCCCTCAGTACTGACACTCCGACAGTGCAGCACTCCCTCAGTACTGACACTCCAACAGTGCAGCACTCCCTCAGTACTGACACTCCGACAGTGCAGCACTCCCTCAGTACTGACACTCTGACAGTGCAACATTCCCTCAATACTGACACTCCGACAGTGCAGCACTCCCTTAGTACTGACACTCCGACAGTGCAGCACTCCCTCAGTACTGACACTCCAACAGTGCAGCACTCCCTCAGTACTGACACTCCGACAGTGCAGCACTCCCTCAGTACTGACACTCTGACAGTGCAACATTCCCTCAATACTGACACTCCGACAGTGCAGCACTCCCTCACTACTGACACTCCGACAGTGCAGCACTCCCTCAATACTGACACTCCGACAGTGCAGCACTCCCTCAGTACTGACCCTCTGACAGTGCAGCATTCCCTCAGTACTGACCCTCTGACAGTGCAGCACTCCCTCAGTACTGACACTCTAACAGTGCGGCACTCCCTCATTACTGACCCTCTGACAGTGCATCATTCCCTCAGTACTGACCCTCCTACAGTGCAGCGCCCCCTCAGTACTGACCCTCTGACAGTGCAGCGCTCCCTCAGTACTGACTCTCCGACAGTGCAGCACTCCCTCAGTACTGACCCTCTGACAGTGCAGCACTCTCTCAGTACTGACCCTCTGTCAGTGCAGCACTCTCTCAGTACTGTCTCTCTGACAGTGCAGCACTCTCTCAGTACTGACCCTTTGACAGTGCAGCACTCCCTCAGTACTGACTCTCTGACAGTGCAGCATTCCCTCAATACTGACCCTCTGACAGTGCAGCATTCCCTCAATACTGACGCTCCGACAGTGCAGCACTCCCTCAGTACTGACACTCCGACAGTGCAGCACTGCCTCAGTACTGACCCTCTTACAGTGCAGCACTCCCTCAGTACTGACCCTCCGACAGTGCAGCACACCCTCAGTGCCGACCCTCCGACAGTGCAGCATTCCCTCAGTACAGACCCTCCGACAGTGCAGCACTCCCTCAATACTGACCTTCTGACAGTGCACCACTCCCTCAGTCCTGACACTCTGACAGT
Source organism: Scyliorhinus torazame (assembly GCF_047496885.1). Classification (NCBI taxonomy): domain Eukaryota; kingdom Metazoa; phylum Chordata; class Chondrichthyes; order Carcharhiniformes; family Scyliorhinidae; genus Scyliorhinus; species Scyliorhinus torazame. The sequence goes on from NC_092718.1 coordinate 198,371,319, forward strand.
GCAACACTCCCTCAGTACTGACCCTCTGACAGTGCAGCATTCCCTCAATACTGACCCTCTGACAGTGCAGCACTCCCTCAGTGCTGACCCTCCAACAGTGCAGCATTCCCTCAATTCTGACCTTCTGACAGTGCAGCACTCCCTCAGTACTGACACTCTGACAGTGCAGCATTCCCTCAATACTGACACTCCGACAGTGCAGCACTCCCTCAGTACTGACACTCCGACAGTGCAGCACTCCCTCAGTACTGACACTCCAACAGTGCAGCACTCGCTCAGTACTGACACTCCGACAGTGCAACATTCCCTCAATACTGACACTCCGACAGTGCAGCACTCCCTCACTACTGACACTCCGACAGTGCAGCACTCCCTCAATACTGACACTCCGACAGTGCAGCACTCCCTCAGTACTGACCCTCTGACAGTGCAGCATTCCCTCAGTACTGACCCTCTGACAGTGCAGCACTCCCTCAGTACTGACACTCTAACAGTGCGGCACTCCCTCATTACTGACCCTCTGACAGTGCATCATTCCCTCAGTACTGACCCTCCTACAGTGCAGCGCCCCCTCAGTCCTGACACTCTGACAGTGCAACACTCCCTCAGTACTGACCCTCTGACAGTGCAGCATTCCCTCAATACTGACCCTCTGACAGTGCAGCACTCCCTCAGTGCTGACCCTCCAACAGTGCAGCATTCCCTCAATTCTGACCTTCTGACAGTGCAGCACTCCCTCAGTACTGACACTCTGACAGTGCAGCATTCCCTCAATACTGACACTCCGACAGTGCAGCACTCCCTCAGTACTGACACTCCGACAGTGCAGCACTCCCTCAGTACTGACACTCCAACAGTGCAGCACTCGCTCAGTACTGACACTCCGACAGTGCAACATTCCCTCAATACTGACACTCCGACAGTGCAGCACTCCCTCACTACTGACACTCCGACAGTGCAGCACTCCCTCAATACTGACACTCCGACAGTGCAGCACTCCCTCAGTACTGACCCTCTGACAGTGCAGCATTCCCTCAGTACTGACCCTCTGACAGTGCAGCACTCCCTCAGTACTGACACTCTAACAGTGCGGCACTCCCTCATTACTGACCCTCTGACAGTGCATCATTCCCTCAGTACTGACCCTCCTACAGTGCAGCGCCCCCTCAGTACTGACCCTCTGACAGTGCAGCGCTCCCTCAGTACTGACTCTCCGACAGTGCAGCACTCCCTCAGTGCTGACCCTCTGACAGTGCAGCACTCTCTCAGTACTGACCCTCTGTCAGTGCAGCACTCTCTCAGTACTGTCCCTCTGACAGTGCAGCACTCTCTCAGTACTGACCCTTTGACAGTGCAGCACTCCCTCAGTACTGACTCTCTGACAGTGCAGCATTCCCTCAATACTGACCCTCTGACAGTGCAGCATTCCCTCAATACTGACGCTCCGACAGTGCAGCACTCCCTCAGTACTGACACTCCGACAGTGCAGCACTGCCTCAGTACTGACCATCTTACAGTGCAGCACTCCCTCAGTACTGACCCTCCGACAGTGCAGCACTCCCTCAGTGCCGACCCTCCGACAGTGCAGCATTCCCTCAGTACAGACCCTCCGACAGTGCAGCACTCCCTCAATACTGACCTTCTGACAGTGCACCACTCCCTCAGTCCTGACACTCTGACAGTGCAACACTCCCTCAGTACTGACCCTCTGACAGTGCAGCATTCCCTCAATACTGACCCTCTGACAGTGCAGCACTCCCTCAGTGCTGACCCTCCAACAGTGCAGCATTCCCTCAGTACAGACCCTCCGACAGTGCAGCACTCCCTCAATACTGACCTTCTGACAGTGCAGCACTCCCCCAGTCCTGACACTCTGACAGTGCAACACTCCCTCAGTACTGATCCTCTGACAGTGCAGCATTCCCTCAATACTGACCCTTTGACAGTGCAGCACTCCCTCAGTCCTGACACTCTGACAGTGCAGCATTCCCTCAATACTGACACTCCGACAGTGCAGCACTCCCTCAGTACTGACACTCCAACAGTGCAGCACTGCCTCAGTACTGACACTACGACAGTGCAACATTCCCTCAATTCTGACCCTCCAACAGTGCAGCACTCCCTCAGTACTGCCCCTCTGACAGTGCGGCACTCCTCAGTACTGACTCTCCCACAGTGCAGCACTCCCTCAGTACTGACCCTCTGACAGTGCAGCACTCCCTCAGTACTGACACTCTGACAGTGGAGCACTCCCTCAGTACTGACACTCTAACAGTGCGGCACTCCCTCAGTACTGACCCTCTGACAGTGCAGCGCTCCCTCAGTACTGACTCTCCGACAGTGTAGCACTCCCTCAGTACTGACCCTCTGACAGTGCAGCACTCTCTCAGTACTGACCCTCTGACAGTGCAGCACTCCATCAGTCCTGACACTCTGACAGTGCAGCACTCCCTCAGTCCTGACACCCTGACAGGGCAGCAATCCCTCATTGCTGACCGTCTGACAGTGCAGCACTCCCTCAGTACAGACGCTCCAACAGTGCAGCAATCCCTCAGTACTGACCCTCTGACTGTGCAGCACTCTCTGTACTGACCCTCCGACAGTGCAGCATTCCCTCAGTACAGACCCTCCGACAGTGAGTGCAGCACTCCCTCAATACTCACCCTCTGACAGTGCAGCACTCCATCAGAACTGACCCTCCGACAGTGTAGCACTCCCTTAGTACTGACACTCTGACAGTGTGGCACTCCCTCAGTACTGACCCTCTGACAGTGCAGCATTCCCTCAATACTGACCCTCTGGCAGTGCAGCACTCCCTCAGTACTGACCCTCTGACAGTGCAGCATTCCCTCAATACTGACCCTCTGACAGTGCAGCACTCCCTCAGTGCTGACCCTCCGACTGTGCAGCACTCCCTCAGTGCCAACCCTCCGACAGTGCAGCACTCCCTCAGTACTGACACTCTGACAGTGTGGCACTCCCTCAGTACTGACACTCTGACAGTGCAGCATTCCCTCAATACAGCCCCGCCGACAGTGCAGCACGCCCTCAGTACTGACCCTCTGACAGTGCAGCCCTCCCTCAGTACTGACCCTCCTACAGTGCAGCACTCCCTCAGTTCCGACCCTCCGACAGTGCAGCATTCCCTCAGTAGAGACCCTCCGACTGTGCAGCATTCCCTCAGTACAGACCCGCCGACAGTGCAGCACTCCCTCAATACTGACCTTCTGACAGTGCAGCACTCCCTCAGTTCTGACCCTCTGACAGTGCAGCCCTCCCTCAGTACTGACCCTCCGACAGTGCAGCACTCCCTCAGTGCCGACCCTCCGACAGTGCAGCATTCCCTCAGTAGAGACCCTCCGACAGTGCAGCACTCCCTCAGTACTGACACTCTGACAGTGTGGCACTCCCTCAGTACTGACACTCTGACAGTGCAGCATTCCCTCAATACTGACCCTCTGACAGTGCAGCACTCCCTCAGTACAGACGCTCCAACAGTGCAGCACTCCCTCAGTAATGACACTCCGACAGTGCAGCACTCCCTCAGTACTGACACTCCGACAGTGCAGCATTCCCTCAGTACTCAGTCTCTGACAGTGAAGCACTCCCTCAATACTGACCCTCTGAAAATGCAGCGCTCCCTCAGTACTGACCCTCTGACAGTGCAGCATTCCCTCAATACTGACCCTCCGACAGTGCAGCACGCCCTCAGTACTGACACTCTGACAGTGCAGCACTCCCTCAGTACTGACACTCTAACAGTGCGGCACTCCCTCATTACTGACCCTCTGACAGTGCATCATTCCCTCAGTACTGACCCTCCTACAGTGCAGCGCCCCCTCAGTACTGACCCTCTGACAGTGCAGCGCTCCCTCAGTACTGACTCTCCGACAGTGCAGCACTCCCTCAGTGCTGACCCTCTGACAGTGCAGCACTCTCTCAGTACTGACCCTCTGTCAGTGCAGCACTCTCTCAGTACTGTCCCTCTGACAGTGCAGCACTCTCTCAGTACTGACCCTTTGACAGTGCAGCACTCCCTCAGTACTGACTCTCTGACAGTGCAGCATTCCCTCAATACTGACCCTCTGACAGTGCAGCATTCCCTCAATACTGACGCTCCGACAGTGCAGCACTCCCTCAGTACTGACACTCCGACAGTGCAGCACTGCCTCAGTACTGACCATCTTACAGTGCAGCACTCCCTCAGTACTGACCCTCCGACAGTGCAGCACTCCCTCAGTGCCGACCCTCCGACAGTGCAGCATTCCCTCAGTACAGACCCTCCGACAGTGCAGCACTCCCTCAATACTGACCTTCTGACAGTGCACCACTCCCTCAGTCCTGACACTCTGACAGTGCAACACTCCCTCAGTACTGACCCTCTGACAGTGCAGCATTCCCTCAATACTGACCCTCTGACAGTGCAGCACTCCCTCAGTGCTGACCCTCCAACAGTGCAGCATTCCCTCAGTACAGACCCTCCGACAGTGCAGCACTCCCTCAATACTGACCTTCTGACAGTGCAGCACTCCCCCAGTCCTGACACTCTGACAGTGCAACACTCCCTCAGTACTGATCCTCTGACAGTGCAGCATTCCCTCAATACTGACCCTTTGACAGTGCAGCACTCCCTCAGTCCTGACACTCTGACAGTGCAGCATTCCCTCAATACTGACACTCCGACAGTGCAGCACTCCCTCAGTACTGACACTCCAACAGTGCAGCACTGCCTCAGTACTGACACTACGACAGTGCAACATTCCCTCAATTCTGACCCTCCAACAGTGCAGCACTCCCTCAGTACTGCCCCTCTGACAGTGCGGCACTCCTCAGTACTGACTCTCCCACAGTGCAGCACTCCCTCAGTACTGACCCTCTGACAGTGCAGCACTCCCTCAGTACTGACACTCTGACAGTGGAGCACTCCCTCAGTACTGACACTCTAACAGTGCGGCACTCCCTCAGTACTGACCCTCTGACAGTGCAGCGCTCCCTCAGTACTGACTCTCCGACAGTGTAGCACTCCCTCAGTACTGACCCTCTGACAGTGCAGCACTCTCTCAGTACTGACCCTCTGACAGTGCAGCACTCCATCAGTCCTGACACTCTGACAGTGCAGCACTCCCTCAGTCCTGACACCCTGACAGGGCAGCAATCCCTCATTGCTGACCGTCTGACAGTGCAGCACTCCCTCAGTACAGACGCTCCAACAGTGCAGCAATCCCTCAGTACTGACCCTCTGACTGTGCAGCACTCTCTGTACTGACCCTCCGACAGTGCAGCATTCCCTCAGTACAGACCCTCCGACAGTGAGTGCAGCACTCCCTCAATACTCACCCTCTGACAGTGCAGCACTCCATCAGAACTGACCCTCCGACAGTGTAGCACTCCCTTAGTACTGACACTCTGACAGTGTGGCACTCCCTCAGTACTGACCCTCTGACAGTGCAGCATTCCCTCAATACTGACCCTCTGGCAGTGCAGCACTCCCTCAGTACTGACCCTCTGACAGTGCAGCATTCCCTCAATACTGACCCTCTGACAGTGCAGCACTCCCTCAGTACAGACGCTCCAACAGTGCAGCACTCCCTCAGTAATGACACTCCGACAGTGCAGCACTCCCTCAGTACTGACACTCTGACAGTGTGGCACTCCCTCAGTACTGACACTCTGACAGTGCAGCATTCCCTCAATACTGACCCTCCGACAGTGCAGCACGCCCTCAGTACTGACACTCTGACAGTGCAGCACACCCTCAGTACTGACCCTCCTACAGTGCAGCGCTCCCTCAGTACTGACTCTCCGACAGTGTAGCACTCCCTCAGTACTGACCCTCCGACTGTGCAGCATTCCCTCAGTACAGACCCGCCGACAGTGCAGCACTCCCTCAATACTGACCTTCTGACAGTGCAGCACTCCCTCAGTTCTGACCCTCTGACAGTGCAGCCCTCCCTCAGTACTGACCCTCCGACAGTGCAGCACTCCCTCAGTGCCGACCCTCCGACAGTGCAGCATTCCCTCAGTAGAGACCCTCCGACAGTGCAGCACTCCCTCAGTACTGACACTCTGACAGTGTGGCACTCCCTCAGTACTGACACTCTGACAGTGCAGCATTCCCTCAATACTGACCCTCTGACAGTGCAGCACTCCCTCAGTACAGACGCTCCAACAGTGCAGCACTCCCTCAGTAATGACACTCCGACAGTGCAGCACTCCCTCAGTACTGACCCTCTGACAGTGCAGCATTCCCTCAGTACTCAGTCTCTGACAGTGAAGCACTCCCTCAATACTGACCCTCTGAAAATGCAGCGCTCCCTCAGTACTGACCCTCTGACAGTGCAGCATTCCCTCAATACTGACACTCTGACAGTGCGGCACTCCCTCAGTACTGACACTCTGACATTACAGCACTCCCTCAGTACTGACCCTCTGACAGTGCAGCGCTCCCTCAGTACTGACTCACCGACAGTGCAGCACTCCCTCAGTACTGACCCTCCGACCGTGCAGCACTCCCTCAGTGCCGACCCTCCGACAGTGCAGCATTCCCTCAGTGCCGACTCCGCCGACAGTGCAGCACTCCCTCAATACTGACCTTCTGACAGTGCAGCACTCCCTCAATACTGACCCTCCGACAGTGCAGCACTCCCTCAGTGCCGACCCTCCGACAGTGCAGCATTCCCTCAGTAGAGACCCTCCGACAGTGCAGCACTCCCTCAATACTGACCTTCTGACAGTGCAGCACTCCCTCAGTCCTGACACTCTGACAGTGCAACACTCCCTCAGTACTGACCCTCTGACAGTGCAGCATTCCCTCAATACTGACCCTCTGACAGTGCAGCACTCCCTCAGTCCTGACACTCCGACAGTGCAGCACTGCCTCAGTACTGACACTCTGACAGTGCAACATTCCCTCAATTCTGACCCTCCGACAGTGCAGCACTGCCTCAGTACTGACACTCCGACAGTGCAGCAGTCCCTCAATACTGACACTCCGACAGTGCAGCACTCCCTCAGTGCTGACACTCCGACAGTGCAGCACTCCCTCAGAACTGACCCTCTGACAGTGCAGCATTCCCTCAGTACTCAGTCTCCGACAGTGCAGCACTCCCTCAGTACTGACACTCCGACAGTGCAGCACTCCCTCAGTACTGACACTCTGACAGTGCAGCACTCCCTCAGTACTGACACTCCGACAGTGCAGCACTCCCTCAGTACTGACACTCCGACAGTGCAGCACTCCCTCAGAACTGACCCTCTGACAGTGCAGCATTCCCTCAGTACTCAGTCTCTGACAGTGCAGCACTCCCTCAATACTGACCCTCTGAAAATGCAGCACTCCCTCAGAACTGACCCTCTGACAGTGCAGCATTCCCTCAGTACTGACCCTCTGACAGTGCAGCACTCCCTCAATACTGACCCTCTGAAAATGCAGCATTCCCTCAATACTGACACTCCTACAGTGCAGCGCTCCCTCAGTACTGACTCTCCGACAGTGCAGCACTCCCTCAGTGCTGACCCTCCGACTGTGCAGCACTCCCTCAGTACTGACACTCTGACAGTGCAGCACGCCCTCAGTACTGACACTCTGACAGTGCAGCGCTCCCTCAGTACTGACTCTCCGACAGTGCAGCACTCCCTCAGTGCTGACCCTCCGACTGTGCAGCACTCCCTCAGTGCCAACCCTCCGACAGTGCAGCACGCCCTCAGTACTGACCCTCCGACTGTGCAGCACTCCCTCAGTGCCAACCCTCCGACAGTGCAGCATTCCCTCAGTACAGCCCCGCCGACAGTGCAGCACTCCCTCAGTACTGACCCTCTGACAGTGCAGCCCTCCCTCAGTACTGACCCTCCGACAGTGCAGCACTCCCTCAGTTCCGACCCTCCGACAGTGCAGCATTCCCTCAGTAGAGACCCTCCGACAGTGCAGCACTCCCTCAATACTGACCTTCTGACAGTGCAGCACTCCCTCAGTCCTGACACTCTGACAGTGCAACACTCCCTCAGTACTGGCCCTCTGACAGTGCAGCATTCCCTCAATACTGACCCTCTGACAGTGCAGCACTCCCTCAGTCCTGACCCTCCGACAGTGCAGCACTCCCTCAGTACTGACACTCCGACAGTGCAGCACTGCCTCAGTACTGACACTCTGACAGTGCAACATTCCCTCAATTCTGACCCTCCGACAGTGCAGCACTGCCTCAGTACTGACACTCCGACAGTGCAGCAGTCCCTCAATACTGACACTCCGACAGTGCAGCACTCCCTCAGTACTGACCCTCTGACAGTGCAGCATTCCCTCAGTACTCAGCCTCTGACAGTGCAGCACTCCCTCAGTACTGACCCTCTGAAAATGCAGCGCTCCGTCAGTACTGACCCTCTGACAGTGCAGCACTCCCTCAGTACTGACTCACCGACAGTGCAGCACTCCCTCAGTACTGACCCTCCGACAGTGCAGCACTCCCTCAGTGCCGACCCTCCGACAGTGCAGCACTGCTTCAGTACTGACACTCTGACAGTGCGGCACTCCCTCAGTACTGACACTCTGACATTACAGCACTCCCTCAGTACTGACCCTCTGACAGTGCAGCGCTCCCTCAGTACTGACTCACCGACAGTGCAGCACTCCCTCAGTACTGACCCTCCGACCGTGCAGCACTCCCTCAGTGCCGACCCTCCGACAGTGCAGCATTCCCTCAGTACAGACCCTCCGACAGTGCAGCACTCCCTCAATACTGACCTTCTGACAGTGCAGCACTCCCTCAATACTGACCCTCTGACAGTGCAGCACTCCCTCAGTACTGATCCTCCGACAGTGCAGCACTCCCTCAGTGCCGACTCTCCGACAGTGCAGCGTTCCCTCAGTACAGACCCTCCGACAGTGCAGCACTCCCTCAATACTGACCTTCTGACAGTGCAGCGCTCCCTCAGTCCTGACACTTTGACAGTGCAACACTCCCTCAATACTGACCCTCTGACAGTGCAGCACTCCCTCAATACTGACCCTCTGACAGTGCAGCACTCCCTCAGTACTGACTCTCCGACAGTGCAGCACTCCCTCCGTACTGACTCTCCGACAGTGCAGCACTCCCTCAGTACTGAATCTCCGACAGTGCAGCATTCCCTCAATACTGACCCTCTGACAGTGCAGCACTCCCTCAGTACTGACTCTCCGACAGTGCAGCACTGCTTCAGTACTGACACTCTGACAGTGCGCCACTCCCTCAGTACTGACAGTCTGACATTACAGCACTGCCTCAGTACTGACCCTCTGACAGTGCAGCGCTCCCTCAGTACTGACCCTCCGACAGTGCAGCACTCCCTCAGTGCCGACCCTCCGACAGTGCAGCATTCCTCAGTACAGACCCTCCGACAGTGCAGCACTCCCTCAATACTGACCTTATGACAGTGCAGCACTCCCTCAATACTGACCCTCTGACAGTGCAGCACTCCCTCAGTACTGACCCTCCGACAGTGCAGCACTCCCTCAGTGCCGACCCTCCGACAGTGCAGCATTCCCTCAGTACAGACCCTCTTACAGTGCAGCACTCCCTCAATACTGACCTTCTGACAGTGCAGCGCTCCCTCAGTCCTGACACTTTGACAGTGCAACACTCCCTCAGTATTGACCCTCTGACAGTGCAGCATTCCCTCAATACTGACCCTCTGACAGTGCAGCACTCCCTCAGTACTGACACTCTGACAGTGCCGCATTCCCTCAATCCTGACACTCTGTCAGTGCAGCACTCCCTCAATTGACTCCAAGGAATGAGTGGTCCAAACTGAGTCTCAGCTGAGAGTCGGAAGAGGAGATAGAGATTCAGGCAGATGGAAATATATGTGGAGAAGGTGATCGATAGAAATTCAGATCCAAAGACAATTAGAGAAACAATTAATTGGGGACGTACAGAGGAACACAGAAGAAAATATAGGAACAGAGACAGAACCTTGTTTATTCTCTCTTCAGGTAATACTGAAGCACATCAATGGTTTCAATCTATTTTTGTGTGACTAAACTTACATCAATTGACATATAGTACATAGAACATAGAAAAATACAGCACAGAACAGGCCCTTCAGCTCACGATGTTGTGCCGAACCTTTGTCCTAGATTAATCATAGATTATCATAGAATTTACAGTGCCGAAGGAGGCCATTCGGCCCTTCGAGTCTGCACCGGTTCTTGGAAAAAGCACCCTACCCAAAGTCAACACCTCCACCCTATCCCCACAACCCAGTAACCCCACCCAACACTAAGAGCAATTTTGGACACTAAGGGCAATTTATCATGGCCAATCCACCTAACCCGCACATCTTTGGACTGTGCGAGGAAAGCGGAGCACCCGGAGGAAACTCATGCACACACGGGGAGGATGTGCAGCTCCGCACAGACAGTGACCCAAGATGGAGTCGAACCTGGGACCATGGAGCTGTGAAGCAATTGTGCTATCCACAATGCTACCGTGCAGCCCTTAAGAACAAATTAATCTACACTATATCATTCTACCGTAATCCATGTACCTATCCAATAGCCGCTTGAAGGTCCCTAATGTTTCCGACTCAACTACTTCCACAGGCAGTGCATTCCATGCCCCCACTACTCTCTGGGTAAAGAACCTACCTCTGACATCCCCCCTATATCTTCCATCATTCACCTAAAATTTATATCCCCTTGTAATGGTGTGTTCCACCTGGGGAAAAAGGTCTCTGACTGTCTACTCTATCTATTCCCCTGATCATCTTATAAACCTCTATCAAGTCGCCCCTCATCCTTCTCCGTTCTAATGAGAAAAGGCCTAGCACCCTCAGCCTTTCCTCATAAGACCTACTCTCCATTCCAGGCAACATCCTGGTAAATCTTCTTTGCACCTTTTCCAAAGCTTCCACATCCTTCCTGAAATGAGGCGACCAGAACTGCACACAGTACTCCAAATGTGTCCTTACCAAGGTTTTGTACAGCTGCATCATCACCTCACGGTTCTTAAATTCAATCCCTCTGTTAATGAACGCTAGCAAACCATAGGCCTTCTTCACAGCTCTATCCACTTGAGTGCAACTTTCAAAGATCTATGAACATAGACCCCAAGATCTCTCTGCTCCTCCACATTGCCAAGAACCCTACCATTAACCCTGTATTCCGCATTCATATTTGTCCTTCCAAAATGAACAACCTCACACTTTTCAGGGTTAAACTCCATCTGCCACTTCTCAGCCCAACTCTGCATCCTATCTATGTCTCTTTGCAGCCAACAACAGCCTTCCTCACTATCCACAACTCCACCAATCTTCGTATCGTCTGCAAATTTACTGACAAACCCTTCAACTCCCTCATCCAAGTCATTAATGAAAATCACAAACAGCAGAGGACCCAGAACTGATCCCTGCAGTACGCCACAGACAACTGGGATCCAGGCTGAATATTTGCCATCCACCACCACTCTCTGACTTCTATCGGTTAGTCAGTTCGTTATCCAACTGGCCAAATTTCCCACTATACCATGCCTCCTTACTTTCTGCATAAGCCTACCATGGGGAACCTTATCAAATGCCTTACTAAAATCCATGTACGCTACATCCACTGCTTTACCTTCATCCACATGCTTGATCACCTCCTCAAAGAATTCAATAAGATTTGTAAGGCAAGACCTACCCCTCACAAATCCGTGCTGACTATCCCTAATCAAGCAGTGTCTTTCCAGATGCTCAGAAATCCTATCCCTCAGTACCCTTTCCATTACTTTGCCTACCACCGAAGTAAGACTAACTGGCCTGTAATTCCCAGGGTTATCCCTATTCCCTTTTTTGAACAGGGGCACAACATTCGCCACTCTCCAATCCCCTGGTACCACCCCTGTTGACAGTGAGGACGAAAAGATCATTGCCAACGGCTCTGCAATTTCATCTCTTGCTTCCCATAGAATCCTTGGATATATCCCATCAGGCCCAGGGGACTTGGCTATCCGCAAGTTTTTCAAAATGCCCAACACATCTTCCTTCCTAACAATTATTTCCTCGAGCTTACCAGTCTGTTTCACACTGTCCTCTCCAACAATATGGCGCCTCTCATTTGTAAGTCCTGAAGAAAAGTACTCGTTCAAGACCTCTCCTATCTCTTCAGACTCAATACACAATCTCCCGCTACTGTCCTTGATCGGACCTACCCTCGTTCTAGTCATTCTCATATTTCTCACATATGTGTAAAAGGCCTTGGGGTTTTACTTGATCCTACACGCCAAAGATTTTTCATGCCCTCTCTTAGCTCTCCTAATCCCTTTCTTCAGTTCCCTCCTGGCTATCTTGTATCCCGCCAAAGCCCTGTCTGAACCTTGTTTCCTCAGCCTTACATAAGTCTCCTTTTTCGTCTTAACAAGACATTCAACCTCTCTTGTCAACCATGGTTCGACCATCTCTTCCCTGCCTGACAGGGACATACATATCAAGGACACGTAGTACCTGTTCCTTGAACAAGTTCCACATTTCACTTGTGTCCTTCCCTGACAGCCTATTTTCCCAACTTATGCACTTCAATTTTTGTCTGACAGCATCGTATTTACCCTTCCCCCAATTGTAAACCTTGCCCTGTTGCACGCACCTATCCCTGTCCATTACTAAAGTGAAAGTCACAGAATTGTGGTCACTATCTTCCCCATTAACAAATCTATCACTTAACCTGGTTCATTACCAAGTACCAAATCCAATATGGCCTCCCCTCTGGTCGGACAATTTACATACTGTGTTAGAAAAGCTTCCTGGACACACTGCACAAACACTACCCCAGGAGTACAAACAGGAGTGAGTGGGAGCGGGGGGAATGCAGGCTCAGGAGTGAGTGGGAGCGGGGTGGAATGCAGACTCAGGAGTGAGTGGGAGCGGGGGGAATGCAGGCTCAGGAGTGAGTGGGAGCGGTGGGAATGCAGGCTCAGGAGTGAGTGGGAGCAGGGGGAATGCAGGATCAGGAGTGCGTGGGAACGGGGGAATGCAGGCTCAGGAGTGAGTGGGAGCGGGGGGAATGCAGGGTCAGGAGTGAGTGGGAGCGGGGGGAATGCAGACTCAGGAGTGAGAATGAGCGGGGGGAATGCAGGCTGAGGAGTGAGTTGGAGCGGGGTGGAATGCAGGCTCAGGAGTTAGTGGGAGCGGGGGGAATGCAGGCTCAGGAGTGAGTGGGAGCGGGGGGAATGCAGGCTCAGGAGTGAGTGGGAGCGGGGGGAATGCAGGCTCAGGAGTGAGTGGGAGCAGGGGGAATGCAGGCTCAGGTGTGAGTGGGAGCGGGGGGAATGCAGGCTCAGGAGTGAGTGGGAGCGGGGGGAATGCAGGCTCAGGAGTGAGTGTGAGCGGGGGGAACACTACTATTTGATCGAAAGAGTTTCCACTCAATGTTTGGGAAGTTGAAGTCACCCATGACTACTACCCTGTGACTTCTGCACCTTTCCAAAATCTGTTTCCCAATCTGTTCCTCCACATCTCTGCTACTATTGGGGGGCCTATAGAAAACTCCCAACAAGGTGACTGTTCCTTTCCTATTTCTGACTTCAACCCATACTACCTCAGTAGGCAGATCCTCCTCGAACTGCCTTTCTGCAGCTAATATACTATCTCTAATTAACAATGCCACCCCCCCCCCCCCAACTCTTTTACGACCCTCCCTAATCTTATTGAAACATCTATAACCAGGGACCTCCAACAACCATTTCTGCCCCTCTTCTATCCAAGTTTCCGTGATGGCCACCACATCGTAGTCCAAAGTACCGATCCATGCCTTAAGTTCACCCACCTTATTCCTGATGCTTCTTGCGTTGAAGTATACACACTTCAACCCATCTCCGTGCCTGCAAGTACTCTCCTTTGTCAGTGTTCCCTTCCCCACTGCCTCACTACACACTTTGGCGTCCTGAATATCGGCTACCTTAGTTGCTGGACTACAAATCCGTTTCCCATTCCCCTGCCAAATTAGTTTAAACCCTCCTGAAGAGTACTAGAAAACCTCCCTCCCAGGATATTGGTGCCCCTCTGGTTCAGATGCAACCCGTCCTGCTTGTACAAGTCCTACCTTCCCCAGAATGCGCTCCAATTATCAATTCAACATATGAAATATAACGGGCAGGAAAAGACTTATTGGCCATCCAGCCTGGCTTCCCTATTGTTAACATTTCTGTTTCTATGAAAAACAGTTAAACATCAGCTCAATATGTCAATAGAAACACTTCCCTATCCATCTTGTAGACATATTAAATGCGTTTTGAAGACTTATCATTCCTCAGAACATTTTGGAGAAACTAATTGAACTCTTTCTTGAGGCAGAGCCACAGGTTAACATTTTTGGATGAGATGTGTCCGACGTCAAAGAACAAACAAACAAAGAACAAAGAAATGTACAGCACAGGAACAGGCCCTTCGGCCCTCCAAGCCCGTGCCGACCATGCTGCCCGACTAAACTACAATCTTCTACACTTCCTGGGTCCGTATCCCTCTATTCCCATCCTATTCATGTATTTGTCAAGATGCCCCTTAAATGTCACTATCGTCCCTGCTTCCACCACCTCCTCCGGTAGCGAGTTCCAGGCACCCACTACCCTCTGCGTAAAAAACCTGCCTCGTACATCTACTCTAAATCTTGCCCCTCTCACCTTAAACCTATGCCCCCTAGTAATTGACCCCTCTACCCTGGGGAAAAGCCTCTCACCTGCATTGTCCAAGTTTATCCGATTTATGTCAAAGGAGTTTAGTGCTGGTGCTTAAGGCGAGGTCTGCTTAACCTCACTCAGACACTTCTCCAGACAGTCCCCTGTTCATTTGTTTCTTTTCTATCTGTGAACTCTGGGGAGTTTTTATCACTGCTGTTTTTGGAATAACTTGAACATCCCAAAAATTCTTTGAATATCTCATTTTTTACAAAGGTTATTAAAGAGTTGCTAAACAAAAGTACTGTGTTGATTTTAGTAGAATCTGAGTTTTTGTATATCTATGGCACACATATTTCACTCGCATTCCTTAAACTTCATTTTATTCTTTTTCAGTTTGAAACAGTATTTGTTGGCGTTGTTACAATAGAGGCTAAGATTTTTCAGGCCCTTTGGTGATGGGCTGTGAGACAGTTGAGAAAATGGTGTGGAAGGCCCCTGGCTTCCCTCAATCTACCCAAGGTCTCTTTAAGGCTGCTCAGCCCTTGAGGTGCTCTGTCTCTCAGCAGCTGTAACCTCAGCAATGACCACCACTAGCATTGACGCTTCTGAGGCTGTTGACCCTCCGATTACATAGAACATACAGTGCAGAAGGAGGCCATTCGGCCCATCGAGTCTGCACTGACCCACTTAAGCCCTCACTTCCACCCTATCCCCGTAACCCAATAACCCCTTCTAACCTTTTTGGTCACTAGGGCAATTTATCATGGCCAATCCACCTAACCTGCACGTCTTTGGACTGTGGGAGGAAACCGGAGCACCCGGAGGAAACCCACGCAGACACGGGGAGAACGTGCAAACTCCGCACAGACAGTGACCCAGCGGGGAATCGAACCTGGGACCCTGGCGCTGTGAAGCCACAGTGCTATCCACTTGTACTACCATGCTGGTGGATCATAACTGTAATATCCCACATGGGACCTAGGGGATGGAATGATTTTCTTCCCTGTGCTCCTTGCGGAGTACGAGCTCCCCAGGTAGGTACGGGGATCTCTATTAACCTCTGTATAAAATGTCAGCCAGTAAGGGAACGATCAGAACAGGAACCTGGCAGGGAGCTACTGGACAGTGTACATATCGTGTTATAAATAAAACTAAGTTTCTTTATTTTACGCAGTGTGGACTCCTGTGTTCTTATTAAACTGGCAACGAGGAGTAAACTGGCTTGCTGTTGATGCTGTGACCTACCCATTGAGTCATCTCCCCCATTTTCTGGACCCAGGTTTGCATTCACTTGATTCACCGTGCCTCTGTTTGGGAAGTTAGTTTTGACTCCGGTGTTGAAGGCTGGAACCAGTACACAGAAAGGATGTGTTATTTCTTCCAGGCCAACAACATCACGGAGAACGAGTGCCAAACCATCATACTGTTCAAAGCCCCTGGAGCGCACACATTCCGGAGTCTCATATACCCGGCGGCGTCAGATACACAATCGTTCAGACCAGCTCAGGTACTTGTGGTGCAACACTTAAACCTGACCCTGTCGGTGATCATTCAATGATATTGGTTTAATACGGTGGAGAGGTCCCCAGGTGAGTCCGTCACCAAGTTTGTATCATGGCTACGGGAAATATCTGAGTTTTGTGAGTATGGAAATGCTTTATCAGTTATTCCCCGCTATCGTTTGGTCTGTGGTATAAATAATTTGGAAACACAGAAAAAACTTTGGGCCGAAATTTCCCTGACCTTTCAGCAGAAGCTGCAGATCTCCTTGTCCCGGGAAAGTGCGGAACGTGGCGTCCAAGAACACATGGGATGGGGGTGAACGTTTTTGCGGCATCACCAGCCTGGACCGAACGTCGCTGCGACTCAGGCCTCAGGGCAAAGAGCCGTTCGCCGAGAAGTGTGACGTCACCAGACTTGGCTCAAGGCGATTCCAGCCCATGTGTGCCGTTTGGGCGCTAGTGTCTCGGTGTACTTACAGGCAGCAGGAGGGCCAGCGCTCCAGGTGCCCGGGTCGAAGTAGGTGTCAGCCCTGGGCGGGCCTTGCACCTGGATGACCCAGAAGAGGCCGAGGATACATAGAGACATACATAGAAAATAGAAGCAGGAAGACGCCATTCGGCCCTTCAAGCCTGCTCTACCATTCATTATAATCATGACTGATCATCAAGTTTAATACCTTGATCCCGCCTTCTCCATATCTTTAGCCCCAAGAGCGTTATGTAGTTTCGCCTTAAAATTACACAACGTTTTGGCCTCAACTACTTTTTGTGGAGTGAATTTCACAGATTCAGCACTCTCTGGGTGAAGAAAGTTCTCCTCACCTCAGATCTAATATGTTTACCCTTTATTCTCAAACTATGATCCCCAGTTCTGGACTCCCCCACCATCAAGAACATTCTTTCTGAATCTACCCTGTCTAATCCTGTTAGAATTTTATAAGTTTCTATGAGATCCCCTCTCACTCTTCTGAACTCCAATGAATATAATCCAAACCAACTTAGTCTCTCCTCACACGACAGCTCTGGGATCATTGCACTCCCTCCTTGGCAAGAACATCCTTCCTCAGATAAAGACACCAAAACTGTACACAATACACCAGGTGTGACCTCACCAATGTCCACAAAATTGCAGTGAACATCCCTATTCCTATACTCAAATCCGGTCATTATGAAGGCCAACATAGCATTTGACTTCTTTACTGCCTGCTGTACTTGCGTGCTTAATTTCAGCGACTGGTGCACGAGGACACCAAGATCCTGCTGAGTATCCACCTCTCTCAATTTATACCCATTCAAATAATAATCTACCTTCCTAGTTTTGCTATTGAAATAGATAACCTCACATTTATCCACATTATACTGCATCTGCCATGCATGTGCCCACTCACTCAGCCTGTCCAAATCCCGCTGAAGAATCTCTGCACCCTCCTCACAGCTCACCCTCCCACCCAACCTGTATCATCTGCAAATTTGGAGATAATACATTTACCTTCCTTTTTCAAATCATTAGTATATAATGTGAATAGTTGGGGGCCCTAGCACAGATCCTTGCGGTACCCCACTAGTCACTGCCAGCCAATCGGAAAAAGACCCATTTAATCCAACTTTTTGCTTCCTGTCTGCTGATCAGTTTTCTATCCACAATCCCATGTGATTTAACTTTATGTATTAATCTGCTATGTGCGACCTTGTCGCGAGCCTTCTGAAAGTCTAAATGAACCACATCCACCAGTTCTCCCTGATCAACTCTACTATTTACATCTTCAAAGCATTCCAGTAGATTTGTCAAGCATGATTTTTCTTTTCTCCAAGTGGGATCTGGTGGTCTGTGTGTACTGAGCAAGCTCCCAAGGTTTTCCAGCCTGGCTTGGGTACCATTAACAAGGCCCTGTCCAAGATCCAGGTGGACCCGGAGGCCCAACCCTGATATTTCCGTGCCCACCTGGTTCCCTGTGCTTCAGTGAAGAAAGGAGAGACAGAACTTTGTCGTTTGAAGAATTTGGGCATCATTGGGCCTGTGCACCTCCCTGTAATGAAGCGGGATAAGACAGTTTGACTATAAATTGACGGTGAACATGGCTTTGAGGTTGGACCGCTATCCTTTACCGTGCATCGAGGATTTGTATGCAATATTGACCGGTGACTGTACGTTTACAAAATTGGACATGGGCAACGCGTATCTACAGCTGGAGCTGGATAAATCATCATGGAAGTATGTCACGATCAATACGCACAAGGGACTCTATAAACTCCAATTCGGGGTATCCTCGGCGTGCGCAGTCTGTCAGTACGTCATGGAGAACATCCTGCGGGGATTACCACGCGTTGCGGTTTACTTAGGTGACGTGTTCGTCACATGAACCACAGACCAGGAATATTTGCGAACCTCGAGGAGATGTTGAAATGTTTTTCAGAGTATGGGGTCTGCCTGCGCCATGCGAAGTGCGTGTTTCGTGTGAAAGAAGTGGTATATTTGGGGTATCAGGTGGACTGAGACGGCCTGTACCCAGTCGCTGCGAAAGTGCGAGCCATCAAAATGAACCCCTGCCCTGTGAGACACCACTGAGCTTTGCTCCTTTCTTGGACTAGCAAATTACTATTGGGGCTTCATTCCAAATCTGGCGACTATCCTGGTCCCCCTTCACTTGCTCCTCAAGAAGCACCAGCCTCAGGAATGGAGCAAGGCCCAGGATGAGGTGTTTAAGAAGGTGAAACGATGATTGTCCCCTTCGGGTGTGTTGATGCATTTTGAACCTTTGAAACTATTATTCATCACGTGCGATGAATTGCCGAATGGGATTAGGGTAGTGCTGTCTCACCGGATGAGCGATGGCTGTGAACGTCCGATCGCCTTTGCCTCCTGGATGCTTGGTGTGGTTGAGAGAAAATATACCCAAATAGAATAAGACGGTCTGGTGGTCGTCTTTGGTGTAAAGCACTTTCATCAATATGTCTATGGCCGCCATTTCTATATCATCACGGATCACAAGCCGTAGCTGGGGGCCTTCCGTGAAGACAAGGCGATCCCACCAACTGCATCTGCGAGGATTCAATGCTGGGCCTTGTTATTGGCTGCTTATGAATGCTCTTTCGAGCACGACCCAGGGACCCAGATTGCGCATGCTGACATGTTGAGCCGTCTTCCCTTGCAGATCGAATACGCAAACCCCCTACGGTGGACAAAGTGGTCGCTGTCCTGAATTTTATTGCCTCCTTGCCTGTCACTGCATCGTGTATTTGAGACTGGTGGACGGCCACCCAATGTGGCTGGAGGTCCACAAGATGGCGACAATCACCTCTCGGATGACGGTCTAGCGATTGCGAATTAATTTTTCCATCCACGGAATCCCTGAGGTGCTCGTGATAGACAACCAGTGAAGAGTGTGCCGCTTCTGTGAAGAGCAACAGGATTCGTCATGTCCGCACTGCCCCATACCATCCAGCATCGAATGATTTGGCAGAGTGGGCCATGTAGACAGTTAAACGGGGGCTAAAGAAACAGACTTCAGGCTCGATGGTCACCAGACTGGCAAGATTTCTATTCTCATACAGGACCACATTGCACGTAGTAACTGGGCTGGCCCCTGCTGAGATGTTTATGGGTCACAGGCTGCGTACCCAACTGAGTTTGATTACCCCGGACATTGGCGTGAAGGTGTGCCATAGCCAAGGTTTGCAAGGGCGTTGCCCAGTTCTATATCGACCTTTTTGACACTTTGCACCTGATGATGCTGTGTTCATTCATAACTTCAACGACAGTGCTCGCCAGCTCTCTGGGATCACTGTCCGCCAAACAGGACCAGTCTGTTACCAAGTTAGGATCCGGGGGCAACTGATGCGATACCATTCAACCACCTTCGCTCACAGAGGATGCTCCCGTGTGTGGCTCCTCGAAAGAAACCTGTCCTGGATCCTCCAGCTCCGTTACCGAACCCACCTGCTGCGACGCCTCCAGTTTCCCTCAACACCGACATGCCCGACATTGTACACTGGAGACACAGACCTCTGAGGTCTCGGACACCGATCAGCCACCTCCAGCTGATCGCCCACCATGGCGTTCCTGCCGCAGACGATGTTCACCAGAAAGGTATACGCCGACCAATCCGGTGCATCGACTGCATGAAGAATTGCCGGGGCTAAAAAGAATCCGACGTCCTATACCGGCTCCTCCTTCTCTGCCTCATTGGTCCTCGAGGGAATCTTCGGACTTTGGTGGGGGGGAGGGGAGGAACGGGCCCCACGGGGTGGGAATGATTGTCTTCCCCGTGGTCCTTGTCTATTAACCTTTGTATAAAATGTCTATTAACCTTGGTATAAAAGGTTGGCCAATGAGGTACCGATCGGTAGGGAGCTACCGAGCAGCGTACATATCACATTGTAAATAAAACTGTATTTCTTTATATTATGCAGTGTGGACTCCCCCTGTCCTTATTAAAGTAACCGTCATCGGTCTTTTAATTGGCCACTACCGCCAATATGCTGCCCCAGGTCCTGCCACACAACAAAGTGGCGCCCTCCCCCCCCCCACCTCTGTTTTTGGCCGCAGCAGTGTCACTTCTGCTGAGGAAGGAAAATTCACCCCGGAGCTTCTAGTTTCAATCCGAATCCTGTCTATCTGCACCGTAGATTCACCTGAGGAAGGAGCAGCGCTCCGAAAGCTAGTGACATCGAAACAAACCTGTTGGACTTTAACCTGGTGTTGTCAGACTTCGTACTGTAGATTAAAATGGCAGACAATGTTTTCCAGATGCTCAAAAACATTGCGAAGTCTCCTGTGAAAGAGATTCTGAAAGGCACATACAGCCACCTACACCTCCCGAATGGCGTTGAGGAATTCAAATATTCATCTATCGCGACAGATTAAAAACCCATTTTTCAACAGCTGTGAATATTTTCAGTTTCACAAGATCAGCCAGAACATCCAAACTGGGTGGGGGTGATCTTTGAGAGCGGTGTTAAATGGCTTTTGATTGATGTACAGCTGTATGTTATCCTCCCTTTTAATCACTGGTCCACTGGTCCCAGTTAGTCGGGACATCGAGTGCAAGCACATTCTTATCAGGAAGCATTCAACAAGTTATATTACAGATAGAAGTGACTGGAAATTGGGGAAGTGAAGACGTTAGCTCAATTTGATAATATCCAGGGCTACCATCCCTTATTCTGTAAACTTTGATGGATCCTCTGTCATTATATCATTCTTGTGATTCATTGTCACAGGTTGTATATGTTGAATGACTAGTACCTAGAGTAGTTCTACATCCGCCTGATACAGTCTAAAACCCAGCTTTACTTTGTGTTGGTCTTATGTGATTTTGAAATTCTGGCCGCTTGTCAGTTGGGTCATCAGTCTCCAGTGGTTTATTCATGGGAAGAACATCGTTTGCTGCTTATTTTTATGGTGTGTTTATGAGCACACTTACATACAATATGTTGGTACTGTCACAATATGTGGACATTGTAAAGCACATGAAGGGTTAATGTAATGTTACTACTCTAATCACTAGATGGTGATGTAGAGCACCCATATAAATATCAGATGCCTCCTAGACCTCTGGGAGAGAGTGAGAGCCAGACAGAGTAGGTGTGAGATAGTTTAACTGATAGAAAAAGTTAGTATTGTAGAAGTGTAGTGTAATCTTTACTTATCTAATCTCTTAGTAATATGTTTGGGGGCAGCACGGTGGCGCAGTGGGTTAGCACTGTAGCCTCACGACGTCGATGTCCCAGGTTCGATCCCGGCTCTGGGTCACTGTCCGTGTGGAGTTTGCACATTCTCCCCGTGTTTGCGTGGGTTTCACCCCCACAACCCAAAGGTGTGCAGGGTAGGTGGATTGGCCACGCTAAATTGCCCCTTAATTGGAAAAATGAATTGGGTCCTCTAAATTTATTTTTAAAAAGTAATATGTTTGAATCTAATTAAGTGTAGCGTAACAAATTAGCTTTATTTGTTGCCGTTGCTTGTTCACAGTACCACCTTCACCATCCTGAAAGACAAAAACAAAGAACAGAACAGGTACACAATGATATACACATCCAACAACTGCAGCTGAGAGAATCCCACCTTTATCAGAGTTACAGTTAGCTTCACATGGGTTTTTCCACCATTATTTGGCTGTCAGTCGTGCGACTGAGGAAATGGTTTGATTCTCCACCTGTAACAAACTTCCAAACCCAAGCAAGCCCAGCCCGGCTTCTATCTGTTTTTCCCCTGACACACACGACACTGTCTTTGTTTTCATGGAAACGTCACAAAATTTGTTGAACTTCACGTCCCTTTACTACATTAAGTCTAAACTTAATTAAATTCTTTCAGCTCCGGTGCTTTTTCGTCATTACCTTTTTATGTACAGCATCATGTGAAAGCTTTCAATATCAGCTCTTGTTTCTGTAGAGGTATACCGTTGTGTCACAGGAGCGATCCTAACTTTAATTCGGCTTTCCTTTAGAATTCCTGAGATACTTCAGTGGTAACTAAAGTGCAGAGACTCGCTATTTATAATTTTATTCTTTCATCAGGAACTTTAGTCTAATAATTGAATAGATGGTACTCGTTAAGCCTTTCAAACTTTAACTCGCTGTGCACAATTTATCCATGTCGAACCAAAAAACAAAACTCACTGATTTTACAGGGAATCAGAGCAGCAATTATGACATCGTTTGGTTGTTTAATAGACGACAATATTATTACATGATTTCCAAATTATTTTCAAATGTTCTCAATTACTTGGTAAAGCATCTGTCTTCTCAAATCTTGTAGGGAAAATATTTTAAATAATAGATTCACAAGAGCTGTACAATGCCAACCTTTTCTGTTGTAATGGTTTTTTTTATTCGTTCATGGGACGTGGGTGTCGCAGGCTGTGCCAGCATTTATTGCCCATCCCTAATTGCCCTTGAGGGGCAGTTAAGAGTCAACCTCTTGTTGTGGGTCTGGTGTCATGTGTAGACCAGACCAGGTAAGGACAGCAGATTTCCTTCCCTAAAGGACATTAGTGAACCAGATGGCCTTTTACGACAATCGGCATGGTTTCATGGTCAGTATTAGACTTTTCATTCCAGATATTTATTGAATTCAAATTACAGCAACTGCAATGGTGGGATTTGAACCTGGGCTCCCAGAGCAGTACTCTAGGTCTCTGGATTACTAGTCAAGTGACAATACCACTACGCCACTACCTCCCCTTTAAGGGATGCCATCTGAAGAAGTCTCAGTTTCACTTTGCCCTGTGAGCAGAATACAGCACACACAGCTCTGCTGCTGATGTCTTCAAGCTTTCTACCCCTGTATAAAATGTCCTTATAAATGTCCAAATAGATGAACTCACATGTTTAGTCAATCCCTGATGAGTGATGGTACCTTTGTATCATTGTAAAAGCACAGCATTCTCCAGTACCTAGCCTTTTAACTTGACATTTTAAATTACTTTTCAGTCAAGTAAAAACAGAATCTAATCAGTTTTGGGATGTGTATTTGTTGAAGATCACATGGATCAACAGGACACCGACTTTCATGACTTCAAATGTTCTTTTCTTCTGTCTGCTTTTAAAATATTCTGGGGAATTCCTGGGGTACTTTTTAGTTCTGACACCATCTAATCTTTCTTCTTTCAAGATTTTGACCTTTTGCACTAATATCTCTACATGGCTCAGCACCTCATTTTGCTCTATAACAATCCTGCGAAGCGTCTTCAGGATGTTTTATCACATTAAAGATACTGAAACATTGATGTTGTCAAACTGACTTAGAAACAAATGGGAATAAAGACTTTGGAGCTTTGAAGAAGTGGACTATTTACGATTCAGTCCTCCTGTCAATCATACCAGCACCTGCAGGTCAGGAGAAACAGGTGACTTTGTGTACCTCAATGGTTGCAGAGGCAATTAAACACATGGGTTCATGGGTCTCAACCCAGGGATCCTGTACAAATATGCAATTGCTGATAAAAACTTACCAAACCATAGAAAGGAAAACTGCTTACAACCACTTGATCAAAGTATTTTAGCCTTTACATTTAATCAGAAGTGGGCCGAGATGAGGCAAAGTTGTGGCGTGAGGGTGCAAAAGGACCTTAAAATGTTTTGGATGCCAAGGGTCACAAGAATTCATCATGTGGCTCAGAAACATGGTGGCAAAATAAAACATGAAGGGGAAGCCAAGCCTGTGCTTGGTTATTGTTGGAAGATGATTACATAGGATTATATGACACCGATACAGGCCATTTGTCTCAACCAGTATATTCTGGTGTTTTGCTCTCCTCAAACCTCCTCCCATCTTTTCTCACCTAAATGTATCATCATAACGATCTATCCCATTCTCCCTCATATGCATATGTAGTTTCCCCTTAAAGGCATCGATGCTATTCTCTTCAACCATTCCCTGTGGTAGTGAGATCCATATTCACGATGATGTCAAATCCTGCGAAGCGACTTAGGATGTTTTACTACATTAAAGATACTAAAACATTTGTGTTGTTAAACTGACTTAGAAACAAATGGGAATAAAGACTTTGGAGCTTTGAAGAAGTAGAATATTTCATTGCGAGAGGTTTTGAGTACAGGAGCAGGGATATGTTGTTGCAATTATACAGGGCTTTGGTTAGGCCACACCCAGAATATTGTGTGCAGTTTTGGTCTCCTTTTCTGAGGAAGGATGTTCTTGCTCTCGAGGGAGTGCAGCGAATGTTTACCAGGCTGATTCCAGGGATGGCGTGACTGCCATATGAGGAGAGATTGACTAGGTTAGGATTGTTCTCGCTGGAGTTCAGAAGAATGAGGGGGGATCTCATAGAGTCTTATAAAATTCTAACAGGACTAGACAGGGTAGATGCAAGGAAGATGTTCCCGATGGCGGGTGTGTCCAGAACCAGCGGTGAGCCTGTGGAATTCATTACCACAGGAAGTAGTTGATGCTAAAACATTGAATATATTCAAAAGGCGACTGGATATAGCACATGGTGAGAATGGGATCAAAGGTTATGGGGAGGAAGCAGGATTAGTCTATTGAGTTGGATGATCAGCCATGATCGTGATAAATGGCGGAGCAGGCTCGAAGGGCCCAAAAGGCCTCCTCCTGTTCCTATCTTCTACGTATCCATGTAACCACGTAACTTTACCTAACCAGCACATCTTTGAACACTAAGGGACAATTTAGCATGGCCACTCCACCTAACCTGCACACCTTTGGACTCTGGGAGGAAACTGGAGCACCTGGCAGAAACCCGCGCAGACACGGGGAGAAAGTGCAAACTTCACTCAGACATCACCCAAGGCCAGAATCAAACCAGGGTCCCTGGCGCTGTGAAGCAGCAGTGCTAACCACTGTGCCATTCATCATCCAGGAGAGATGTTGGCACAATGGTAATGTCGCTGGGCTAGTAATCCAGAGGCCCAGATTAATGCTCTTCTGGTTTCATGATGTATTGAATGGTATCTTCTATTGTACAGATATGCAAGCATGAGAATTTCACAATTCTCTAAAATTCTGTCGAGGTTAATTTTATAAAGTACTTACTGTATGTACACTTGATCTATTTACTTAGTTCATGTTGTGCAGATTAAGTAAGAAACAGACAGCCACTATTACAGTTCAGGTACAAAATCAACTGTTGTCACTACTTGACCACAAATAGATGCAGTTTTTTCCTTAAGGCAATCAATTCTGTAATTGTTTCAATTCAAGGAATTACACTCAAGTCATTTCAATATTACAGGTTAGGTCTTGTTCTTGGAATTTACAGGCCAGGTCATTTATACAGGTATAGAAGATCAGTCACTCACTTAAATACTTCATTTATTAATGACTATTACCAGTGTGGATGAGGAAATTGGAAGATCCAATTCCTGCTCTGGTTAATTTCCATTAAAGGCTCTGATTTGAGCTTTTATTGTCAGTTTGATTCAGAGACCACATTGAACTTTCAACCCAAATCCCGGTTCATGATTTCACATTCCATACATTCCTCACCTTCACGGGATCTATCTCAGGATTCTTTCCTCCCTGGCAATGGGCATTCCACTGATGATACAAGCCTGCCGACTGCCACAACTTCCTGTCGTTCACTTCTGCTCACCGCACATCCTGTTCTCCTGTTTTCTCCATCTCGTCCTCACACACCATTCCTATGGATCTAAATACAGGCGGCACAACAATATTCCAACTTTCTCCTAACATGTTGTAATCCTTTGATTTGAATATGGACTTCAGTAACTTTGTGGTGTTCTTTGTGCTGCTGTTACTCAGGATGGATTTCGTAGTGTACACAAAGGCCACAAAAGCTAAGTCTAATAAACAAAGCAAAATTTATTACATGACTTATTATACAGTTCGATCACTAATCTAAAAGCAAACAATATTCTAACTAAGCCAATCTACACTATACTAACATCTTTCTCATGCACTCTATCTTACATTGTTCTCTGCTCTACTCTTATTCTCACAAGCTCTCACCTGCCTTCTCTACACTCTCCCAGAAGCCCGAGAGGCATTCCTTTTTATAGGTCTGCTCCCAAGCTCCATCTAGTGGTAGGTTAGAGTATTACATTAACCCATAACATGCTAGTCATTATATGTAATGTCACAAACTTCACATGAACTATATATTCATTTTCAATTTAACTTTTGACCAATAGTTTTTCCATCTTTCCCACTTTCTCCCCCATCCCTTATGAATTGACGCATTCTTTCCTTGAACGTCTTGATGTTTCTGTCCATTATTTGACTGAAGTAGCATCATTCATGATTTTTTTCCTGTCTTTATCATGTATAGGTTTCCATCCCCTCTTTCTGATTGTTTTAAGGCCTCTTACATTATAGATCTGAAGAAGCTCCAGACCTGAAACATTATCTTATCCGTGTTCTCCACAAACGCTGTCTGACCTGCCTTGCTTTTTCAACTTGTGCTCAGATTTTCGGCACTGACGTTTTGCATGAATGCCGTGCCTTTTATATCTTCAGGACACCGCAAGGCGTCTGCAGGCCAATAAGGTCATGGCTGAAGTGTCATCATTCTTTTGTAAGACAAGAATCGGATTTATTGAATCTCGTCTGAGGCAGATTTGCGACAGGAAAGTTCACTCAGCTACACACACAAATTTCCAGCGATCCATTTTAGGTTTCTGCCACATTTGACTTTTCCTGGCCTCACTGGGTTGGATTCTCCACTGTCCGTCGCTGGCGGAGAGATCCGGGATAGGGGGGAGAATCCAGCATCAGGAAGAAAACAGGATCGGCATCAGGCACCAATCCTTTTTGGATGCTCCAGTTCCCCGCTGGTTGTGGCATCAAGCCCCGTGCCAGCGGGTGGATGAAAGTAGGTCAGGTTGACCCACTTGCATCCTAATAACGGGCTGGACCACAGGATTCTCCATGCCTCCATGATTCATCAGTCTCTGGACTGGATTTCATGTAGGCGTTGATTTGTGCAGGTATTTATCAGCGTGCTCCTGGCGTAGTGGACTTCGCAGTGGGCCATGGGGGTAAGTATTTAAAGTAGGTACCCCCAAAGTCCATAGGAGGGTTCCACCCCCACCAGGCCCTCCCACCAGACCCCCCATAGATGCCTATAACAGAGACCTCCCATAAGGGACATCCCCATGACAGAGACCCCCCCCCATAACAGAGACTGCCACCCCCAGAACAGAGACCCCCCAGGACAGAGATCACTGCCTTTAAGCCAGAGAGAGGTTCAGACAGAAACAGTGAAAAGAATCACTGTTTTAATTCTCACCTGTGCCCTACATGCTGCCTCCGGCAGAGAAAGCAACAGCTGTAAATCCCTAGAAAGCGAAAACCACATCTCCAGGGTTCAAATCCCCTCACATGCTTTGATCTGCAAGATTTTTATTCACATCAATGAGAAATTGCTTTTCCTAGGCTTCAAGACAGCCAGATGTCTGCATTGTATAATTTCATTTCCCTTCACACTTGAATGAATCTCAAGTACCATGCTGTGAAACTAACCACAATGTTTATAAACATCTAGCTATGAAAGACAGCTCCTGACCTCATCAAACAGTTGAGTGCCTTTCTCTCTGTTCTGGGGGGGGGGGGGGGGGGTCTCTGTTTGATGTCTCTGTTGTGATGGTCTCTGGGGGAGAGTCTCTGTTATGGGGGTCTGGGGTGGGGGTCACATCCCCTCATACTGTGGGGGAGGGGATGGTCCAGCAAACCCTATGGTGGGGATGGGGGCGGAATTGCATTGCGGGGGAGAAGTGGGGGGGGGGGGTAGGGGCAGCTACCAGACCTTGCTATTGGACCGCATGTTCATAATGGCAGCCCGCTAGTGGGATTCGCGAGGGAATCCCTTGCAATCCCAGCCATGCCATGGGTGAATTTGCATGGCAGGGAAGAGTGAATTGCCTCTGGGTGCCACTCCCAGTGCAAGCGCAAATCAGAGGCGATTACTCTCCGCTGGGAGAACATAGAGTGGGTTTCTCCGTCTGGAGCGGCACCATGTCGGGATTTTCGTTTCGCCGACTGGTCAATGGGGTTTCCCATTGTGGGGCAGCCCCATGCCGTCCGGAAACAGCCGGGGTGCCGGAAAAACGGAGAATCCCGGCTGTGGAGAATCCAGCCCATAGTCTCCCAAATGCCGCCAGCAACTTTGCAATATTTTTGACCAAGGCTTTTGGAGGTGCACCAATGTAGATTATAATCTAGGTTTGGAAATTGAACGAGAATTTCTATTCTGTTGTGTATGTTTCTTGAGGACCACTTGAAATAACTTGCCTCACTTGCAGTTACACTATCAATACATTCTTTTGCTCATATCACAAATCCAAGTTAATTTGGTCCTGCATTTAATTATCACGTTTCACTTCTTTCACAAGGAATGCAACACATGTCAACGTGAAGAGGTGTCATCACATTCTGAGTTTAAGCAGCCTGCTGAGATGAATAACAGATTCATCACCTCAAACGTCATCTCTCAGATCCTGTAACTTAAATTCTCACTGATTATAAATGAAGTTTCAAAAAAAAAAGGTAAAAGTCCTCATTGTGTAATCAGATCAGAGTTGAAAATTAATAAATCTAATCTGATTAACAGCGCAACTCCGATTAGATTTTTAATCTCACCTCTGGTTGGCATGTGCACAACTGATGCCATGATGGCAGCACGGTAGCACAGTGATTAGCACTGTTGCTTCACAGCTCCAGGGTCCCAGGTTCGGTTCCCGGCTTGGGTCACTGTCTGTGCAGAGTCTGCACCTTCTCCCCCTGTCTGCGTGGGTTTCCTCTGGGTGTTCCGGTTTCATTCCACAAGTCCCGAAAGACGTGCTGTTAGGTAATTCGGACATTCTAAATTCTCCCTCAGTGTACCCGAACAGGCGCTAGAATGTGGCAACTATTGGCTTTTCACAGTAACGTCATTGCAGCGTTAATGTAAGCCGACTTATTACAGTGAAGATTATTATGTTTTTGCAGTGCGGTGAAGATTTGATGGTACCATGTCGTGTTAAGCACACTGAGATAACATGGGCTGCAGCTGGGTGCAGCTATAACTGAAATATACTCCAGACCTTGAAGTTAGTTCAATTTGATTTACTGAACCTGTCACACAGTTAGCTCAGTTCTCTGTGAGTTCGACTCTCTGCTAACCTAAGTGTGGTTACTCCGTCTGACTGAACCAGACTAGCTCTTAGCCACGTGCTGTAGGTGCTATGTGATATATACACCTGACTCACTCTGTAGATGTCCCCAGTGGAAAGAAAAGGAGTGTGAGTGCCTCGTGCCTTTTATAGTGGGAAACCACCCCCCAAATGTTCTGCCTGCTGATTGGTTATGTCCTGTTTTCTGTGTTCATTAGCTGCCTGTCTGTATCTCATTATGTGCATGTCTGCATATCATGACAATGAATGCTGTCACAATGTATCAGCAAACAGGAAAAGCTTCATCAGTCACCAATCTACTCAAATTACAACACTTAAGGGTATTGCATACAGTTCTGGTCCCCATACTATAAAAAGGATATAGAGGTACCAGAGGGCATTCAGAGAAGATTTATGAGGGTGTGAGGATGTACATATCAGGAAAAGATTGACAGGCTGGATCTATTTAAACTTGTAAAAGGAAGGCTAACAGGTGGCTTAATAGAGGTCTTTGAAATTCCGAAAAGTTTTGATAAAGTTGATACAGAGAGAATATCTCCACTTGTGGGGAAGAGTGTAACTAGAGGCCGTCAGTCCAAGATAATCACCAAGAAATCTAATCGGGAATTCAGGAGAAACGTCCTTACCCAGAGAGTGGGCAGAATGTGGAGTTCGCTGCCACAGGGAGCGGTTGAAGGGAATATCACAGATACATTTCAAGGAGACGTTAGACAAACATATGAGGACAAAGGAAATGGAGAATTAGGACATGAGATTTAGATGAGGAAAAATGGGAGAAGCCTCAAGTGGGGTATAAATGCCGGAATGGACCAATTTGCTTCGAATGGCTGGTGTCATGAATGCTGAGCTTTACAAGATGACCATGTTTGAAAAAGCCCCTTTCAATTAAGTGAAACAGAACGTTCTGAAAAAGGGAGTGGGGTTAATGCCTGATAAACACCTCAGTTTGGATAAGGTCCCAGGTGGCTTCAGGTTGCCATGGGGGAAAGAAACTCGAATAGAAACTCATCACGCTGTCGGGAGCCAGTTTTACAATGGTTAAAATCTCACAGAAAAAAGGATAGCTGCTGTGGGGACACAGGCAGGGGAAGAATTCGAACTTTCCCAGGAACAGGTCTTTCACTGCTTGCTCTGTAAGAAATGATGGGGGGCGAAAGCAATACTCTCCCCAGAGAATACAGTTTCACCACAACTGCCTAAACCATTAAAAGGGATCAGACACAGGAATTCTGGACTTCTGGATCGTTAGGAATGTCACGATCTGAGGGAGTGGATTCATAAAGGAGTGCCTTGCTGTGATAACCTTATCCGGGAAAATTCAGGCAGAGTGGAGCGATTGTCGAAGGACGCTGGAAGTTCCACCTAGCATAGTGGGGAAAGGTGAATATCTGCTAGAGAGTTGAGAGTAACTTCATGACAGTTCATTTAATGTTGTGTATCTGCCAGAAGCATAGCATAAAGTAAAAGCATTTCTGAAGAAATATTTTAGTTGTGTCAGTTAATTCATGTGAAACTTGTCTTTTATTTAATTTGATGAATCAGTTGCCAGGGACTGCAGCAGTTCAAGAAAGCACTCACTGCCACCTTCTGAGGGCAACTAGGGATTGACAATAAATGCTGGCCTAGCCAGTGACACCCACATCCCATAAATGAATTAAATTTTGCGCTTGGTCTATGTTGATTATAGCCTGTTACAGTAAAAGTCTTAAAGAATAAAATCTTGCCCATCAGCTTATTTCTGTTTGTCACTAGGAAAATGCATCTCTTTGGGACCAGAAGATCTAGGAGCAGAATTAGGCCACTCGGCCCATCGCGTCTGCTCCGCCATTCAATCATGGCTGATACTTTTCTCATCCCCATTTTCCTGCCTTCTCCCCATAACCCCTGATCCCCTTATTGATCAAAAACCTATCCATCTCTGTCTTAAAGACACTCAGTGATTTGGCCTCCATAGCCTTCTGCGGCAAAGAGTTCCACAGATTCACCACCTTCTGGCTGAAGAAATTCCTCCTCATCTCTGTTTTAAAGGATCGTCTCTTTAGTCTGAGATGATGTCCTCTGATTCTAGTTTTTCCTACAAGTGGAAACATCCTCTCCATGTCCACTCTATCCAGGCCACGCAGTATTCTGCAAGTTTCAATAAGATCCCCCCTCATCCTTCTAAACTCTAACGAGTACAGACCCAGAGTCCTCAACCGTTCCTCATACGACAAACTCTTCATTCCAGGGATCATTCTTATGAACCTCCTCTGGACCCTTACCAAAGCCAGCACATCCTTCCTTAGATACAGGGCCAAAAACTGCTCACAATACTCCAAATGGGTCTGACCAGAGCCTTATATAGCCTCAGAAGTACATCCCTGGTCTTGTATTCTAGCCCTCTTGCCATGAATGCTAACATTGCATTTGCCTTCCTAACTGCCGACTGAATCTGCACGTTAACCTTAAGAGAATCGTGAACAAGGACTCCCAAGTCTCTTGTGCTTCTGATTTCCTAAGTACCTTCCCATTTAGAAAATAGTCTATGCCTCCATCTCTCCTTCTAAAGTGCATAACCTCACACTTTTCCACATTGTATTCCATCTGCCACTCTCCTAGCCTGTCCAAGTCTTCTGCAGCCCGCCTGCTTCCTCAATACTACCTGCCCCTCTGCAGATCTTTGTATCATCTGCAAACTTAGCAACAGTGCCTTCAGTTCCTTCCTCCAGATCATTAATGTATATTGTGAAAAGTTGTGGTCTTAGAAACTTAGAAAGTTATCGGTCCCTCTGGGGATCGTAACATGGATTTCTGTGCATCATATAATCCCACGCGATTACTGAACCTGAAAACAAACAAGATTGGCAGCAATAATTATGAGAATTTGAAGCACTTTCCTAAAACACTGAAAACAAAAAGAAATTCCTTTGTCTGCCTTGGTAGAATCATAGAATTTACAGTGCAAAAGGAGGCCATTCAGCCCTAGGAAAGAGCACCCTACCTAAGCCCACCCCTACACCATATCCTGTAACCCCACCTATTCTTTTGGACACTAAGGGGCAGATTAGCATGGCCAATCCACCTAACCTGTACATCTTTGGACTGTGGGAGGAAACCGGGGCACCTGGAGGAAACCCACGCAGACACGGGGAGAAAGTGCAGACTCCACACAATCAGCTGAGACCGGAATTGAACCCAGGTCCTTGGAGCTGTGAGGCAGCAGTGCTAACCACCGTGCCACCATGCCGCCCATGTGTTCAAAACACCCACAGCGTTGGAAAGTCCTTGGTTCCAGATCCTCAGCATTGGCACGCTGGCACAGATATTCTCCTTGAATTGTAAACACAGCATCATGAATTTGCCTAGCAACAGCAGTAAAATGAAATTAGCGAAACATAATAGGATGCAAGATGTCCAGCAACCGGTAGAAAACTGCCCTGCCCCGTACCACCCCCTCCCTCCTCCTTCCCACCCCTCCTTCAACAGTCAACGGTAACCATCTCTCCAAAATGCAGAATGAACAAACCCCAACTTTTTGCAGACCCCAACACTCGTCCCCCCCACTCTGAGCAAATGTCACCCTCTCCAGGGCTAAAAGCTCCAGCAGGTCCCACACCAAGGCACAGGGTGGGGAAGCTGACCTGCACCCCTCCCGGTGAGCAATATGCGAGGTGACGGCTACAACGTCTGCCCCAGCACCCATCTGCAGCCCCGACAGGTCCAACACCAACACATGGCTTCCAGGGACTGGGCTCCACATCTACATGCAAAACGTTAGCCCCAGCCCCGCTATGAAGTCGAGGCATTCACCCTCCGCAGCACCTCACACCTCAATCCCTCATCAAGCGCCACCCCCAGCACATCCTCCCATTTAGCCTTAACTCCCTCCATGGACACCTCCTTATCCTTCTCCAAAATCCTCCCATAAATCGACGAAACTACCCCTCTCCAATTGACAGCACCCCCTCCAGCAACGAGGCGCTAGGCACTATCGAGAAGGTCGGGAAGACCTTCCTTGCAAAGCCCAGCATCTGCATATATTGGAAACCCTACCCCCGCGCCAACCCAAAACTCTCATTCAACTCCTCCAAGCTCGCAACCTGCCTGCCCAGAAACAGATCCTTCATCTCCCTAATCCTCTTCTTTCATCCCCGGAAGCTGGCATCCATCGTCCCCAAACCCGTGAGTTCCCCTAGTCAGCGTCCCCGCCAACCCCAACCTAAAATGCTGCTGAAACTACCTCCACATTTTCATGGTGCCCACCACTACTGGAATCACTGACTACTTCTCTGGAGCCAATGGGACCGGTGTCATTGCCAGCGCCCGCAACCCCGACCCCCCTAAATGAGTCTGCCTCCATCCTCACCCACAAAGCCCCCACCTCTCCGTTCCATACCTGACCCTTCTCCGCCCAATAATAGGACATCAATTTCGGGAGAACCACCCCTCCCCCGACTGCTGTCCCCTCTGCAGTATCACCTTCCTTATCCTGACCACCTTCTCTGCCCAGAAAAACAAAGAGATCAGCCTATCCACCCCCTTGAAAAACGCCTCAGGTAAAAAGACCGGCAGGCACTGAAACAAAAACAAGAATCGCGGGTAAAATATTCATCTTCACTGCCTGCCCGCCAATGACAGAATAAGATTATCCCACCTGATCAGCCTTCACCCTAGAGAAATTGAACTTCCGAAGACCTGCCCTTTCCCGGGCTACCTGTACCCCCAGATACCGAAAGTGAGATGCTGCCAGACGGAATGGCAGCACCGTCCTCCCCACCACAGCTCCCACCCTGGAGAGGAAACCACAAAGTACTAGTACCTGGCTTTTATATTAGTGTTTAAATCGCTGTCACTTCTCTTCCAGGATTGTTCCCCTTGAAGGAGTTCTGTCTTTTTTAAAAATGTTCCAATTACGAGGCAATTTAGCGTGGTCAATCCACCTACCCTGCACATCTTTGGGTTGTGGGGTTGAGACCCACACAGACACGGGGAGAATGTGCAAACTCTACACGGACAGTGATCCGGGGCCGGGATTGAACCCGGGTCCTCGGCACCCCTGAGGCAGCAGTGCTAACCACTGCGCCACCGTGCCGCCCCATCCTTCTCTTTGACAGGATTTCTGTTTGTCTCTTACCTTGTTCCACTCATTGCTTTCTTTTTCTCTTCTCATGTTTGAGTGGATGTATCTACCAGAACTCACTTTCACAGCCACATCACCTCCCTCCACAACTGGCTCCAGCTCCAAGTTATTCCACATGGATTCCAACTGAAGCGTCACCTCCTCATGTTTCTAATCCACCCACGATCACATATGTCCCCAAGATAGTCAGCATTCCTCAACCCACTGCTCGCTCCACATCTCGCGATCCCCACTCAGTGCCACTTGCAAGCTCTTGACCTCCAGTTGGGGCAACTCACAGTATCTCAAAGCTTGCCAGGTCCACAGTTTCCTTTTAACCTTTGTCTCATTTGGCGCTTTAACAAAAAAGGTTTTTCTTCTTTTGAGGTGGTAAAGGTTCTGACCTATCCTTTCTTCCAATCTCACCCCTTGCCATGCTTTCGCAATACCCTCTGACCTTCACCTCTCTGACCAAAGGCTCCATTCCCTTCATCCTCCCAACTCAATGCAATTTGAGATCAGCATGATGTTGAGTTCTTCCATTGCTATCAACCCTGGGTTCACTTTTTTTGCTTGGTGTGTCTCCCAACTACACAGTGGACCCTTTTGCCCATCTTTAGAATTCATCTCCTCCTGGATCCCTCCCTCTGACCTCTCACCCCCCTCTAGACATTTTCACTGACATCAGCTAGCATGGCATCACCCATCACAATTTCTCAACTCGCCTGGCTCAGTCTAATCCATCTCCGTCAGAGCTTGCAGGATCCCGTTCTCTTAGATCCAACCCTAACACTGTCATCACACCTCCTGGTAGAGGTGGTTTTGTTGTTGCTTGGTATACCACATGGCACATGGGTGGCACAGTGGTTAGCACTGCTGCCTCACAGCTCCAGGGACCCAGGTTCAATTCCAGCCTCGGGTGGCTGACTGTGTGGAGTTTGCACTTTCTCCCCGTGTCTGCGTGGGTTTCCACAGGTGGAGGTGCGGGTTTATGTAGGGTGCTCTTTCCAAGGTTCGGTGCAGATTCGATGGGCCGAATGGCCTCCTTCTGCGCTGCTGATTCTATGATTCACCCTCAACATAGCCAACTCTCTGACACATCCTCCTGCTGCCCTCAGACCATGAGTCCACCAGTGAGCATCATGCCATCGTTTTCAGATCGGATTCTAATGAAAAAGGTCATTCACCTGAACTCTCGTTTTCTTTTCAATAATGCAGCCAAACCTGCTGCTGATTTCCAGCATTTTCTGTTTTTATCCCAAATTTTAATTGTCTTTATCCTGCAGTTGGGGTTTAACATGAAATAATGCTAAAGCTTTATCTTTTCTCTTTAACGTAGTATCTCATATGCCAAGAGATCTGCCATAATTCAGCTCCCTTCAAGGTTGAAACATTAAAGTTTTTCTAATCTTTTCTCATAACTCAATGCTTTGGCATTGAGAGTCAGTGTTGTAGCCCTTTTCAGCATTGCTCCCAGAGGTTGGAGAATTAATATTGACCGGAATTAACTGCAATATTTAAGCTGTAGCTTGACCAATGTGCCTGAATGTTAAACTTCACAGATCTGACAAAGTGATGTTAAATATTAACTTACAAGTACAAGACTGAACTGGGCATGGTCAGTGCAGAGTCCATCAAACTCATATCCCTTTCAACACTTAAAATTATATTTTATTGAGAGGAATTTTTAGTGTAACACCGTAAAACAGTACTACACAACAACTACAATTCCAGACTCAACCACCATCCCCTCCGCACTAAAAACAAGGAAAACACTTGATACAAAACCAGATACCCTACCCTTCCCCTAACACCTGACGGCGACCAGCTCCCAGACATAGGAAATGAAAGGCTGCCATTTCGACTGGAAACCTTCTGCCTCATGATATACTTGACATTTTCTAAATGCAAAAACTCCAGAAGGTCACTTAACCAAGACGAAGCACTGGGCGGAACTGGAGTCCTCCACCCAAACAGAACTCACCTTTGGGCTATTAGCGAGGCAAAGGCCAGAGCATCCACCTTCGCCCCCATCTGCAGTTCTGGCGGGTCCGACCCCAAAGATAGTCACCAACGGGCAAGGCTCCAATTCAATCCCAAGAATCCCGGACATGGTGCTGAAGAAGGAGACCCAAATGCTCACATGTTTAGGACAAGACCAGAACATGTGCTTGTGATTCGCCGGACCCCGTGAACAACACTCACACCTATCCTCTACTTCTGGAAAAAAACACACATCTGCGCCCTGGTCAGATGTGCCTTTTGCACCACCTTGAACTGAATCAAGCTGAGCTGAGCACATGAAGAGGTGGAGTTTATCCTGTGTAGAGCCTCACTCCACATCACCCTCCCCATCAAAAACCTGACCCAACTCCTTCTCCCACTTTCTTTTAACCCCATCCACCGGAGCTTGCCCCATCAACACAAGCTGACTATAAATAGCCAATATCTTCCCCTCCCCGAACTCAACTGCCGAAAGAACGCTATCCATCAAAGAGGGTGAGGATGCCAAGGGGAAGGAAGGAACCTCCTTGCAAAAATCCACGCACCTGATAATACCTAAACAGATTAGTTTTCGGAAGCTGGAATTTACCCAACCGCTCCTCAAAACCACCGAACTTCACTTCTATAAACATGTCCCCGAAAAGCTCCTACCCCTCCTCCCCACATGCTCCAAATGAAGAATCCGAAACCGCTGGAACAAAGCAATAGTTGCCACAGGTTTGGGCTAACCACGACATGGCACCCAGTTACCTAAACAGTCTCCATGTCCTCCGTGTGGCCAACACCATCGGACGTGAAGTCTACTTTGCTGGGGAAACAGAATTGGGCCCATAACCAAGGCTCTCAAACTAGTAGCTCTAGAGACACACCTCTCCATCCACCCCCATATGGATGGACGGCACGGTAGCACAGTGGTTAGCACTGTTGCATCACAGCGTCAGGGTCCCAGGTTTGATTCCCGGCTTGGGTCACTGTGCGGAGTCTGCACGTTCTCCCCGTGTCTGCATGGGTTTCCGCCGGGTGCTCCGGTTTCCTCCCACAAGTCTCAAAAGACATGTTTGTTAAGTGAAGAGGACATTCTACTGTGACAAGTTACTGTGAAAATCCCCTCGTCGTCACATTCTGGTGCCTGTACAGACATGACGTTTTTATTCATTTTTCTCTCTTAAAACTAGTATGGCAAAATTAGTTTGGCATTCATTCTTCAAGTGGGAATGAATGATAGTTGCTTTGTATCAAATAATAATAATAATAATAATCTTTATTAACACAAGTACGCTTACATTAACAATGCAATGAAGTTACTGTGACAAGCCCCGAGTCGTCACATCCCGGCGCCTGTTCGGGTACACTGAGGGAGAATTCATAATGTCCAATTCACCTAACAGCACATCTTTCGGGACTTTGTGGGTGGAAACCGGAGCACCCGGAGGAAACCCACGCAGCCACGGGGAGAACGTGCAGATGCCGCAGACAGTGACCCAAGCCAGGAATCGAACTTGGGACCCTGGAGCTGTGAAGCAACAGTGCTACCCACTGTGCTACCGTGCTGCCCTTAACTGGTCTTCTCAGACAATAAAAGGATTTGCAGTACTTCTGTTTTCATTCTGTTTCCTTACAATACTGTTTAGCAAACATTATTTAATTATTTCAACTGCAGGACAAAAGCATCAGTTGAACCAAAAGTTATCACGTCGATTCCACGTAACTGCAGAACAAGGGAAATAACGTCTGGCTTGTACTGGCAATTCACAAGCACAAAATGGTTTTCTAAACATTTTTTTTCATGAAGGCAGCACTTCTCCAAAAGAGGCGACCGAGATTGGAACCTTCAAATGTTTAGTGTCACTGAATTGTGTGAAGGTACAGCAGGCCCACATGCTGCCTTGCAGTGCGAATCCTCCCCCATCCCCACAATCGACCTTGTGTTTCTCATCATGAGCTTGTGTCTTCACAGAGAGAAATTGATGACGACAATGGCCTTTCAAGGGCCAGGTCACCAACTCCACATTTCAATGGTTTTATCTCTTCAACTCTACATTTCAATGGTTTTATCTCTTATCACTTGACACGGATTCAGTCAATGTTGTGAAAGTCAGTATTGTTTGGAGGAAGTTGCAAGGTCGGACTGATTTACGCAGTACCCCACAAAGTAATATTTAACCTCATGTTTACACACAACTCCACAAGCCAGAATCTCAACGACATGCATTGTACAGCCCCCATCACATATGCCACCTGAGATTATTGTTGGCAATTGGTAATTTGAACGGGGTCGGCATTTGCCAATTTTGCAAATGTTAATAACAGGACACAAGATATCTCAATGAGCTAATAATTCATCTGTTTCAGCATGTGGAATATATTTCAAAGTATTCATCACCTAGTCATCATCAATGCATGGAATAGATTGATTGGAAGACAATTGGCCTATTCTCTCTCATTTTTCTCAATCTCGAGTCTATTCAAAATAGTTTTGGTTACAAGGGAGTATTTTTTCTAAAGCAAGTGACAGGAGTCATGAAATAAGAATCCAGAAATAAGTAAATGGTGTCAAGCACAGGTCTTAGTATTAATAAGAGTCACACCATTGGAACAGAAAAAAAATGAGATTTACAATTTTGTAAACCAATAATCATTTCAAGCTTAATTCCACAATTTAAACGAAATGAAAATCCTTCTTAAAGTGCCCAATCCTTTTTTTTTTGGATCAATTAAGAGGCAATTTAGTGCGGCCAATCCACCTACCCTGCACATCTTTGAGTTGTGGGGGTGAGACCCACACAGACACGAGGAGTAGGTGCAAACTCCACACAGACAGGATCGAACCCAGGTCTTCGATGTCGTGAGGCAGCAGTGCTAACAACTGCGCCACTGTGCTGCCCCTTAAACCAAATGAAAATCTAAACAAATATCTGTTGGTAGCTATATGCAGATTAGTTATACACTCTGATATGAGATATAAATTGTACCTTTTAAAATAGTCATAGTTGCAGTTATAAAACCAACCTGAAATAATGCTAAAATATACTTAATTTGTTTTGCTAGAATATTTGTGCATGTGTTACAAATAACAATTGGTTAAAATGTTTCCCTTCCCAAATCCAAAGTCATCTGGCCTGATTCACAATGAGGGAATAATTGCAACAAAGAAACCTTAGAGGAATGGTTGAATCTTAATTGACTATCTTTCCTAGCTAACAAAATACAAAAATATTTTCTATTATATTTACAAAAGTCATTCTTCACAAATGTCACTGGTTACAAAAGAAAAAGAAAAAAATACAATTGATTGAACATTGTAAAATGTGTATATTCCATCTCTGCTGGATATGTAATGTCACGGGTTAGTCTTCCTCCCAACCTACTCTGAGACTTCTGTTAATGTTACTCTGTTGGACGAATACAAGAGTAGAGCAGGTTCAGGGGTCAGTTAGCTCAGTTGGCTGGATGGCTGGTTTGTGATACGGAACGACACCAACAGCGCAGGTTCAATTATCGTTCCGGCTGAGGTTATTTATTCTCAACCTTGCCCCTTGCCTGAGGTGTGGTGACTCTCAGGTTAAATCACCACCAGTCAGCTTTCAAAGAAGAGGGCACAGTAAGAAGTCTTACAACACCAGGTTAAAGTCCAACAGGTTTATTTGGAATCACGAGCTTTCAGAGCGCAGCTCCTTCGTTATGACGTCTTACTATGCCCACCCCTGTCCAACGACGGCATCTCCCCTTCTAAGAGGAGAGCATCCTTTGGTAACTCTAGGACTGTGGTGACATTTACAGTAGAGGTTGACTCCTATTCTGATTGTCCCTCCTTGTAGTTCATCTGCTCGGTGGGATGTACATGACTTGTTGCAGCAAGTGAGTGATATGGTCTGCCCTCAGTTCTTGACACTTTTGTTGCCTCTGAAACATTTTATGGACATTTGGAATATTCTGGGAGCAAATAACATCCCATGAGATGAGTGTCAAAATTTGCAGGTGCTGTTGAGGAACATAACATTGCATGAAATTACTTTTCTCAAATTACAGACCTGGTTTTTCAACTTGAACTCTCAGTTTAAAGAAAAAAGGACAATCAACAATGCATCCTGGGGAGAGAACCCAGATTTCACCATTTCCTTTTGCAATGCATTGACAGACCAGCACCCACCTTAGTTGAGAGCCTCAATCTTTTCTCAAATCACCATTCTCTGTATCAATACAAGTTGTGCAAATATTTCTCTGTTATGTTCACAAACTGGCTGCCATCTTAAAGACTGATTGTTGTTATATTGCCAGCAATCAGGCAGACTTGACACACATGACTTTGAAAGCTGAATATTTCATGTAATCTTCATCAGATGACTGATTGTTGTTGAAATAGGCAGTCCTTCGGCCTTACTAAAGAAGGTGTTACCCCGTCAGGAATTGAGGAGCACATCAGCATGACTTCTCAGCTTAAAATATTGTCTCATTACCTAGGGAGTAATGTACTATCAAACTTTAGATGACCATTGTAGGGATAATTATAAAAATGTAATGAGCATTTATTCAGATTGATTGCAGTTTCTCATTGGCACATTGTCAAGAAGTTTTAAGCTTATGACATAACATGCCTGTAATCAGTTAAAGATCATTCAGAGTAATTCAAGGCTTGGAATCAGGTCTGCTCGGGTCCAAATTTTAACTCGAATTTGTAAAATGTTTTGGCTGCAATTAGAGTTGTATAAATGGACCCTCTGATGAATTCACAATCTTTTTAACTCCATTCATGTGAGGCTGTAGGACCCAGTTATTACGTGGGAGAGTAGAGTAGTGGGCCTTTATCAGACCTTTTATCAACTGAAACAAATAATGAAATTTGACCTTCTTGCTCGATCCTTCTTTTTGGGTAAAAAAAACACTTTACATCATCGAGGTCAAGACAATTATTAAGGCAATTCCAGGCATGAATAGCCTACCACACATGAAATCTTGGTTATGAACCTCAGACCCATATTGTCAATTACCGCATAAGGGATTATTGTGGCAACTCCACATACTGAAGTGCGATTCAAAAAGAAAGTGATGAGCAGATTACATTTAAAACTTTTTTAAAAAACTTTGATTTTCCAAGTTTCCATACAACTGAACCTTGCCCCCCACCCCCCCAACAATTTAGTTTATTTATACAGCGCCTCATAGCACTCTCAGAATATCCCAAGTGGCTCCACATTCAATTTACTCTGGAAGTTTAGTCAAATGTTCGGGACCTGGAGATGGCAGCGAGCAGCACACAGCACACGTGGCAATAAGATGGATGTACGGTTAATCTATTTTTGGCGGTCT
The DNA here is from genome assembly GCF_047496885.1 of Scyliorhinus torazame. NCBI lineage: Eukaryota > Metazoa > Chordata > Chondrichthyes > Carcharhiniformes > Scyliorhinidae > Scyliorhinus > Scyliorhinus torazame. Next base: position 198,413,459 of record NC_092718.1, read on the forward strand.
TGACTTTGCAATGGAATGTCTACGAGATGTTTTTTTGGAGAAGCTTGTCACAGAGCCCACTAGGGCACAGGCAATTCTGGATTTGACGATGTGTATTGAGGCGGACTTGATTCGGGAACTTAAGGTGAAGGATGGCCACAGTATGATGGAACTGACCCTGCAATTTCAAGGGGAGAAGCTGGAATCAGAGGTAAAGGTTTTACAACTCAATAAATGTAACTACAAAGACATGAGGGAGGAGCTGGCCAGATCTGATTGGAAGGGGAGGCTAGCGGGGAAGATGGTGGAACAGCAATGGCAGGAATTTTGGGGGGTTATTTGGGAGGTACAACAGAAATTCATTCCAAGGAGGAGGAAACATGCTAAAGGGAGGACGAGGCATCCATAGCTGACAAGGCAAGTCAGGGGCAGCAGGAAATCATAGAATTTACAGTGCACAAGGAGGCCATTCGGCACATCGAGTCTGCACCGGCTCTTGGAAAGAGCACCCTACCCAAGGTGAACACCTCCACCCTATCCCCATAACCCAACCCAACACTAAGGGCAATTTTGGACACTAAGGGCAATTTTATCATGGCCAATCCACCTAACCTGCACATCTTTGGACTGTGGGAGGAAACCGGAGCACCCGGAGGAAACCCACGCACACACGGGGAGGATGTGCAGACTCTGCACAGACAGTGACCCAAGCCGGAATCGAACCTGGGACCCTAGAGCTGTGAAGCAATTGTGCTATCCACAATGCTACCGTGCTGCCCTTAGCAAAAGAAAAAGCATACAAAGTGGCAAGGATTAACGGGAAGCCATTGGATTGGGAAGCCTTTAAAAGCAAACAGAGAACAACTAAATAAGCAATGAGGGAGAAAATGAAATATGAGTTTAAGCTAGCTAGTAATATTAAAGAGGATTACAAGAGGTTTTTTTCGATATATAAAAGGTAAGAGAGAGGCAAGAGTCGATATTGAGCTACTGGAAAATGAAGCTGGAGAAGTAGTAATGGGGAACAAAGAAATGGCAGAGGGACTGAATAGGAACTTTGCATCAGTCTTCAAGTGGAAGACAACAGTGGCATACCAGAACTTCAAGAATGTCAGGGGGAAGAGGTGAGTGTAGCGGCCATCATTAAGGAGAAAATGCTGGGGAAACTGAAAGGTCTGTAGGGCCTCACGGTGGCACATTGGTTAGCACAGCTGCCTCACAGCTCCAGGGTTCCAGGTTCAATTCTGGCCTCGGGTGACTGTCTGTGTGGAGTTTGCAATTTCTCCCCGTGTCCGCGTGTGTTTTCTCTGGGTGCTCCGCTTTCCTCCCACAGTCAAAAGATATGCAGGTTAGGTGGACTGGCGATGCTAAATTGTTCCTTAGTGTCCAAAAGATTAGGTGGGGTTACTGGGCAGGGTGCACTTTCCAAGAGCTGGTCCAGACTCAATGGGCTGAATGGTCTCCTGTACTGTAAATTCTATGATTCTATGAAGATGGATAGATCGCCCGGATTACACCCCAAAGTTCTGAAGCAGATAGCGGAGGAGATTGTTTGAGACTGGAGTCAGGGAGGGACCCAGAGGACTGGAAAATGGCAAATGCAACATTCCTGTTTAAGAAGGGAGAGAGGCAGAAGATGGGAAATTATAAGCCGGCTAGCCTAATATTGGCCGTTTCATAGAATTTACAGTGCAGAAGGAGGCCATTCGGCCCATCGAGTCTGCACCGGCTCTTGGAAAGAGCACCCTACCCAAGCCCACACCTCCACCCTATCCCCATAACCCAGTAACCCAGTAACCCCACCCAACACTAAGGGCAATTTTGGACACTAAGGACAATTTAACATGGCCAATCCACCTAACCTGCACATCTTTGGACTGTGGGAGGAAACCGGAGCACCCGGAGGAAACCCACGCACACACGGGGAGGACGTGCAGACTCCGCACAGACAGTGACCCAAGCCGGGAATCGAACCTGGGACCCTGGAGCTGTGAAGCAATTGTGCTATCCACTATGCTACCGTGCTGCCCCGTTGATAAGATTTGAGAGTCCATTATTAGGGATGAGGTCGTAGAGTACTTGGAAGTGCAGAGTAAAACAGGACTGAATTAGCACGGCCTCGTCAAGGGTTTCTGAAGCACAAAGGGACTTAGGAGTCCTGGTTCAGGATTCTCTTTTTTAAAATAAATTTAGAGTATCCAATTCATATTTTCCAATCAAGGGGAAATTTAGCGAGGCCATCCGCCTAGCCTGCACATCTTTGGGTGTGGAGGCGAAACCCAGGCAAACACGGGGAGAATGTGCAAACTCCACACGGACATTGACCCAGAGACGGGATCGAACCCGGGACCTCGGCGCCATGAGGCAGCAATGCTAACCACTGTGCCACCGTGCTGCCTGTTCAGGATTCTCTTACGGTTAACGTGCAGGTTCAGATGGCAGTTAGGGATGCAAATGAAATGTTGGCATTCATTTCAAGAGGGTTAGAATACAAGACCAGGGATGTACTGTTGAGGCTGTGCAAGACTCTGGTCAGATCCCATTCGGAATATTGTGAGCAGTTTTGGGCCCCGTATCTAAAGAAGGATCTGTTGGCCATGGAGAGGATCCAAAGGAGGTTCACAAGAATGATCCGTGGAATGAAGGGCTTGTCATATGAGGAGCAGTTGAGGACTCTGTGTCTGTACTTGTTCGAGTTTAGAAGGTTGGGGGGGGGGGGGGGGGGGAAATCTCATTGAAACTTACAGAATACTGAGAGATCGAGACCGAGTGGACGTGGAGTGGATGTTTCAGTTGGAGAAATTAGAACCCGAGGGCACTGCCTCAGGCTGAAGCGACGATCCTTTAAAACTGAGATGAGGAGAACATTTCTTCAGCCAGAGGGTGGTGAATCTGCAGAGGCCAAATCACCGAGTGTCTTTAAGACAGAGATAGATAGGTTCTTGATTAATAAGGGATTCAGGGGTTACAGGGAGAAGCCAGGAGAACGGGGATGAGACATATATCAGCCATGATCGAATGGCGGAGCAGACTCGATGGGTCACATGGCCTAATTCTGCTCCTATATCTTAAGGTCTGTAAATGACAGTTCTTTGGACGTCACCAAGGCTTCCTCCTGTACTCAGGAGCCTGGTACAGAAAGTGAAAGGTGACGTTGTTGGGAAATAAATCTTCGGAAGTAGAACCAACGATCGAAACGACATGGCAGCAAAATAAATGTCCTGACAGTGATTTACCTCCATACAGGCCTCACGGAAACTGAACAGGGTCACACGGGGGGGGATGTTGACACTTGAGTGGCCAAAAGAGATTGCGAGATATTTTGATTAACTTCTGCGGGGGGGGGGGGGGGGGGTGAGATAACAAAGTGAACTTCCATCTGCAGTTGCAAAGTTGCAGTGTTCAGCCTGCATGGAGAGAGGTCCTGGCCCCGGGTGAATGTGGAGCTGAGGTTTGAATGTGAAGGGCTGGACGGCTGGGGTTTGGAGATGAGAGGGTGGGAGGCTGCTGCCTGCTTGCTGCTGGCCGGCTCCCTGTGCCTCCTGCTGCTGAGACTGTGCCTGGGGGCGGCCGCCTCCCGCTGCTGCTGCTGCTGCTGCCAGGCGGGAGAGTGCAGCCCCCGGCTCATCTGCAAACCTTCCGCCCTGGCCCGCCACCTGGCGCAGAGCTGCGGCAGCTTCGGCCCGGAGCCGCGGCTGGTGTGGGGCGGCTGGCCGCGGCTGCACACGCTGTACAACGGGCTGTGGCCGGCGGCGGGGGAGCTGCGCTTCGCCCGGGAGCACCTGCAGGTGGCGGACGGGGGGCTGGTGGCGCTGGACTGGGCGCTGGGCGAGCGGGAGGCGCCGCCGGCCCGGGCGCCCGTCCTGCTGCTCGTCCCCGACGCCGGCGGCCGGCTGACCCGCCACGCCGGCGGCCTCTGCCGCCTGGCCCTGCGCCGCGGCTACCGGCCCGTCCTCTTCAACCGGCGCCTCCACAACGGCGTGCCGCTGACCAGCCGCCGGCTGCTGCCGCTCGGCGACCCCTCCGACCTGCGGGAGGCGCTGCGCTACATCCGCCACCAGCACCCGGCCGCCCAGCTGCTGGCGGCCAGCGAGGGCAGCGGCTCCGCCCTCCTGCTCTCCTACCTGGGCGAGTGCGGCTCCTCCAGCCACCTCACCGCGGCCGCCTGCATCTCCCCCATCTTCAGCTTCCAGGACTGGCTGCAGGCGGGACCCTTCCGCCTCTACCGCTGGCTCCTGCTCCTGCAGCAGAAAACCAACCTGAGCAGGTAACAGCTTCACTCCCCCTCCTCCTTCACCGATCTGTCCCTGTAACCCAATCCTTTTTAAAAAATAAATTTAGAATACCCAATTCATTTTTTCCAATTAAGGGGCAATTTAGCGTGGCCAATCCACCTACTCTGCACATCTTTGGGTGGTGGGGGGCGAAACCCACGCAAACACGGGGAGAATGTGCAAACTCCACACGGACAGTGACCCAGAGCCGGGATCGAACCTGAGATCTCGGCGCCGTGAGACTGCAATGCGCTGCCCCCCCCCCCCCCCCCCCCCCGTAACCCAATCCTTTGCCAGCTTCCTGATCCTGCCTCCGTGGTTTGAATGTTGCTCCAAGCCCTGGCAGTGGAGAAGTAATCTGACAAGGATACCATTTTGGCATCCTGTACCAAAGTGGTGCCGTGAAATAATATAGCATTTAGTTGCTGGCTTTGTGAACTGCCACTTCGTAGTTATTTGGTGTCTCTCCAGATCCCTTTCTGCTTGACCTTTATCGAAAATCAAACATAGTCATTTTAATGGTCACATAATGCATCAACCTTTCCCATGAATTTTACAGTTGTATTCCTCTGTATTTCTAGATATGCCACTGTTCTCGGAGAAATAATAGACACAGAGAAATTATTCAGAAGCTGCACCCTGAGGGAGTTGGAGGAAGCGCTGTTTTGCCGGTCAAAGATCAATAATTTGAGTTGGGCATCCTATTGGGAAAAGAATGATCCGCTGAGGGACGTGGATGAGGTCGCAGTTCCCCTTCTGTGCATCTGCAGCAGTGATGATCCATGCAGGGGCAATCCAGAAGTCACCCTGCCTTTTGAGTTATTTGAAACCAACCCCTATTTCTTCCTTTTGTTAACCAAGCATGGGGGACACTGCGGCTTTTTAACAAGCAGATCTTCCTCATGGAGCCACGAAGCCTTACTGGAATATTTCAAATCAGTCAGTGAGTTTTTCAGGGCTGAGGAAAGGACAAAGAATCAATGCAGAAGAAAAATATCAACGACTTCCTACAAAAGGAGGGGAGAAGCTGCTCACAAAAAAGACTCTGTTTGTTCTCACAACATTCATGAAATTTTTAACTGGCAAAGATCATATACAAGATGAACTTGTATTTTGTCTTTGGTAACAATCCTCAAATGTAAAACAGATCAACAAGAATAGTAGATCAGGCTTCCACACCTATGCAAAAACAGATCTATGAAGACATTGTTTCGCTTTTGGGATGCTATTAATTTTGAATAGATTTCTAATGTATTGTGCAAACATTTCATAACTTAAAAAGTGTTACATTTTGTTACATAGGACAGACGTAAATGTAAAGTACTTTACAAAACTATAATTATACAATTATAAAGCTGTACAAGTGCTTGTCAAGAGATTTGAAGGCAGTATTAATATACTTGTATAAAAGCATTCATTTGCATGTACTGCATTAACAAATTAACAGCAAAATATTTTGTAGATCATTATCCAACCACTTTGGGTGCAAAACATCAAGTTTTGCCAATTTGAAATTAAAACTGAAATTGTTGAAAATATACATACATATTAGGAGAAGTAGGCCATTCAGCCCCTCGAGCTTGCACCACCATTCAATAAGATTATGGCCGATCTGATTGGTCTCAATGCCACATTCCGTCTACCCCCAATAACTTTTGACTCCCTCGTTAGTCTAGAATCGATCTACCTCAGAAATATTCAATGGTCCTGCCTCTATCACTTCCGGGGAAGAGAGCTCTATAGACACACAACCCTCAAGAGGAAAAAAATCTCTCAATCTCTGTGTTAAGTGGAAGACCCCTTATTTTTAAACCGTGTCTCCTAGTTGTGGTCTCTCCCATCAGAGGAAACATTCACTTAGCATTCATCCTGTCAAGTCCCCTCAGGATAGTATATGTTTAGTTAAGATCATCTCTTATTCTTCTACCTCCAATGGATACAGGCCCAATCTGTCCAACCTTTCTTCATAAAATAACACCATCCCAAGAATCAATCAAGTGAACCTTCTCTGAACTGCTTCAAATGCAGTTATGTCCTTTCTTAAATAAGACCAAAACTGTACAAAGTACTTTAGATGTAGTCTCATCAGTACCCTCTACAACCGTAGCAAAACATTCCTACTTTTGTATTCCGTTCCGCTTGCAATAAATGACAACATTCCATTTGCTTTCCTAATTCCATCTGCCAGATTTATGCCCACTCACTTAACCTATCTATATCCCTTATGTCTTCTTCTCGACTTACTTTCCTACCTTTCCTTGTGTCATCAGCAAATTTGTCAACCATACATTTCAGTCCGTTCGTCCAAATCATTAATATATATTGTCGATGGTTAAGGCCCCAGCACTGATCCCTCTGGCACTCCACTTGCCAACCTGAAAATGATCCACTTATACCATACTCTCCAATTCCTGTTAGCTAACCAATCATCTACCCATGATAATAAGTTACCCCCTGCACCATGAGCTCGTCTTGTGGAGTGACCTTTGTTAGAATATAGAATGCCTAAAGTGCAGGAGGTGGCCCTTCGGCCCATTGAGTCTGCACTGACCCTCTGAAAGAACACCCTACACCTTGGCCCACTCCCCTGCCCTATCCCCATAACCCCACCGAACCTGCACATATTTGAATACTAAGGGGAAATTTAGCATGACTCATCCACCTAATTGGCACATTTTTGGACTGTGGGGTGAAACCGGAGTACCCATGATGTGAAGCTAACTGGCCTATATTTTCCTGCTTTGTGGCTCCTTTAATGAATAGAGGGGTTACATTCACTATTTTGCAATCTAATACGACAACCAGTCAGCATTGGAGCATAAATACCTCAAGAGGTTTGTAGGGCAGGAAGGGGTTACAGAGAAAGCAAGGAGTGAGGCCATGGGGGGATTTGCAAACAAGGATAAGAATTAAAAAATGGAACGATTTCTTAACCTGATGTCAAGGTTGGTAAATAAGTACAGGGATGATGGGTGAACGGAAGCAGGTGGAAATAGGACACAGGCAGAGTTTTGAATAATCTCTCAAGTTTAGAGGGTGGAAGATGGGAGGTAGGCCAGGAGTGTGTTGGAAAAGTCCGGTATAAAGGCAACAAAGGCATAAGTTATTCAGAAACTTGACAATGTTTTACTTTATCATGGACAATAATGAATAGATTTGTAGTTTACTTTCTTAAATAAAAAGTACTTATTTTCCAACTATTAGAACCATGTGTACTTTGATTTCACCTTCACGCACAAATTTGGCAGTTCATGGAAATAAGTGTAATTTGAGCAATAGTGTATTGCAGATCTTTACACTTTAGTGTATCAATTGTTCAACATTTCCTATCCACACACTTGATCTTGAGCCAGCTGTATAAACTAGTGAACAAATCCATGTATTATAAAAGCCTAATAACTCAAATAGTGAGACTCAGAGTTACTCAATTGTAAGTGTTTAATTCACAGAGAAAACAAAGTCTCTTCCCCCAAAATTGGTGGTGCAGAAGAGGTCAAAATTTGAGGAATGCAAATATCTAGGAGCAGATTATAGAAACAAGAAGCGCGGAGGACATGGTGGGATTTGAAAATGAGGATAACAACTTTAAAATCAAGACACTGCTATCTTAAAAATTCATTTACAGGATGTGGGTGTCACTGGTTAGGCCGGCATTTTTTGCCCATCCCCAGTTGCCCTCAAGAAGGTTGGGTTGAGTTGCCTTCTCGAACCACTGCAGTCCCTGAGATGTAGGTACACCCAGTGCTGTTAGGGAGGGAGTTCCAGGATTTTGACCCAGGGACAGTGAAGGAACGGAGATATATTTCCTCGTGAGGATGGGGAATGACAGAGGAGAACCTCCAGGTGGCGATGTTCCCAGGTATCTTCTGCCCTTGTCTTTCTATATGGTAGCGGTCATGGGTTTGGAAGGTGCTGCCGAAGGAGTCTTGGTGAGCTCCTGTAGTACATCTTGTAGATGGTACACATTGCTGTAACTGTTTGTCAGTGGTGGATGGGTGAATATTTGTGAAATGGGTACCAATCAAATCGGCTGCTTTGTCCTGGATGGTGTCAAACTTGAGTGTTGTCGGCACGGCAGTCATCCAGGCAAGTGGGGAGTATTCCATCGCACTCCTGACTTGTACCTTGTAGATTGCAGACAGGCTTTGGGAGTCAAGAGGTGAGTTACCCACTGCAGGATTCCAAGCCTTTGATCTGCTCTTCTAGCCACATATTTATATGGTGCTCTGAAGAACCATATGGACTCACAACATTAATTCTGTTTCTCTCTCTAGATGCTGCCAGACCTGCTGAGCTTATCCAACATTTCCTGTTTTGATTTATATGGCTGTTCCATTTCAGTTTCTGGTTAATGGTAGCAGCTAGGATGTTGATAGTGGGGAACAAAAGCAATGGTAATGTCAAGGGATGATGGCTAGATTCTCTCTTATTGGAAATGGTCATTGCCTGACACTTGTGTGGCTCAATGTTACTTGCCACCTGTCAGCCCAAACCCAGATACTTGTCCAGGTCTTGCTGTATTTGGGCATGAACTGCTTCAGTGTCTGAGAAGTCACAAATGGTGCTGAACATTGTGCAGTCATCACAAAACATCCCTACTTCTGACCGTTTGATGGGAGGTCACCAATGAAGCAGCTGAAGATAGTTGGGCCTAGGACACTACCCTGAGGAACTGCTTCACTGACAGCCAATGTAGGTCAGCAAATACAGGACGATCGGGAAACAAGACTTGCTGCAAATTAAGAAACAGGCAGCAGAAATTTGGATGATTTCAGTTTATGGCGGGTGGAATGTGGGAGAGCAGTCAGCAGTGCACTGAATTAGTCAAGTCTACAGGTCATGAAGGCACGAACAAGGGTTTCAGATGCAGATGAGCAGAGACAAGGGCGATGTATGACATTAGGGACGGCACATTGGTTAGCACTGCTGCCTCACAGCACCAGAGACCTGGGTTTGATTCCAGCCTTGGCTGTGGGGGTTTTCTGTGTGCTTCGTTTTCCTCCCACAGTCCAAAGATGTGCAAGTTAGGTGGATTAGCCATGATCAATGTGTGGGGACTATAGGGATAGGGTGGGAAAGTGAGCCTAGGTAGAATGTTCTTTCGGAGTGTAGGTGCAAACTCAATGGGCCGAATGGCCTCCTTCTGCACAGTAGGGATTCTATGGATTCTTCTAATGTTGCAGAGGTCGAAATAGGCGGTCCTGGTGAAGGCAGAAATGAGGGGCTGGAAACGTTGAGAATCAAACATGAGACTTAAGGGTGCAGACTAGCTTAATCTCAGACTGTTGTCAGGGAAAGGGATGGAGTCAGAAGCTAAGAATGGAATGTGGAGTGCGGATCAAAAACAATGGATTCAATTTTTAACTGCAGGAAATAGCTGCTCATCCAGCACTAGACATCAGACAAGTAGTCTGACAAGATGACAAATAGAAGTAGGCCATTCAGCCAGCCAAGCCTGCTTTGCCATTCAAACCGATCATGGCTGATCATCTACCTCTACATAATTTCCCACTATCCCCAGATGCCTTGAAGTCATTGATATGCAGAAATCTCAATTTCTGTCTTGAACAGGCTCAACAATTGAGTTTCCACAGCACTTTGGGGTAGAGAAGTCCAAAGAATCACCGCCCTTTGAATGAAGAAATTCCTTCTCGTCTCATGTCTTAAATGGCCTTCCTCTAATTCTGAGACTGTGTCACCTGGTTCGAGACTCACCAGCCAGCAGAGATGGGCAAGCTAGACTAGCGAGTGGCTCTCCTTCATCTCAGTGGGTGGTAAAATTGAAATCAGGCTTATTCATGGGGGTCATGGTTAGTGAACAAGGTTAAATACATTTAATACATACCAAATATTTCTTAGTGACTCACAGAAAATGCTTAATCATCTACATATTGATAGAACTGTCAACTTCAAATGGTAAAAACAAAATAAATATTTACACTTTGGACGCAGAGGCAGCGCATGGCTCTCTCAGTCAGTGTTGTGAGCAATCAACACGATCCTCACTTCACTTGCTTTACATGTGTATCATCAGTCATACCGGTAAGAAAAAAAACAATGTGGACGGAACTCAGCGGAATGCAACAACCCTGCGCCTGGGCAACAGTCAACAAAGTGTCTTGGGGAGCCGCACTCAGAACCCAGATAGTCCACAGGTTGCCCACCACGGAGCCAGGGGAAACACCCCATCCACAACTACCCTGTCACCCCCTGTAAAAATTTGATAAGTTTCAATGAGATCATTTCTCGTTCTGTGGAACTCTAGTGAATACAGGTCTAGTCTGTGAGGAATGGGTTAAGAGAATTCCAATTACATATCAAATTGATGTTAAGTATCCAATAATTGACACTAATATGTAAAGGGGTTGCAGGTGGCACTTGTGGGGTGGTAATACAGTTTTGTATAGAGTATGTTCAAGGAAAATAAAGTGTTTGGGAAAGGAGCAGAACTCTTGACTCTACTCAACAGCAGACTGAAGCTAACAGTCTCTTCAATCGTTCCTCAACAGAAATCGCAGCATCCCAGGGATACATAGAAACATACGGAGAAAATAGAAGCAAGGGGAAGCAATTTGAGCCTGCTCCACCATTCATTATCATGGCTGATCATCAAGTTCAGTACCCTAATACCCCTCCCCCCTCATTTCCCTTGATTCCTTTAGCCCCAAGAACTATATCTAATTTTTTCTGAAATTACACAACATTTTGGCCTCAACTACTTTTTGTGGAGTGAATTCCAGATTCACCACTCTCTGGGTGAAGAAATTTCTCCTCACCTCAGTCCTAAAAGTTTATCCCTTATTCTCAAACTATGATCCCCAGTTCTGGACTCCCCCACCATCAGAAACATTCTTTCTGAATCTACCACATCTAATCCTGTTAGAATTTTATACGTTTCTATGAGTTCCCATCTCACTCTTCTAATGAATATAATCCTAACTGACTTAGTCTCTCCTCAAATGACAGTGCCGGCATCCCAGGAAACAGCCTGGTAAATCTTTATTGCACACTTCCATAGGAAGAAATCCTTTCTCAGATAAGGGCACCGAAACTGCACACAATACTCCAGGTGTGGCCTCACCAACGCCCTATACAATTGCAATAAAACATCCCTATTCCTATACTCAAACCCTGACACTATGAAGGCCAACATACCATTTGCCTTCTTTACTGCCTGCTGTACCTGCACGCTTACTTTCAGCGACTGGTGCATGAGGACACCAAAGTCTCGCTGAGTAGCCACCTCTCAATTTATACCCATTCAAATAATAATCTGCTGTCCTATTTTTGGTACCAAAGTGGATAACCTCACATTTATCCACATTATACTGCATCTGCCATGCATATTCCCACTCACATGTCCAAATCCTGCTAAAGCAACTCTGCATCCTCCTCACAGCTCACCTCCTATTCAACTTTTTATCATCTGCAAAAATGGAGATATTACTTTTAGTTCCCTTGTCCAAATCATTAATAGCTTAGCACAGATCCCTGCAGTACCCTACTAGTCACTGCCTGCCTATCAAAATAAGACCCATTTATTCTAACGTTTTGCTTTGTGTCTGCTAAACAGCTTTTTATCCATCTCACCACACTACGCACATTAGTTTTTGATCAATCTTTTTCTCTTTACATACCTGTAAAACCTTTACAGTCAGTTTTTATGCTCCCTGCTAGCTTACTTTCATATTGTATTTTCCCCATCTTAATCAATCCCTTGGTCTGCCTTTTCTGAATTTTAAACTGTTCTCAATTCTCAAGTCTATTGCTTTTTCTGGCTAATTTGTATGCCTCTTCTCGGAATCAAATACTATATCTAATTTTCCTTGCAAGCCACGGTTTGGCCACAATTCCCTTTCTACTTTTGCGCCAAATAGGAATAAACAACTTTTGGAGTTTACCTATTCCTTCCTCGAGTGCCTGCCATTGCCTGTCCACTGTCCTTCCTTTCAGTAATATTTCCCAGTCCATCATAGCCAGCTCATGCCTCATACCATCATAGTTACCTTTATTGAGGTTCAAGTCCTTGATCCCTGTATTAGTCTGGTGAATCTGTTACACTTCCTCAATGAGAAGTATATCCTTCAGTGGAGTAGGAGACCAAAACTATACTACAGGTGCACTATACAATTGCAGCAAGACATCTTTACTCCTACTCAAGTACCCTTGCGATGAATGCCAACATACCATCTGCCTTCCGAATTACTTGCTGCACACTTAAATTAGGTGACTCAGGAACAAGGATATCAAGGTCCCTTTGGATGCCAACACTTCCCAACATTTCACCCTTTGAGAAATACTTTGCCTTTGTGTTGTTCTTCCAAAGTAGATTATATTCCAACTGGCATGTTCTTGCTCATTTACTTAGCCTGTTCAAATACCTTTGAAACCTACTTGTATCCTCCTCACAGCTCACATCCCACCTAGTTTTAGGCAAATTCTGAAATATTACATTTGCTCCCAATGTCCAAATCCCTATATAGATTATGCACAGCTGTGGCCGAAGCACTGATGCTTGCAGTATCCTACTGGTAACAACCTGCCATCTTGAAAATGACTTGTTTATTCCTACTCTGTATTCCACAGCAGCAGTGTGGCTGGGGCACTGCCAGCCAATCTGATTGGCTGGCAGCTCTCCAAGGTGAGACTTCTGCCCAAGTGATAACGGAAGTCCTGCCTTCTGCCAATCAATGCTGGTTAATGTGAAATGGCAAAGAGCCTGTCAGATCTCTGCCGTCTCTCTGAGCCCCCATCATCTTAAAGGTTCAGGCTATTGTTTAGTTTCTCCACCATTTCCCCAATATCCATTATAAATTCTCCTTTTCCCCACATTTAACTTACCCACATTTGTCTTTGCTAATCTTTTCCTTTTCACATCCCTAAAAATGCTTTTACAGTCCGCCTTTATATTACTCGCTATCTTGGATTCTTATTCTATTATCTCTTCATCAGTTCTTGGTCATCCTTTGCTAGATTTTAAATTGCTCCCAATCTTTGGCTTTACCACTTTTTCTGGCAACATTATAAGCCACTTGCTTTGATCCAATGCAACTCCTTTTGTTATCCATGGCTGATTCAGCCTTCCTGTTGGGTTTTTGTGTCTTGGAGGAATATATGCTTGTTGTAGATCATGCCACACTTCTTTAAATACGAGACATGTATTTTTAAAAAAAAACATATATTCCTAATCCATCATTGCCCATTTGTCCTTCATAATTATTGTTCAGATTTAGGACCCTATCGCTTCCGGGTGCTCCGGTTTCCTCCCACAATCCAAAGATGTGCAGGCTAGGTGGATTGGCCATGCTAAATTGCTCCTTAGTGTCAAAAAGGTTAGGTGGGGTTACGGGGATAGGGTGGAGGCGTGGGCTTAAGTAGTGTGCTCTTTTCAAGGGCTGGTGCAGACTCAATGGGCTGAATGGCCTCCTCCTGCACTGCAAATTCTATGATACTCTACCAAGCTGTCTGCCATACAATTAATAGTTTGTAATGATAAGGTAAGTAGAATAACTTACCAGTTACTCACTCACCAATCAGCATCTTCTGCTATACCAATGTAGACATAAATACTGGAGGGTAAAAATAGTAAAAGGAGCCCCGCTTCTCTTTCCCCCCCCCCCCCCACAATTCATTGAATTCCCTGACTCACCAAACTCCTACCTTCTCACTCAGTTCAAGCTGCACCCTGTTTTGAGAATCTAACAGAGTAAGAGTCAGCATAGGTGGTGGTGAGGTAGATCGGAGTCAGCAATTAATACTGTGCCTTCAGATGGTGTTGCCAAGGGGCCTGTCACCTATGAGAAATAGGAGGGGCCATCTTCGGGGAACATCACTAGTAACAACGTGGGAGCAGGAAGTGAAACCATTGCAAGTAATCCTCAGCTGACCGACAATGAGAATGACGAGTCGAACCACATTGAGAGCAGTCTCACCCAGCTGGATGACAGTGGAGAGAAGGTGAAGGAATTTGGTGTGGTCAATCATGTCAAAGGCTGTGGAGAAGTCAAGGACATGGAGGGAAAATGAACCTTTATCACAGTCATTTGAATGAATGAATGAATGAAAATCGCTTGTCACGAGTAGGCTTCAATGAAGTTACTGTGAAAAGCCCCTAGTCGCCACAGTCCGGCGCCTGTTTTGGATTTCATTTGTGACTTGGATAAAACCTGTTTCTGTTCTGTGGCAGAGGTGGATGCGAGACTGGAGGGATTCAAACATTGAGTTCTGGGAAAGAAAGGAACAAACTTGGGAGACATCACATTCAAGGTCTTTGGAAAGGAATGAGGGGGCAGTTTGTGAGGCAGTGGGGTTAAGGTTTTGTTGTTGAGGAGGGAGATAATAGTAGATTTAAAAGAGGCGACACCTGAAGAGAGGTTACAATATTGGCCAACATCGTGTGTGGAAGGGGGGGGGGGGGGGGAGAGAAGAGTGGGCAGAGGGGAAGTTGCGTGATTAGCAGTTTAGTGGTAATAGGGTCAAGGAACAAAGAGGTGAGCCTCGTGGCTAACACAAGCTCGGAAGCTTTGGGAGAGAAACTACGTGAAGGTGAGAGATCAGGACAGGGGGTAAGGCTGCTGGTAGCATTAAGGGAACTTTGATCAGGTGGGCCAGTGGAAGCGAGGGGCATGGCAGACATAGTTGATCAAATTCTCTCCATATTAGTGGCAGAGGTAGATGATCGGATTCCATAGAATCCTGACAGTGCAGGAGGCAATTTGACTCATCGAGTCTGCACCAACCCTCTGAAAGAGCACCCTACCTCGGCCCACTCCCCGTAACTCCACCTAACCTGCACATCTTTGGACCCTGGGAGGAAACCAGAGGAAATCCACCCAGACACAGGAGAATGTGCAAACTCCATATAAATGTCTCCATCTTAGTGACAAAGTCCATGAGCTCCTCATACTTTGCGGGAGATAGGGGCACAATTGTAATGTTGTTAGACTAATAATCTCAGGACCCAGACAATGATTTGGGACATGGGCTCAAATCCCACCACTACAGCTGGTGAAATTTGAATTCAGATAAATCTGCAATATAAAGCTCGTCTCAGTAATGGCAACCATGTGACTATCATTGATTATTGTAAAAACCCATCTAGTTCACTAACATCCTTTAGGGAAGGAATTCTGCCATCCTTACCTGGTCTGATCCATGTGATTGCAGACACATAGAAGTGTGGTTGTCTCTTAACTGTCCTCTTAAATGGTCTGGTAGCCCACTCAGTTCACTAACATTCCTCATCAGGAGGGAGGGGCTCAGTCTTTGCAGGGGGAAAGAGGAATCAGTCTGGTCGGGGGAGGGTAGTTGCTCTGGGTCGGACCAGGAGGGGTTGGGTCCCCCAGATCCTGTTTGCGCAGGGTGTCCCATGCAAGGCTGGGTCTGGGTGTTTAAATAGTTACTCTGGAGTCAGAAGTGATTGTTTTCCCCCTCTAACTCTTTCAGAGTAACTATCAGAGTAAAAATGGCAGAACCATCCGAAGTTAACAATTCAAATCGCTTTGTCGGATGTTTCCCAGCACAGCCCAATTATCCGCAGGAAGTTAGTTCTTCTGGATAATTGCTGGGTAGACCCTTATGTGGGAACTTCCTTAAAAATTCACAGCTTATCCTTGGGGTAAACCCTAAATGTGATGCTGGGGAACCCAGAATTTATGGGCCTATAAATCACCCCTACAAAATGTAGTGTCAAAATCTAAAAAAGCACACTTCACTTTTGTAAAGAAATAATATTTAGAAGTGAACAGATTTTTATACCAATCTAAAAAAGTCAAATATACAAATTCTTTTGTACATCTTGAATTTATCTAATCTTCAGTTCTCCCTATGTCTGCGTGGGTTTCCTCCGGGTGCTCCGGTTTCCTCCCACAAGTCCTGAAAGACGTGCTGTTAGGCAATTTGGACATTTTGAATTCTCCCTCTGTGTATCCGAACAGGCGCCGGAATGTGGCACCTCGGGGCTTTTCACAGTAACTTCATTGCAGTGTTAATGTAAGCCTACTTGTGACAATAAAGATTATTATAAAGGTGATCTGCTGCAATTAATACTAAATTGCTTTCTTCATTAATTGGGATGCTGGAAAATCGTTTAACCTTTAAAAAAAAAAGTTCCCAATTGTACTCAAATGAATTCAACCTGAGTGATTTCAACATGGCTACATTTAAATCGAACTATATATTGTATCAAATGCTGTAGGTTTCTTTATAGAAAAAAAAAACACAATTTACTAACATGGCAGTCATCTGAAATAACAGATAAATGAGCAAAAATACACAAGCTGTACTAAAATTACTTTATTACAGTTGATTTTAACATCTCCTTTGTAACAATACAAAGGATAATTACAAACAAAATATTACATATGACCCTATTCTCTTTCTCTGACACTTGGTAACAGCTTAACTTCACAATCTATACAATTAATACAGGTTATATGAACTAATGTATGTTGAACCAGAAGTTACCAGAATACTGACATTTTTACTGTACAATTTTAAAAAGAAATACCAGTAAGTGAAGGAACCTATTGGTAACCGGCTATGAACAACTGGAATAACATATGGCTAAAAAAAAAAAAATGATTAAAGTAGATTTGGTTGTTAAAATTCAGATTTTTCTACCATATATGTGCAAATAAAATTCAGAATTATGCTGAGAACATAAAACTCCAAAATAGAATAGAAATGTAAAGATAAAAGTTGAAGAAGCTCAAACATGCTGTCTGATTTGTTAAAACCAGCCAGTTGCTCTAGGTTAGATTAGGTTATACATTCATGATGTGTTGTCTTCACTCCATGGGACTAGTGTTAAAACATTTTTAATGTTTATGTTAGAAATCTCAAGTTTTTGTCACAATTCCTGCAAGCTATTTAAAATGTACAATATTAACATTTCTCAGTCCCTCATTCATTACTAATGCACATTAAATGATCTTTTTTGTTGCATACTAAAACAAAATGGATTCTGATAGTAGCATTGTTAGTAATGAACATCTGTATTTTAGTACAAATACCCTTTTCAAGTACTGTGTGGGTTTAGTGGTTTTCTTTAACCCTTTACACCATATAAATATCTTACTGCAAAGAATTTGTTAATAAAATTATGCATTTACAAGATGTAAAGTCATTAGGCCATCTTTCATTATATGCACTCTATATTATATTTTTAAAAACTGGAACTGCATTAATTTATTCAGAATCCCCAGTAAGAGCTGTGATTTTTCTTAGTTCAGAGCCAGCGACAACTATAGCAAGAGAAAAGGGATTTTATATAACTAAGGACATTAGATTAGCTTACCAAACAGCATGTAGTCATTCCCTACCTCAAGGTGGATAAAGCTCAGTACTACACGTTAACAGATTACTACAATACCATAATAACCTACTGCTGAATATTCCACAGATTTTAGTACTAGGTTGATCTTGGTGAGCTCCCTTTCCTCCTGTCCTGACTGCTGGGCAGCAGTATTGGTCAATCATTATTCTTCTAACAGTGAATCTAGATAAAGGGCATTCCAAAGTTTAAGCAAAAGTTCATTTGGAGCAGTTTGGAAAACTGTATAATAGCCCTAGGTGAAATAACAAATTCTCTGTGTCATTTGGTGTTCGGCAATGATTACAGCTAGATATCATTTTTTTTAAAAAAATCACCTCCAAACCGACTTCATTTATGACTGTTCATTGTCACATTGCTATCTTCGAGTGCAGATAAATGATCTACAGCCATATTGTCAAATACATTAGCCACTAATTGCTAATTGGGAATCTATTGTGACTAGTTTCATTTTTGATTTGCAAATAGAGTAATAGACACAATAAACAGCTGATCTCAACATTCATTTGCAGTGTATACATGTATTCTTTAACCTTTAATACATATGGAAATCTGCATAGTGTAGGTTTTTGCAAGATGCTTTCCACTAAAATGGTTACACTGCAGCCATGCCAGTATCTCAACAGTGATTTCAACTGGATAGCACATCTACAGAATCATTCACATCTTTGATGCAATCTTATGTTCAACAGCAAAATGAGCACCACCTGTTTCCACCCAATTTGTGTGAAAACTAACAAAACTAATCTCTGGCACTGCAGTAAATAGAAACTGCAAATAATCTAGATTATGAAGTTAGTGTGTAAACTGCACTATTGCTAGGTCACCCCTTACACTGTAGCATTCTTAATTGGCAACTATGTAATCTCTCCAAAAAGTGTAATTCTCAAAGTCAATTATAAAAAGCAACACTGTTGGCACATTTTTGATAGTTGCTTCTTAAAAATGACATACATGGTAATTTGACAGCACTGTAAAACTTTTTTTTGCACAAGGACTTCATGGGATTCTACACGAGTTATCGTCCTGTATTCTCCCCAAAAATGTGCATCGTTGTTGTCATTTTGGAGGATTTCTACTTTGGAGTAGGTAGATGCAACCCTATAAATTAATGGAGCAGAGTTAACCAATAGTTCAGTCTTTTTACCTGTCCCCATGTACCAGCTACCTGAAAAGCTAGCTTCAATTGAAGAATGGGAAAAAATTAATTTTAATTTAAAACTGCACTTGAGCAGACTCTTTTGTGAACTAATTAAAAATGGAAAACAGAGCAAGTTAATTAGTATTATCACCAGCCAAATAGAAATCCAACTGGATTATGGGATATAATGAGACTAACTTCTGTGATTACATTGAAATGCTTTCTTTGCAAATCAGTATTACATGTTGATACGCAAATGGTTAACCACAATAGCACACTCTCCTACAAGTTTAGATTCCAACACAAAGTTAGGGAGCATCTTGCATTGTTACTCGTCTCACCTTGCATTATGATTGACATATATTTCTTATGAACATTTATTAAAAAATTAAATTCTTGGCACCTTCCATCACTTTCAAATCCTTCAACGGTCACCTTATTTATAATGTGGATAAAAAGCTTTCACAGCCGTAGTTTAATATTAAATGTGGTGATAACCACAGCTATAAAACATACCTTGAACCAATGTCTTGTGGCAGAGTTGTGCATTCAGGATATTGGTACAAGTGGTGAGGTGCCTACTTCAAAATTGAGCAGTCAGGAAGAGATGCTGAATGGAGGCAAACTTAGAATGCATGGGAATGTCAGAAGGGATTGAAGAGGATGCTTTTCTTTTGTAATTCTTACTAAAATGATATTCAGCTATTTTTTAATGTAAACATTACAGAAGATGGAGGCAACCTAAATACCCATAATTTCCTGATAAAGTAACAGGAAGCAACTAGAATTATACTTAGGCCATACAAAGGGTATTGCAATTATTAGGGATGCAAAAATAGTATACATCAGGTTCCAGTGACTACTTTTATTGCCCACTTGAGTGAGTGATTGCCTAATGGACAAAAGTTAGCATTTATATCTGGTCAGCTTCAGCATTGTAGAAATCCACCCCCCCCCCCAACCCATGTGACATCCTGTTCATACAATGAAAGTGTGTATAATGCCAGTAATTAGACAATACATTGTTCAGTAGTTAACTTTTGAGTATGGGTAGTCATCTATTCAACTCAGAGACCCAGGGCAGAAATTGAATATGGTGAGTGTGTGTTGTGCATCATTGCTGACATTCACTCTTGCAGGAGTTAAAGTATCACAAACGGGCCACGTTTACAAGAGCACTCATGGAACTGGAAACATTCAGTTTCACCAGTGTTATTATAATTATTTTCTGCCAATACTTGCTCACTATTTAAGCTTCTAACTTTCATCCCACATCTTGCATAAAGGTACCATGATTGAAAAAAATTGGACCTTGTTGATCTCAGTATGCTAAAGAAAATCACAACATTGATAGCATGATGGCAGAGTGTGCTGAGTTTCAACATGCTGTACAATGCAGCGGCAGGAAACTCTCAAGGTGAATTTCTAACTCCCAATTTATAATCAGGGAGTCTTGGGTGGGAATCGGTATTTATAGCTTGGGGAGGAAAAAGTCAACACAATAGGAGTTATTCTGACAGACTAGAAGATGGTCAAAGAGCAGCATTGGTAGAAGCATCGAGATCATGTACCCACTTTGTACAACAGGATAGTTTTCTCATAAGGATTTGTATCAATACCAAAAATTAACATTTACAGATCTATAAACGGATGTAGCCATAAGATAATTTTTTTTAAATGGGGCACTGCATTTACTAAAAATGGGAAAAGCTGATAAATTAAAATAATTCTTTAACAAATTCTGAACAAAAGCTATATTTAAAAATGTTATTTACTGTGGTAGAAGTTTGAAGTTGTGGCTACACTTTCACTTAAATCTAATTTGCATAATATAAACATTTCAGCTTTAAAAAATATCAATAACTAAAAGCCAATAAGCCTGCAAGAGTAGGAAGTTCTGCTTTTGAGCCACTGTTGCCTAAATGGTTGTTGCATGTCTTCTTTCACAATGCAGCTCATCACAGAACAGAGGAAACCCCTCAAAATCTTAACTCATTAACGTCCTCTAATGGAATATGTACATACAAGAGCCAGTTAATCACTTTATCTCAGCTAATGTAACAAAGATATTTGAATCAGTGAAGTTATCACACAAATGGCTTGCTCTCAAATATCAAAGTAGGCAATGCCTATGTGCTATTATCCAAGCAGTGTTAACTACAAGTTTGCAATTTAGATATTAAAATTTTCACCAGCAAAAATTATTCAAGCATCCTGCAAAAATGATTACGGCACCATCACTCAAATGCAAAGTTGAAAAATGTTCTGTTCTCAGCACTTAGTTCTCCCCTTATTCTTTTCAGAAAATAATTATAATTTAGAGTTACTTAGTGCAGGCAACAACTTACTGGGCATGAAAATCTAGTATTAAAATTACAACCAACAGGAGAAACAAACCAATCACATGGGGTGGGATGGGAGGGAAAATTCAAATCATGCCAAAGTAACAGTGAAATTTTACATGTGAAAACACTTAACACTTCCTTCCTACCCAAATTGATAATTTTGGCAAAGAAATTACAACTAAATTTGTGTGACAAGTTTCACAATGCAGCATGAAATAACAAGTTAGGCTATTGGCAAGATTTAATGTCATCTCAGCATACGTTTATACCAAAAGTAGTTCTTATACGGAATGCAGTATATACCAGGAATTTTCTACTGCCCAGTCAGTCAGCATTGAAGGATGGGAAGCAAGCACAGCTTTCAGATGTATTTTCTTGTCCGTATAACACATTTAAGACTTGTTACATTATACTACAGCGTAGTAATAGTGATACATAGAAAGCTTAAAAGTCATAGGCATGCTCACTGGTGCTAATAATGGCACTAAGTTCTTTCTTTAGTTGACAGAACCTAAATTCAGTATAAAAAGAGTTAGGAACTAGGCCAGCAGCTCAGCAATTCCAATTTACTACATATTTACAGATACATACATTCTTCAATTTAAAAAAAACTTTTCTGATGTAACCTGAATTTTCGGGAAGCGTTTTACTTACTGCAGTGTTTCTTCTGAAGGGACAATAATGTTCACAGTATAGTGGCAATAGATTATTGTACAACTCATAGACCATGCACAATGTAAAATCTTTATTGAAACGTGCCAAAGGTCAGAACGCATTGTACAACAGTCTATTACAAAAACACTGTAATTTTTACTTATTAAAAAATAAAATTATACTATCTGTATAATTTAAAAATAGTGTTCTGTATCGAAACTGTTATAAGAACAATATATGTGGTTTTCAGTAATGGTAATGTGTTGTTAATTCTCATATGTAGAGTTTAAAACTGCTTTCTATGGTAGCTTGTAAACACCTTAGATTTGGAGCATGTTCTTTACGGTGCAGTATCACCATTTTGGAGCCAGAGCATGCTCAATGGGTGGTGGGAAGGAGTATGCTGCACATAATGAATACATTTGAAAATAATGGAGTGGGGAAAGTCAAACAATTAGCAAAAGGCAGTTTTTCTTTAATCTACTATTTGGTGAATTAATTATGGCATTGTTATGCATTAGTTAAAATTAATATTCCTCCTATTAATTAGTTCCATACTCTAGGCATGTTAGTGGCTAAATAATTCACAGATAATGTAGCAAAGGATTAATGCCAGATGAATAACTGACCAGTAAACAAATGCAGGTTTGTGGCTGTACATAAATACCAAATGCTTGTACCAGACTTTAATTCAGTCCCACGTTCAAAACAGCCCAACTTCTAGTATGTTCACTATATACTTTTTCTGCACAAGGAATAGAATCTAAACTTTTTTTTCATATAATACCTATTTCAGCAGATAAATGCCTCAGGCAAACAAATATAAGGTTGGCTAGCAGCTGGTGAGATTACTGGTTCAGCCCTTGAAAAAGTACAATGAAATTAATGGCAACCAAATGTATTTTTTAAATGAAGAAAATTTCCAATATCACAACTTGGAAAGTATACTGCTAAGTAAGGACAGGAAGAGAGATGTCATGGTGTCACAATGCCACCAGCAGGAGAGAACAAGGCTTAGCAAGAATTTTCTTTTGGCCTTCCTTCACATTTTTCCTCAAGGGCTGATCAAACAGATAATGTATGTATTGACAAATGAAAACAAATTCTGTATTAACATAAAAGACCTGTTTTTCCTGAAAGGCTGGACAAACATGCCTGCACTCTTAAACCCAACCGCAGTACCAATAGAAGGCTTTCAAAACGATGCATAATGAGCGGTTTTTGCAGAGCATGGAGGAAAGACAGCAGTAACACAACTGTTCCCCCAACCTATTAAAATTATGTGTAAGACATGTGTGAACCATTTGAAATTTGCGATGTGACACTTGTGCTCCTGCTCATGCCTTGCTCAGATCTGCCTCCGGAAGCTGTCCGCCTGAGAGCTTGGGGACTGTTGCGGACCCCCATACTACCTCCTCTGGGTACAGCAACAACGGGACCAATAGGGTGACCCCAAGGTTGGGATCCACCTGACATAGGGTGACCCCAGGCTGGAGGGTGGCCACCCATGGGGTGACCCCAGTGATGCCCTGCTCCTCCAGAAGGATGATGAGACCAACTGGTAGCTCCAGGGTAACTATGGCTGAAAGCCTCTGGAGACAGATTAGAAAGGACCATGTTGCTAAAGCCAAGTCTCATGCTTTCAGAGTCAAAAGCCTCTATTTCTCTGGCTTGACGTTCCAGTAAGCTTCGTATTCGCTCAGTGCGTTCGTTCTGTAGTGCCAGCATCTCCTCTTCGATCTGAAATGGAAAATACAAATGGTAGATTTGAAATTATAACCAGTTTACAGCATGGTATTTAATGGATCCAAACTTCCTGATTTGAGATTGATAAGAAATCTGCTAAATTATTGATATGATATACACTCAAGTGATAAAATAATATTGCAGATCTCCATTTTACAAATATTGCTTGCAACAGTTGTTTCAAGATGAAACTTTATATTTTACTAACACTCAGCATAGGAAAACAAAAGGGGAGGCAGTGGCGTAGTGGTATTACCGCTGGACTAGTAATCCAGAGACCCAGAGTCATATCTGGGGACCCGCGTTCGAATCCCGCCATGGCGGATGGTAAAATTTTAATTCAATAAAATAAATCTGTAATTAAAAGTCCAAAGATGACCATGAAACCATTGTTGTAAAAACCCATCTGTCGTCCTTACCTGGTCTGGCCTACATATGACTCCAGATCCACAGCAATGTAGTTGACTTTTAAATGCCCTCAGGAATGGGCAATAAATGCTGGCCCAGCCAGCGAAGTCCACTTCCCATGAACGAATAAAAATTCCAAAATCCTATAACTATGGTCTATCCCTCTATGGCACGTATATCTTTTCTTAGGTACGGAAGCCAAAAATGTTGTTTATGCAATTGATATAATTTATAGCCTCCAAATTATCATGAACTGTTCAGCTGATTTCAAATAGTTATTCTTCCTGAATCATGAACAGGAACCAAATGCTAGGGCAGTAGCAGTACCATCTGTTTATTGATGGAAGAAGGAAATGCAGTAATACTGCCACCAGCAAATATTTAGAAGAACAGTATCACAAAGCTTCTCACAAGTGTGGCCTATTGCATGTCCATTTTCTACTGGCTAGAGTGACTGGGACAGCTGAAACTTATGAGTCAGAAAACTGAACAGAAGTAATGACATGCTCCTTTAACTGGTTGATTATTTTTTTATAGCACCGTTACCAACACTGTTCAATTAGCAATTTCTAACCCAACCATCTATTAAGAGCACTGATATATCCATGCCAAGTATGCAAGCTGTTTATGAGCGTGTATTGATGTGATATGGTTTCTAGTCATCCTCCTTTAAAATTAAGCCAGAGTACAAGTGTCAAAAGTTAAGATTTTAGGAATCCCCAAGGCTGTTTTTGAAATAAATCCAAAATAATAAAAGAAAACCTGCCTCCAGTGTCAAGCAAACATATTTCTAATCTATTGGAATCAAGTTTCAGCTTTGTTTCAATTTTTTTTCACACAAGCATTGTGAAGAACCCATCTTAAGTTAAGAGGGTTTTCTAAGTGCTTACATTGTCGCATGTTCTTTCTCGTAAAGAAGCTTTTATCCAAGGTGGACAGAATCGTGTGTGCATCTTGGGATCCAGCTATTCACAATCCATATCAATGATTTGGTTATGGGGATTAAAGGGAATAATTCCAAGTTTGAAGATGACAAAAAACTAGGTGGAACTGCGAGTTGTGAGGAGGATGCAAAGACGCTTCAAAGGGATTTGAGGAGGATAAGTGAGTGGGCATTCAATGTGGAGAAATGTGAGGCTATCCACTTTGGTAGGAGGAAGAACAGAAATGGTGAGAGCCTGGCAAGTGTTGAACTTCAAAGAGACGGGTGAAAGCTAACATGCAGGTACAAGAAGCAATTAAGGCAAATGATATGCTGGCCTTTATTGCAAGAGGATTTGAGTATAGGAGTAAAGGTGTCTTACTGAAATTATATAAAGCCTTGGTGAGACCTCCTCTGGAGTAGTGAGCAGTTTTGGCCTCCTTACACAAGAAAAAATATACTTGCAATAGAGGGAGTGCAACAAAGGTTCAGTAAATTAATCCCTGGGAAGAAGGGATTAGAAGAATGAGGGGTGATCACATTCAAACATTACAGGGCTTGACAGGGGAGATGTCGGAAGGATTCGCCCTTTGGTAGGGGTGTTTAGTACAAGGGAACACGGGACGGGATTCTCCGACCCCCGCCGGGCCAGAGAATCATTGGGGGGGGGGGGGCATGAATCCCGCCCCATCGGCTGCCGAATTCTCCGACGCCGGAGATTTGGCGGGGGCGGGATTCACGGCGTGCCAGTCGGGGGATCGTTGGCAGTGCCCCCCCCCCCGGCGATTCTCTGGCCCGGGATGGGCCAAGAGGCCGTCTGTTTTAGGCTCGTCCCGCCGGCGTAAGTTACAGCAGGTCCTTACTGGCGGGAGCTGGTTGCGCAGGCGACCTCCGGGGTCCTCTGAGAGTGCGCGGGGGGATCTGGCTCCGGGAGGTGCCCCCACGGTGGCTTGGTCCGCGATCGGGGCCCACCGATCCGCAGGCGGGCCTCTGCCGTGGGGGCACTCTATTCCTCCGCGTCGGCTGCTGTGGTCCTCCGCGATGGCCGACGCGGAGAGGAACCCCCCTGCGCATGCACTGGGATGACACCAGCACACGCTGGTGCTCCCGCGCATGCACCTACTCACGCCCGCCGGCGGAGGCCCTACGGCGCCGGTTGGCGTGGCGCCAGGCCCCTTCCGCGCCGGCCGGCGGGGCGCAAACCAATCCGGCGCAGGCCTAGCCCCTGAAGGTGCAGAGTGTTCCGCACCTTCGGGGCGGCCCGACGCCGGAGTGGTTCACGCCACTCCTTCGTGCCGGAGTTGCCCGCCCCGCCGGTTTTTGCAGAATCCCGCCCACTGTCTCAGAATAAGGGATGCTCATTTAGGACTGAGATGAGGAGGAATTTCTTCAATCAGAGGGTAGTGAATCTTTGGAATTCTCTGTCCCAGAGGGGTGTGTAGTTTCAGTCACTGAGTATGTTTCAGACTGAAATTGATAGGTTTCTACATATTAAAAACATCAAGGGGTATAGGGATAGTGCAGGAAAATTATGTATAAGTAGAAGATCAGCCATGATCTCATTGAATGTTGGAGTAGCTTGATGGGCTGATTGGCATACTTCTGCTCTCGTTTCTTATGTTCTTATGCAGCATAAAAACTGAAACATCATCACTGAAACATCATCACAGTAGAGGTCCTTGGATGCAACCTCCTTCAAAGACAGTGGGCAGAACTCAACTGCATATGGGGCAATCTGCCCATCTTCCCGAGAAGAGGAAGATGAGGGGTGACCCAGAGTGCAATTGTGGCCGTTAGCCTTGGAGCATGGAACATATCACATCAACTTGTCAATTAAGATTTGTAGAAAACACCTAATTTCTCCATCTGGCATCTCAGGCCAACGAATGAATAGTCAAACGAGACAACTAGGCATTATAGTTTTTCCCATTCTACACAAAAGGAAGCTTTTAAAAGGACCATTCAGAACAGTCACTGATCAGTATTATGGTGTTCAAGGAATGTTTGTTGTAGATAGACTAGCGGAAGACGTTCTTCACTAAACAATCCTTTAACAAATTAACGAGGAGAAGCTGCTAATGTTTTGGGAATTTTCAAAGATTCAAATATGAAAGTTTCATATATTCAAATATTCAAAGTGTTTAGAGGTGAATTAAGGAGACAGACTGAGTTTGCAAGTAAACTGGAAGACTTTCCTTCTGCAGCTTAGTTAAAACATTTAACTATTTTTGAAGCTCTGAGATGAACATTTTTGTATTCAGTGTGTCAGCTGTACCTTTTGCTCTAGCAGGGCTCTGCGTAAAGAGACTCTCTGCTCCAATTCCTTGCGTTCACGCTCATGTTGCGCCTCAGTTTGCATTTTTATTTTGCTCTGGTATGCGTTAAGTAGCTCAAGCTCCTGCTGCAACTGCATTTTTAGAACCTGGCATTCAGCTTCCTGAGCTTCATCTAGGCGTAGCTGTAAAAAATAAAATCAAGAATTAATATTTGGAAGACGGATTGACTGCTCAAAACTGCTAAAAGAAGTTTTGTAATGTACAAGTGCGAGAGACCTATATCCGGAAATGATCAGCCTCCCTGTATTATTACACTGCTCAGCTTTGGTTTATGGATACTTACGAAAAATTTAAATTAAAGCGATAAGACCCTGACATACCCTGCAGACCCGAGACTTTTCTGAGAAATTACAAATTTTTGGACCAGATTTTGATGTACAGAAAGGCTATCAGTGCTTGCCCTTATTAATGGATAAATCTGACAGCACCTTCTGGTGCCTATATATGTTCAATAAAACAGGGAAATCGAAACGTTGCTGTCAAATACCCTGGTCCTTGCTGATAGATTCAGCGCTAAAATCACTGCAATGGTGTGAACAATGGGTAGCTGCCCATTACTTCTACCCAAACGTTAGGGCTACTTCATTTGGGAGTAATGAGTTTTAAATGACATGTGATAATTATTGCTGAACAATCTCTGTCATCCTGAACAGTTAATTTTACAAAGGTGGAGACCCTCGTCTTCAGCAAAAAAAATTGGAAGATTTTATCTCTCTCCCTGAATTGCATCTGCAATTCCCAACCTTAATTTTACTTTCTGTTTATGATTTAAATGCAATTTGTATTTCCGGTTTTGTTTTAACTTCCTGGTTTAGGGACGGCATGTGGCGCAGTGGTCAGCATTGGGACTGCGGTGCTGAGGACCCGGGTTCGAATCCCGGTCCTGGGTCATTGTCCGTGTGGAGTTTGTGCATTCTCCCCGGGTCTGCATGGGTTTCACCCCCACAACCCAAAGATGTGCAGGTTAGGTGGATTGGCCACGCTAAGTTGCCCCTTAATTGGAAAAGAAAATTGGGTACTCTAAATGTTTATTTTTTAAAAATTCTGACGATCTGAAGAGCTTTGTTATTGTTTGCCCTGCTCAAAGATGGCACAGATTCCTATGCGGATGCTGCATTGAAACAGATGGTGGCTTATTGGAATCTCTGCTGACAAGCTCGCAAAAGACTTATGGGCAATTGTACATGAGGTGAATGGGAAAAGCCTCTCCTTTGTCGCCAAGAGGAAAATCTAGGCCCGCACCTGCAGGGCACTTCAGTGGCCTAGAAACGGTGCTGTGTAGTTGGTCCAATTATTTGATTTTCATTCTCAATTTCTGCTGCATGAGAAATTATTTTAATTTTGAAAATTGAACCTACTGCAAACTTCACAAACTGAAATTGATGCAAACATCACAAATTGGAGATGAAACCTCTGAATCAAATATTTATAAAGTACCAGGATGATCTGTGAGAAATATCTGCAGCAGTCTGAAATTCAATTCACAAATTTAATTTTAGTTATTGTTGCACAAACATGGGTAAACACAATCCTCATTAAAATACATCTTACAGTGTTAGTGTAAATCAAAAAGTTACAAAATTACATACAAAATTCACAAGTATACAGATTGCAAACTCAAAGTCAAAAACCACAACTGAGATCAACTAGTGTTCTTGCAGAACTTTCCCATATAGCGACAAGATCATTGCTTTATTTTCAAAAAGGTTACGGTTGAAGACACTGTGCAATGATACTGCCATCAACTGGTTATGAGAAACACGACCAAAATCCACAAAGATCAATGAAATGGTAAAATGTAAATGCAAGTACCCATAAATAGTATTGCCTTTCTAAATTGTAATCCAAAGAATTGTAGCATAATCACTAAACTGGTCATATCTTTTCAGCTGTGAAATCGTCCACCCCCATAAGTTAAATGACCTACAATGTTTTAGTCAGTTATGTACCAGCTTTATAGTTGAAGAATCCAAGAAAAGCATTAAATCACAAGCAGATATTCCCAACGCCTATTCTTGAATGTTTTGACAAAAAGTCCCCATTTAATGTTTGGAAACAAGATGGGTTTACCTTGGATATTGAGGAGCTATTAACAGAACAGAATTTGTGGCAGCAAGTGGTGAGAAACTTAAAAGTGGTACCAGTTCTATCGAATCCATAAAATCCCTACAGTGCAGGAAGCCATTCGGTCCATTGAGCCTGCACCAATACTTTGAAAGAGTACCCTACCTAGGCCCATTCCCTGCAACGCCATAACCCTACCTAACCTCAACACCGTTGGACATTAAGGGGCAACTTTAGCACAGCCAATCCACCGAACCTGCACATCTTTGGCCTGTGGGAGGAAACCAGAGGACCCAAAGGAAACCCACACAGACACGGAGATAATGTGCAAACTTCACAGTCACCCAACGCCAGAAATGAACCCAGCTCCCTGGCGCTGTGAGGCAGCAATGCTAACCATTGGGCCACCCTATATAACGGTTTGATTTCTGTATAATGTACAGCATGCATTTCTCCTGCAAGAAGCTCATGTATATAGTTATTGTTGCTATCAAAGTTACTCCAAGTATATTTATAAAATTGGCAATTTACTTCCATTTGTATAATTTTCTTAAGGTCTTCATCCATCCTATCCTGGATTTCAATTCTGACTGTCCTTTACCATCTATGGGCAGGGAATTTTACAGGAAATTTAGTTTCACCACTTTTTCCACTGCAACATGTGGATCACCATGTGGCATTATTAGGAGGAAACTTACATACGCACATGTAGAAACCTTAACCTTTTTGTATATTATCTGGTTGGTAAAGGGATTATATGTGAAAGTTTTGCATTCATACTAGTTGATCTCAATTGTGGCATTTGACTTTTAGAGTTTGCAATCTGTATACTTGTGTAGTTTATGTAGAATTTTATAGTGTTTTTGATTTCTATTTCCCTGCTATTCTTTCAAAAATGTTACCATGGAATCTTCTGCATCCAAAACCAAAGGAGCTTTTCACTCAACTGTATGAAATTAGATCACTGAAATCCAAACGTATGCTTACTGCCTGTGTTGACAGCATTTCGTTTATGCTGTGATCGTACTGTTCAGCAAGTATGGCCAGTTTTCGTGTCTGTTCGTCCTTCAATCGTTTCAGCACTGCTTTATGTTCACTCTTAGGGGTAGTTTCCAATAGGTGATTGCGAAGTGCCTTGTACTGTCGTGTCTGAATCTTGCAAGTGTCCTGGAATTGTTTCTTGATTTGCAACTCTTTTGACTAGAAAATACACAAAACACTTGTTTTAAGTGATTTACCCCAGAGATCAACACTTTAATTTGCCACAGAACAAAATTACTAACACCTCAAGATGGGACTGCAACAGTTTCTGCAGTATTAAAGCAATCTGAGTTGATCAGATACACATTCTTTAAAAAGTATATATTCTTATTTTTAAATCATTTTAAAACAAATAATCAACTGTCCTTATGCACAAATATATTTTTAATGGTCTGTTATGTTTGGGAAAAAATTACAATGATTGTCAAAATTAAATATTGAAGACTGTCAGTACAAAATATTTCCCCATCACAAGTTAAGAAAAATAACAAGATACTTGATATTTCTCTGTCCCACATTGCCCAACTAGTTTTGTTCTTTTCTATCATCAGAAAGAGAGCTCATATCAGCAACAGGATCATCAGTAAGTGGCCTACTGAAAATGCTATTCATCAGCAACGTTTCTTTTTCTGGATGCTGACTGCCAGGCATTAAGTTTAAGACAGTGATTTTTCTCGCGTGCTGAATATTCGAGTTCGGTCCCGGGTCACTGTCCATATGGAGTTTGCACTTTCTCTCAGTGTCTGAGTGGGTCTCAACCCCACAACCCAAAGATGTGCAGGGTAGGCAGATTGACCACGCTAAATTGCCCCTTAATTGGAATTTTTGTTTTTAAAGGACAGTGATTTTTCCAGATTTAGAGACTTCCTGAGGAACATTTAGAGGGAAAAGAATGTGTTTGCAATGGCACCACCAAGGTAACCAAGAGTTACTTCCGGAAGTTACATGGACTTCCGGTGGCGGCCATGGATGAGTAGGTCGCACATTTGATAGCTCGCGCCTGTGACGGATGTTTGGACCTTTTTCCTCCGTTTCCCCCCGGATATGGGATAAATCAGTGAAGAGTGAGATAGTGAGGAGAAATCCCCCTCCGGTGTATGCAGAATTGGACCAGAAGTGGCCGTGAGAGAAGACAAAGTCCTACAAGAAAGACGCGAGCAGAGCCGGTAACGCGGGAAAACATGGCAGAGAGCAAGGGCCGCAGGGAGGCGGCACAGTGGTCAAAGGAGCAGCTGGTGAAGTTTTTCGAAGATTGCTTCGCCAAACTGAAGAAGGACACGCTGGACCTCAGTAAGGCTTTGATTGGTCAAGTTGTGCAGAATCAAGAGACTCACGGAAGAGCGATCCAGGAGGTGGAGAAAAAGGTGTCCGAGCACGAGGAATACTTAACTGTGCTGGAGACCAAGGTGGAGATGATGAACGACCGCCAGAGTCGAATGCAGGAGAAGCTGGAGGACCTGGAGAACAGATCCAGGAGGCAGAATCTTAGATGTCGGCCTCCCTGAAGGCAGTGAGGGATCCGATGCGAGGGCTTATATGACAGACATGCTGGAGAAGTTGATGGGGGCTGAGGCGTTCCCTCGGCCCCTGGAAGTGGATAGAGCGCACAGCGCCCTCGCGAAGAAGCCCCTAGCAAACGAGCCGCCGAGGGCGATGGTGGTACGCTTTCACCGATTCCTGGAGAAGGAACACGTTCTGCGGTGGGCCAAGAAGGAACGGAGCAGCAAATGGGAGAATTGTGAGCTGCGCATTTATCAGGACCTGTGCGCGGATTTGGCCAAGAGGCGAGCTGGGTTTAATCGGGCAAAAACGGCCCTCTTTAAGAAGGGGTGAAGTTCGGGATGTTGTACCCAGCCTGTCTGTGGGTCACACATGAGGAACGGAACTTCTAGTTCGAAACACCAGACGAAGTATGGACTTTTATTAAAGAAAAGAGGCTGGAAGCGAAGTAAAAGACACTGTAGCCTTGGAGAGTACTGTGGTGGCGATTTGTTGTGCTGGGCTGTATAAATATAAGTAGCGTTATGTGTAATAAGGGGCTGTTTGGATGGCTAAAAGTTACTTTGGCTTGCAGGGAGCTGGTTAGAGGGGGGGGGGGGTTGTCTTTGTGGCTGGTTCTATTTTTGCGGGGGTTTTGTTTTGCTAAAGTAGCTGTTTCTTCACTGTTTTTTCTGCTGTTTGTTTACTGGGGAATGTGATGTTTTTAATATGTTTGTTCAAGTGGGGGGAGAGGGCAGAAAACAATGGAGAGATAGACTGATTGGTGCCAGGGGCGGGCGCGATCAAGTCAGCGTGGGTCAGCTGACTCACAGAAGCACAGTGGGGGGCGAGCAGGTGTTAAGCTGGAGCTTGACTTGGGGGGTTGAGTTTCTAGTGTTGTTGCTGGGGGAGGGAAGGGAGAGGGGGGGGGGGGGAAGAGAGAAAGAGAGCTGCTTTGCTGACAGTGGAGGAACTGTTACTAGGGGACAAATGGGAGGGTGGGAACGGCAAATGCCCGAGGGGTGGGGGGAGGCTCGAGGAGGCAGAGGGCGCGAGCCAGAGAGGGGGCGGGCGGCGGTAAGCCCCCTGACCAGGCTGATTACATGGAACGTTAGAGGGTTGAATGGGCCGGTCAAGAGGCTCGCTGAAGGCGGATGTGGCAATGCTACAAGAGACACACCTAAAGGTTACAGACCAGAGGAGATTGAGAAAGGGGTGGGTTAGCCAAGTATTCCACTCAGGGCTGGACTCAAAGACCAGGGGGGTAGCGATCTTGATCAACAAACGAGTGGCATTAGAGGCAGGAAGAATCGTGTCAGACAAGGGGGGTAGGTACATAATGGTGAGTGAGAAGTTGGAGGGGGAGCAGGTGGTACTCATGAACATATATGCTCCAAATTGGGACGATGTGGAATTTATGAGGCGGGTGTTAGGTAAGATCCCAGACTTAGAGTCACATAACCTGATTACGGGAGGAGGTTTTAACACAAGTCATTGATCCGGTATTGGACCGATCAAAATCCAGGACAGGGAGGAGGCTGGTTGTGGCAAAGAAATTGAAGGGGTTTATGGAACAGATGGGGGGAGTAGACCCATGGAGGTTTGCACGGCCAAGGGTGAAGGAGTTTTTTTTTCTCTTACATGCCCACAAGGTATACTCTCGCATCAACTTTTTTGTTCTGAGCAGAGCGCTAATACCGGGGGAGGGTGGTGGATACTGAGTACTCGGCAATCGTAGTGTCGGGTCATGCCCCACATTGGGTGGATCTACGGGTTAGTGTGGAGAGAGGGCAACGCCCGCTGTGGAGTCTGGATGAGGGGTTGCTAGCAGATGAAGCAATTTGTGGGCGGGTTAACAAGTCAATCAAGAACTACCTGGGAATAAATGATACGGGGGAGGTCTCTGCAGTTACAGTTTGGGAAGCTCTGAAGGCAGTGGTGAGAGTGGAATTAATCTCGATACGGGCCCACAGAGAAAAGGTGGAATGGGCTGAGAGGGATAGGTTAGTGGAGGAGATAGTCCAGGTGGACAGGAGATACTCGGAGGCCCCGGACGCGGGGCTACTGGGGGGGCAGCGGAGGTCACAGGCGGAGTTTGGGCTGTTGACTACAGGGAAAGCGGTGGAACAGTTGAGGAAGGCAAGGTGGGCGATTTATGAGTACGGGGAAAAGGCAAGTAGAATCTTAGCACACCAGCTCAGGAAAAGGAAGGCAGCCAGGGAGATAGGTAAAGTAAAGAGTAGAGGCGGGAATACTGTCTGACCCGGCGGGGGATCGGAGAATCTCGCCCCGGGTCTCGCTTTATGCAGATGACCTGCTCTTGTATATTTCAGACCCGTTGGAGGGGTTGGGGGAAGTAATGAGAATCCTGGGAGAATTTGGCAATTTTTCAGGGTATAAGTTGAACATGGGGAAAAGCGAGATATTCGCGCTACAGGCAAGAGGACAGGAGAAAAGACTGGGAGAGCTATCCCTTAGAATGGTAGGAAAGAGCTTTCGGTATCTGGGAATCCAGGTGGCCTGCGAATGGGAGGCACTGCACAAGTTAAACCTATCCCGGCTGGTAGAGCAAATGGAAGGTGACGTTAAGAGATGGGACATGCACCCGCTAGCACTTGCGGGGAGTGTACAGACCGTGAAAATGACGGTCCTCCCCAGATTTCTGTTAGTCTTTCAGTGCCTCCCCATCTTCATCCCAAACGCCTTTTTCAAGCAGGTGAAGTAAGTGTTGCTGGAGCGCAGTCCTGGGGGGTGGGGTAGGTTGGCACTGCCTAACCTCTTCAATTACTACTGGATGGCTAATATAGCCATGATTAGGAAGTGGGTAGGGGGGGGGGGGGGTCGGTGTGGGAGCAGATGGAGGCGGTGTCATGCAAAGACACAAGTTTGGGAGCACTAATAACGGCACCTCTTCCGTTCTCGCCGGCCCGATACTCCACAGGTCCGGTGGTGGTGGCGGCTCGGATATTCTGGGCGCAATGGAGGAGATATAAGAGAGTGGAGGGAGCATCGGTTTGGACCCCGATTTATAATAATCATCGGTTTGTACCGGGTAGGCTGGATGGTGGGTTCCAGAGATGGCAAACCTTTCCCAGCTTGAAAGCCTTGGTGGATAAATTTGAATTGCCAGCAGGGAACGGGTTTAGGTATTTGCAGGTGCGAGACTTCCTGAGAAAGCAGGTTCCGGCCTTTGCGTGGCTGCCGTCACGGGGGATACAGGTCAGAGTAGTCTCCAGTACCTGGGTGGGAGAGGGGAAAGTTTCAGATATTTACCAGGAGCTTTCGGAGGCAAAGGAAACTCCGGTGGAGGAGCTTAAGGGCAAGTGGGAGGACGAGCTAGGAGGAGAGATAGAGGCGGGTCTATGGGCGGACATACCTCCTCATCATGTGCCAGGCTTAGCCTGATACAATTTAAGGTAGTCCACCGTGCACACATGAGCAATTTTTTCAATTAGGATGAGCAAGTTTTTCAGGGTAGAGGATAGGTGTGCGAGGTGCAAGGGAAGCCCAGCAAATCATGTCCATATGTTTTGGGCATGCCCGAAGCTTGGAGGGTTTTGCTAAAAACACGGGTGATGGCAAGTCTGGAGGTAGCGATCTCTGGAGTGTCGGAAGAGCCCCGGGAGATCAGGAGGCGAAAGAGGCCGACGTCTTGGCCTTTGCCTCCCTGGTAGCCCGGAGACGGATCTTATTAATGTGGAGGGAGCCAAAGCCCCCAAGTGTAGAGACCTGGGCTAGTGACATGGCTGGATTTCTCAGTCTCGAGAAGATAAAGTTCGCCTTAAGAGGGTCAATACCGGGTTCACCCAGGGGTGGCAGCCGTTCGTTGATTTTTTCGGGGAAAATTAAAATGTCAGCAGAAGCAGTATTCTGGGGGGGGGGGATTGTTATTTTATAGTTGTGGTGTGTAAAGATTGGGTTGGGGGTGGTAATGTTTATTATACCATGTTTATATCATTGTTATTGTTATTATTGTAAAAATTTTCAAAAGCCTTAATAAAAATATTTTTTCAAAAATAAATAAATTATGCTTGGATAATTGCTGTTAAACCAACGACAAGAGTTTAAATCAATTAAATTCTGAGTTATGTAACCTTATACTGAATGCATGTTGGCTGACTGGGGACATCAAAAGGCAAAATAATTTTTTTTTTAAATAAAGAAACATGTCTATTTTAACCATTTCATTTCATAACTATCTGTACCTTTAGACTCTTGGGTTGCTGTCGGACCTCCATTCCATGTTTTCGTCGCAGCTCCCGTTCTCGCCGTTTGTTGTATTCAAGTTGATTGGTGAGTTCAGTTTGGTGCTGCAGCCTAATTAACTCACTCCGCATTTTCTGAATAGTATTGAGGTGACGGAATTCCAGCTCCTGCATGGACTCATGATGGCGTAGCAACATTGCATGCTCCAGATCCTTTTGTGTTTGCTTCTTGTTCAGCTCCTAAGACAGAAAGAATGCCATACCTTAAAACATATGGGGCATTACATAAATGGCCTGGTGTGTAATTTGGGGAGACATGCAATATGCAATTCAACATTGTGCATATTTTTGTGCATATTTTTCTTTTTCCTCCCTTCATTAAAACCCCTGCATTACATACCTTCACCATCTTTAGGCAAATTGCTATGCTTTGCCATTTATTTGAGTGTTAAGGAGATGGACAGAACTAGCTCCAAAGTGAACTGTTTTGATTTTTGCGATCTTCATTTTTTCTTCCATCCATCAGATGGAAGAACCTGGCATCCTTACACCATCCAACCAGCATGATGATCAATTCACTATTGTATATCACAGCCTAATTCTGCTTACTTTGATCTGTGGCATTGTGCATCTCAGTACCAATATCACGCTTCCATTCAATTTTACATTTTTCTTTACATGTTGGCATGTCAACTAGCTGCGATACTTGTGTGAGAATCTTCAGAATTAAATAAACAAGTTCAAAACTATACTTTTTTCACGAGGAGAAAGCCATTACACAGATATTTTTGCTAAACACACCTCAGCTGATAAAATGCATTTCCAAATTAAATGAAATCGCATATTTAGGACTGGATAGCCCAGGAGATAAATTTAGTCTTTCTACATCCAGAATCGTTTGGATCCAGTATAGGAGATGGAGGCGAGCATCTCCTTTCCCATGGCTGCTGGATATTCGAAGTGAAATGAATTCCGGTTGTATTAATATAAATTTCAGTACAAATGAATCCACAAAACTGGTGTTTCTATAAAAGGTCAGTACAATAAATGGCACTTACTTTAGTTAATAGTTTTACTGTGGTGCTACAGGACATAAAGGGAGGATGGGTTCTGTTCCCCAATATCAAAATTCTTTAGCCCTACACACAAATAGGAGTCATGCTGTACACCTACTTCAGAAATAAAGATTAACTGACACCTGTATTCAAAGCTGGAAATTCATGGTCAATATGCTTTAAAATAATAATAATAATCGCTTATTGTCACAAGTAGGCTTCAATTAAGTTATTGTGAAAAGCCCCTAGTCGCCACATTCCAGCGCCTGTTCGGGGAGGCTGGTACGGGAATGGAACCCGCGCTGCTGCCTTGTTCTGCATTACAAGCCAGCTGTTTAGCCCACTGTGCTAAAGGAAACCAAAAAGTAGCTTGTTCTTAACTTTAATTGTACAAATAAAACATTTCTAAAATTCTACAATGATAGGGTGAGATGAAATAAGGTGGATGGGAGGCTTCTTTGGAGCATAAACACTAGGCTGAATCAGTTGGGCTAAACAACCTGTTTCTGGGCTGTAAACCTTATAGTTATTTACACTACTGTAGCTTGCACACTGAGCTCGGTTAAACAAAATATTCAAAAAATAAATGTGGAGTGTTGTCACTGTGGCTTTGTGCATTCAAACACAGCAGCAAGTCTGCTCACATTGAGTTCTCACAAACAGCAATGAAGTGAATAAGCAGTTTATTGGTGGAGTGCCCTTTCCTGCTCTTTTTCAAATAGTGCCATTGGGCTTTTCACCCACCTGAAGGGACATGTCACCCCTGACAGGGCAATTTTTCTCAGGACTACACTGAAGTGTCCAGCCTAGAATGGCATTTGAATCCAATCTTCTGGAGGCAAGACTGATATTATTGACCCAAGGTTTGTTTGGAGGTTGAGTTTTCTTAAAGTAAATTTAGAGTACCTAATTCTTTTCTTCCAATTAAGGGCTAATTTATTGTGGCCAATCCACCTACCCTGTACATCTTTGGCTGGTGGAAATCCTAATCCGCTAATATTCATGCATCAACGCCACGGCACAGGAGAGAAGACACCCGCTACACCCACTCACCTTGATCTTAGGAATTTGTGCCCCTTTTCCTAATACTGCCTTCACCCATAGACAGCAACGGTACAGGCATAGTTTTTATTTCAGGTCAATTTACCATTTAAAATAAAATCTCTAATGGGTACACCATTTCTAACAGGTAGAGATAGTCAACATATCAAGACTACACTTGAATAAATACAATGATTATACTCAAATACTTATGTTTCACAATCATACTTAAACATTCATTTAACAACATACCTCCCGTACTAGATCCTGCTCAAGGTTATGGCGTGAAAGCAACATTCTCCGTTTGAAACGTCTACATTCAAGTTCTAGATACTGACGCTGGCGCCGCAGTAAGTTAGCTTCTTCTTCAGCCTGGAAATGCTGGAAATTTTCCTTCTGCTTTGACAGCCATTCTTGTTTCTCCTTCTTTGGAGTACTCTGATTTTCATTCAGCTCCTGTCACAAGCAAAAATATTACGTGTAATTATGCTATGGCAAAAGCTAAACCTATTAAAATTATCGTATTATCTATGGAATAATTTTTGACTCTCAATTTTACTCTATTTTTATACAGCTCATGCCAGAAATGTACCATCAGGTTTGCACATTTTATTGGTGAAATCTACACACATTTAAGTTTCTACACTCAATGCATGCATTAAGGTGAATAATTTAAATATTTCCGATGCTAAATAATACGTCAACATACAAAATATAGGTTATGAATTTCTCACTAAGTTTACATCCTGGTCTTGGAAAAATCCAAGATGGTAACAAGTTTGATAGGCCACTTGAGCTATGAGGAAAATTAAAAGGGATGTTTAGACACAGGTCAATTTAAAGTTATCATACTGAGATACTTAGGATCTTCAATATTATCAGCAACTCTTTGCATTTAAACTCAAGATGAGAAATTAAAATACAGAATTAAGATGCCGCTTCTTCGTAAAGCAGAAAGGAAAAGAGTATCTTGTAAAATTGAGGAGGAAGATGGGAAAATCTTTAGGCATTGGAGGTTAAATGATAGCAAGTTGGATGGCCAACCTTAAAACTGGCCAAATGGATGAAGGTGGTCATTTAGTCTTAAAACTGGAACGGGGGGGGGGGTTGTGCATTGTTGTAAAAAAAATTAAATGTTGAAAGTTTGAATAAAAATATATATTTTTTAAAAATGAAGTTTGCTTAATTGCTCTAGGACATTGTAGAGGAGATTCCAACAGACAAATTAAGTTCAGAAAGCTGACCACAATTTCTTTCACCTCCCATAGGAGTTAGCAGTAGCTGGGGAGTATGATGTACCTTCAAATACACAGAATGAGCATGGATTCTGTCATGTGAGAGTACCTTTAAGAAATGGGTGTTTAAACAAGGGTGTGTATATAAATAATAGTGAGAGTACCTTTAAGAAATGGGTGTTTACTACTGCAGTGATGTCAGAGTGGGTGGAGCTGGGCTGTGTCAGCTTTTTACTTTTGTTTTAGGCTGTTTGCTGCAGGGTGCGTTTTAGTTTCGTTTTCAGTGTTGGAGCTGAAGCCCGACCAAGCAGGTGTACTGCTGTTCTCTCTGCCAACAAAAGACTATCTCTTGATCATTTGGTGAATTCAGAATTATAAATGTTTTCAGTAGTTACTTTAACCTGATGTGCTTCTGTTAATGGTTTTGTTTTTAAATTGCATGGATGTTAAAAGGAAAGCTTAAAGGAGTACTTAGTGTTGTAGTCTTTGGGGGTTGTATTTGAATTAATGGTTGCTAAGATGTTCACTGTTTGTTTTAAAAAGGTTAACTTGAGTTCATAGAATAAACATTGTTTTGCTTTAAAAAATACTTTTCCATTTCAGCTGTACCACACCTGTAGAGTGGGCCCATCCACAATCTATTAAAAGTTGTGGGTCAGGTGAACTCCATGATACACTTTGGGGTTCTCTAAACCCTGGCCCATAACAATACACTTGATGGTTTTCTGTCAACTTGCTTTTCAATTTAGATGGAAATTTATATGAACTGTTATTTGTGAAGTAGACATCAATGGTTCATTTAGATTTTAAAATTTAATATCCATTTTCTGAAAATCTGAACCGACATAATTTTTGTTTATATTAGAACATAATGTGTGTGTGTTGAATAACATAAATATTCCACCGAGAAGGCAGTGATTGCCGAGGTTGGCCATAATGAGTGCTCAGGTTACATTTTAATTTTGACAAAACCCGAAGAACTTAGGGCAACACTGAAAACAATTTTTCTGTCTTACATCCTCTTCTGCGCCTCTTAGCAGCTGGAACAGAACATAGTTTCACTGGCCCAAGGTAGGCTACTAAAATTAATCTGGTGTACAATCCAAGGAAAAGAAAACAAAATAAAGAAGGGAAAATAGCACATATGGAAAACTTGCACTCAAATATGAAATAAATCCAATATGACACACTTTGCACTGCATGTTGCAAAGGAACTGGTAATACCAATTTTAGTTTTTGGTGCAAGTATATCACACAGCTTTTGAACAGTGCAGTATAGGAAACTCACTGTGCTGCTTGTGTTGTAAAACAATGATACTAAATCAACAAACTATTCAGGGACCTGATCCACATTTAAAGTTTACAATAAATTTGATAAGAATTCATAGAAGAGTTACAGCACAGCAGGAAGCCTTTCAGCCCAGGTCTGTGCTGAACCTCTGAAAAAACAAGACACCTCATGTCATTGCCCAGCCTGCCCAGCCTTCTCCTCATAGCCCTTCTTTTGTAGATAATAATCCAAATCCCTCTTGAATGGCTCAATTGAACCCACCTCCACCATACTCTCGAGGCAGTGCACTGCAGGCCCTGACCACTCACTGTGTGAAAATGTTTTTTGCTCATGTTGAGATTGTTTCATTTGCCAATGATCTTAAATCTGTGTCCTCTAGTTTTGTTCCTTCCACCAATGAAACAGTTACTCCCTATCTGTCCAAGGCCCTCACGATTTTGAATACCACCATCAAATCTCCTCTCAACCTCCGATTCAAGGAAAACCGTCCTAACTTCTCCAATCGATCTACATAATGTTTCTCATCCCTGGAGCCATTTTCAAGGCTTTTTCTGCACTCTCGCTAATGCCCGTCACATACTTCTTAAAGTGCGATACCGAGAACTGGATGCAATACTCCAGCTGAGGCCAAACCAGTGTTTAATACAAGTTTAACACAACTTCCTTGCTTTTGTGTGGCATGCCCCTAGCCATGAATGCGGTATGCTTTATTAATCACTCTCTCAATCTTTCCTGCCTTCTTCAAAGATTTATGCACATATACACCCACACCCCTTATAGAATTGATATTATGCTCTACTTTATGTATGCATATTGCTTATTTAAGCCACATGCCAGATTGAGGACCAAATGAAGAACTTTTCCGAACATAATTAATATTTTAAGTGACTCCCTGAAACAATGTTAATCTCAATAGCAGATCCAACAATTTTATATAAGCAGCCATCATTAACGGAACAGAGAATATAGGCATCTTTTCACCTCTTTTAGTTGCTCTTTACGTAGCTTGTATTCTCTCTTTTGGGATTCCAGGAAGCTATTTAATTCCTTCTTCTGCTGTGCCTGTATGTGCTGCTGAAATTTCTTTTCTTCAGTAGAAACTGCTTTGGTCTAACAAAATAAAACAAAAGAAAATTAGTTCTGGAGATTAAAAAATGATTCTTTACCAGAGCTCCTATTTCTAAAGAAAACTAGGATGCCTGATTTTGCTTTTGGCTGAGACAAGCACAGAAAATATTTGGTGCAGTTAAGTGGGTTCTGGGTGGCAATCCGACATGGATTTCCATTCCAAGGAAGTTACAGCTCTACAGAAATGCAAATTGTTTATGCTGCTTAACAAATCTGCTTTTCCAACACGTTTCCATTGTTGGCACAACACTATAGCTGGGAATTTCATCAACATGGCTCCCCACACCACCACTCTAATGTCACTGGAAGTGCAGCAGAAACATTCAAAAAATTATTTCCTGGGTTGTGGGTGTCGATGGCTAGGCCAGTATTTATTGCCCATCCCCAATTTCCATCGAGAAAGTGGTGCTGCGCTGCCTTC
Organism: Scyliorhinus torazame; assembly: GCF_047496885.1. Lineage (NCBI taxonomy): Eukaryota > Metazoa > Chordata > Chondrichthyes > Carcharhiniformes > Scyliorhinidae > Scyliorhinus > Scyliorhinus torazame. The sequence goes on from NC_092718.1 coordinate 198,455,557, forward strand.
TTAAGCCACTGCCGTCCATCTGGTGTAGATACACACACAGTGCTGCTAGGAAGGGAGTTCAAGGATTTTGACCCAATGACTGTGAACTGTGGTACAGTTCCAACTTAAGATGGTATGTGGCTTGGAGGGGATCTTGGTGCTTCCATGCATCTGCTTCCCTTGTGGGTTTGTATGGTGCTGCCTAAGGAGCCTTGATGAGTTGCTGCAGTCCATCTTATAGATGGTACGCACGCTGCCTTTGTGGGTCAGTGGTGGAGGGAGTGAATGCTTGTGGGAGGGATGCCAATCAAGCGGTTTACTTTGTTCTGGATGGTGTTAAGCTTCTTTAGTACTGTTGAAACAGCACTCATCCAGGCAAGTGGGGAGTATTCCATCACACTCCTGACTTGTCTCTTGTAGGTGGTGGACAGGCTTTGGGGAGACAGGAAAAAGAGTTATTCACCACAAAATTCCTAGCCTCTGACCTGTCCTTATAGCCACAGTATTTAGTATTTATATGGCTAGTCCAGTTTAGTTTGTGGTCAATGGTAACCCCCAGGATGTTGATAGTGGGGATTCAGCGATGGTAATGCCATTGAATGCTATGGGGCGATTGTTTGATTCTCTCTTATTGGAAATGGTCATTGTCTGGCACTTGTGTGGTGCAAATGTTACTTGCCACCTGCCAGCCCAAGCCTGGATATCGTCCAGGTCTTGCTGTATTTGCACATGGACTGCTTCAGTGTCTGAGTCGTCACGAATGGTACTGAATATTGTGCAATCATCAGCAAACATCCCCAAATCTGATCTTATGTTGGAAGGAAGGTCATTGATGAAGCAGCTGAAGATGGTTGGGCAGAGGACACTACCCTGAGGAACTCCTGTAGTGATGGCCTTGGATTGAGATGACCGAGCTTCAACCATCTTCCTTTTTGCTAGGAGGTATGACTCCAACCAGTGGAGAGCTTTTCCCCGATTCCCATTGACTCTAGTTTTGCTAGGGCTCCCTGATGCCATACACAATCATATGTTGCCTTGATGTCAAGGGCAGTCACTCTCACCTCTGGAGTTCAGCTCTTTTGTCCATGTTTGAAACAAGGCTGTACTGAGATCAAGAACTGAGTGACCCAGGTGGAACTCAAATTGAGCATCCGTGAGCAGGTTATTGGTAGGTAAGTAAGCTTGATAGCACTGTTGATGACTCCTTCCATCACTTTACTGATGATTGAGAGTAGACTGATAAGGTTGTAGTTGGCTGGGTTAGATTTGTACTGCTTTCTGTGTACAGGACATACTTGGGCAAATTTCCACATTGTCAGGTAGGTGTCGGTGTTGTAGCTGTACTGAACAGCTTGGCTAGGGACGTGGCAAGATTTGGAGCACAAGTCTTCAGTACTATTGCCGGAATATTGCCTGGGCCCATAGCCTTTGCAGTATCCAGTGTCTTCAGCCATTTCCTGATATCACGTGGGGTGAATCGCATTGGCTGAAGGCTGACATCTGTGATGCTGGGGACCTCTGGAGGAGACCGAGATGGATCATCCACTGGGCACTTCTGGCTGAAGATTGTTGCAAATGCTTCAGCCTCGCCTTTTACACAGATGTGCTGGGCTCCTCCATCATTGAGGATGGGGATATTTGTGGAGCTTCCTCCTCCAGTGAGTTGTTTAATTGACTACCTCCATTCACAACTCATGTGGCAGGACTGCAGAGCTTGGATCTGATCTGTTGGTTGTGGGATCACTTAGCTCTGTCTATTACTTGCTACTTATGTTGTTTAGCATGCAAGTATCCTATGTTAGCTTCACTGGGCTGGCACCTCAATTTTCGGTACGCCTGGTGCTGGTCCTGGCATGCCCTCCTGCACTCTTCATTGGACCAGGGTTGATTTCCTGGCTTGTTGGCAATGGTAGAATGGGGGTATGTCAGATTATGAGGTTACAGATTGTGGCTGAGTGAAATTCTGCTGCTGCTGATGGCCCACAGCGCCTCATGGATGCCCAGTCTTGAGTTGCTAGATCTGTTCTGAATCTATCCCATTTAGCATGATGGTAGTGCTACGCAACACGATGGAACGTATCCTCAATGTGAAGACAGGACTTTGTCTCCACAATGAATGTGCGGTGGTCACTCCTACCGATAGTCATGGATAGCAAATGCATCTGCAGCAGGCAGATTGTTGAGGATGAGGTCAATAATGATTTTCCCTCTTGTTGGTTCCCTCCCCACAATCCCAGTCCCAGTCTAGCAGCTATGGCCTTTTGAACCCAGCCAGCTTAGTCTGTGGTGGATCTACCAAGCCACTCAGTGAGAGGTATTGAAGTACGCCACCCAGAGTACATTCTGCGCCCTTCCCACCCTCAGTGCTTCCTCCAAGTGGTGTTCAACAGAGGAGTACTGATTCAATCAACTGAGGTGGGACGGTACGTGGTATTCAGCAGGAGACTTCCTTGCCCATGTTTAACCTGGTGCCATGCCTCCCAATAAACAGGCTGACCATGTCAGCTTCAATTATTCAACTACAGCCAACATGAAAGTGCATGCAAAATCCCTTTTTCAGTAGCCAAATAGAAATGTAAAGCTACACTCAAGACACTGGTATATTAATAATTTTTCTCCAGGTCACAATATTAATCATACAGTACTATTAATCCACTTAATAGTGAAGTTAAACAAAACCTCCTCAATCAATAGAAACTCTGCACAAAGTTAGGAGATCAGAATTTAAGCAAGGTACCTCTTTTTCCATAATACCAAGATGTTTCTTAATAAGTTTCTCCATCTCTGCAGCAAAACTGTTGCGTTGTGTTTCCAGCTCCTTGTCAAGCCGAAGCCGATGTTCATCCATCTCTGCCTTTAACTTGTTTTCCAGTGCCATTAGCTGCTTCTGATGTTGGCGTCGCATACGTTTATAGCCAGACATCTGCTCCCGAAGCTCAGAATCTTGTTCATGTTCTTGGATTTGTCTTGTGACCTGAACAAAATGAAAATATAAGTGATGTACTAACTTAATAGCTACAAACCACGAACTAAAAAAATATTGTCAGATCCCTTCCTGTTTATTTCCTCTGTTCCCATTTCTTTGTTATTTTATTATTTTGGTCCGTGGACACATAATTGGAATGTGGCTTTCAGCAAAAGACTCAAAGTTGAAGCAGCCTGCTTGTCAGGACACTGCTTCCCAGGTTTTGTTTTTGGAAAGGAGAAGTCAAAATTCCTCGGCACGGAGTGATCTTAGGAACCTGGTTTGGAGGAAGTGGGAGCAATTGGTTAGCTGGCAACCAGTAGGTTGACCAGGGCCAGTGTTGTGCCTGACAACGATGAGTGATTGATTCCTGCGTGATGCTTTCTGAGAGAACTGGGAAGAGGAGTTTAGACCTCGGAAATGAAAGGAACGCTCCCTCCTGCTTGCTGAAGTGAAAGAACTGCTTTATTGTTCTGAAAGCAGAGTGCGCCCAGCACATCCTTTGCTGTGAACTTGGCATGGTCTGAGTCTGCAGAGAAGATAGACTACCTTGCCAGAGAAAACCATCTCAAGCCTTGAAGGAAAAAGTATCAAAACAAAAGCTGAACTCCAGAAAGATGCTAAATAGAAGTCATCCCAGTGCATCAAAGATCCTATCCTTTTATTTTTATTAATATTTTCTTTCCCTTTCCACCACCCTTTCCCCACTGTATTGTTTGTCTATGTGTGTGTGTATCGAGTGGGGTAGTTAAGAAGGGGGGGTTGAGAAAGAGGTTTTAGAGAATCAGTCACATTCTCTGTCTGTCTGTTTAATTATAATACTGCACATAATTAAAAGTTATTGTGTTAAAGTTACAAACTTGGTGACTGCAGTTTATTGGGATCAACCAAGGCCCTCGGGCATTTTAAATAAAATATTATTTCACCTGTGTTGAGACTCCAGTCAAGTGGGGCTGGAATTGACTGTGCACTAGCCTAGGGTGTCATGACAATATAAGCTCAAACTGTCCACTGAAAATTCTTGATTACAAAATCTGCAAAGACACTATCTGCAGCAAAATCTGCAACTGCAGCAACCAATATTTTAGACAAATCTAAGGTACATGCAGAATTGGAGAGAGCCTTCAGTAACTATCTTAAACTATGATATCTGAACACAGATCATTCAGTTATCCTTTACGCTAATAGGAGCACTTTGCAACTTTGTTGCATTTAATGTCAAATTCCTCAGACACATATAAGATACGTTCAAAGAAACTTTCACGGACTTCCGATGACGGTGATGTGCTGAGCAGTCGCACATCAGGTGGCTCTCCTCCAGAATACAATCAACTAGACACTTTTAGTCGAATATAGCCCGAGAATTTAGACTTATTTCACCCACATGAAAGAAAGGGAGAGAATAGGTACAACATGCCAGCGAATGGAAGCTCAAGAAGCCACAGAGAAGGTAGGAGCAGAGGAAAAGGCCAAAAGCAGCAGCTGAGCAAGTCGGCAGACACACGAGGCGAGGAATCCCTGGCGAGGGAGACTGCCGGAGAGAGGGAGACCGTCGGAGAGAGGGAGACCAACGACCTGAATAACGGTCCCCCCCCCCCCAAAACCTCTGGAAAAAACGTCCATAATTCACAGAATGTACAGTGCAGAAGGACGCCATTCGGCCCATCGAGTCTGCACGGCCCTTGGAAAGAGCACCCTAGCTAAGCCCACACCTCCACCCTATCCCCATAACCCAGTAAGCCCACTTAACCTTTTCGGACACCAAGGGCAATTTAGCATGGCCAATCCACCAAACCTGCACATCTTTGGACTGTGGGAGAAAACCAGAGCACCCGGAGGAAACACACGCAGACACGGAGAGAACGTGCAGACTCCACACAGACAGTGACCCAAGCTGGGAATCAAACCTGGGACCCTGGAGCTGTGAAGCAATTGTACTAACCACTGTACTACCGTGCCGCCCCCACTGTGCTACCATGCCGACAGGGTTGTTGTTCTGTAGGCCTAAATTGAAAGGTGGGTGGCAACCCAGGGGAGCCTGGAGGGGAAGGTTGAGGGGAAGGTCACAGACAAAGAGAATCGTCCCGGCGCTAAAATATCAGGATTGTGGGACTACCAGAGGGGATCGGTGGCAGGAAACCGACAGTCAATGTCGCCCAGATGCTGGGAAACCTAGTCGGGAGGGACAGCTTCCCCATGCCACCGCATATCGACAGGGCACACAGATCACTCCGACCAAAGCCCAAAGCAGGGAAACAGCCAAGTGCAATAATTGCCAAAGTACATAGATATCAGAATCGGGAGACGATCCTACAATGGGCAAGGCAGATGAAGGAGAGCAGCTGGGAAGGACAAAGAATACAAGTAAACCAGGACATTGGGGCAGGCCTGGCAAAGTGCAGGGCAGAGTTTAACCAGGCGAAATCGGCCCTGTACAAAAACGGAGTGAAATTTGGAATGCTGTTCCCAGCCAGGCTCTGGGTCACGTTCCAAAACAATGAACAGTAGTTCAACACCCGGCAGAGGCGGACGGGTTCGTACACATGAACGGCCTGGACATGTGGCAGACAAGGTAGCGTTGAGAATGAAGCAGAGGAGGAAAAGGAAAAAAAAGAACTGTGATGGACACACCCTATGCATGCGTTGGAACAGAAATATCAGACCGCAGGGAAGGGCGAGGGCTGCGGAACGCCGGAGAGGTGAAGAGGAGACAGAGGGAACAGCTATCGAGTGGGCACAAGAAAGGGGTAAAACCAGCCTCAGGAGGGGGACCACCACACTAGCGGGAAAAGCTAGAGCTCAGAAGCACAAAAGCAAGGGGGCAGCGGCGCACCTCAAAGCAGGGAGGGAGTGTCTGATGGTGGTGGGGAGAGAGAGAGAGAGAGAGAGAGAGAGAGAGAGAGAGAACCACTGGGGCAGGGATAGGGAATGTAAGAGGGGAGATAAGGAGGAGCGGGACACGAGGGAGGAAGTGGGATCACAAGGGAAATACAAGGATAAGAAAGGAATGGGTTTCAGATTGGATTCAGCAGGTAAGGTGCAGTATGAGGGAACAAGATGGCACTGCAAGCAGCCACTTTGGAGGGTCCCTAAACAAAGGGAAACCCCGGAGTGCAGGTCAGTATCCATGTGGCATACACACAGTTGGTGGCCATGTTGTGTGCCCCCTGGACAATAATAATAATCTTTATTATTAAAAACAAAGGGAAACCCTGGAACACAGGGGGCCGGGCCTCTTGGTGAGAACGATGACTGCGGCCATTTTGGATGGCCCCTAAAATGGAAACCCCGGAGGGCAAGGCGCATCCACTAGGTAAGTATTACCCAGGTGATAAGGAATTCTCACTCTTCTCACCAGTACTAGGTATATACCCATATCGACTTCTTTGCAGTGGGGAGATCGGTGCTTCCAGAAATAGTAAGAGTGAATACTCTGCGATAGTCATCTCCGACTACACTTCACATTACATGGATGTGAGGTTCGAGATGGGCCGTTCCCAATGCCCCGCATGGAGTTGGCCGACAAGGTCTTCTACCAGAAAACATCACAGGCCATAGGCCAGTACATCATTAATAACCAGAATGGGGAAGTCTCAACTCCCCGTTCTGGGAGGCACTGAAGGCCTCCTGAAGGGGAGAGATTACAGCCTACAAGGCTCAAAGAGACAGGGAAGAGGGTGGCGAGGCAACAACTGATCAACTCCATCCTGGAGGTCGACAGAAGATACTCCAAGGCCCCGACCTTGGAGCTTCTGGCAGAGAGAAAAAACTACAAATGGACACAGGAAGGTAGTGCATCAACTCCACCAGACACGGGGTTCTTTTGTGAACATGGAGAGAAGGCTAGCCGCCTATTGGCTCACCAGCTGAGAAAGCAGGCAGCCAAGAGAGAAATAGCTCAGGTAAAAGACAACTGAGGTGGATTGGTAACTGAGCCAAAAAAGGTCAACCAAGCATTTGAGGCCTTCTACCGGAGACTGTACACCTCCGAGTCCCCCAACGTGGATGCAGGGATGAAACAATTCCTTGATGGACTGGGCCAGTCGTGGGGGACGATAGACAAAGGGAGCTGGAAGCATCAATAGGACTGGGAGAGGTCATGGAAAGCATTGACTCCATGCAGGTGGGGAAGGAGCCAGGAGCAGATGGGTTCCCATCAGACTTCTATAAAATAATTGCACCAGCTCTTACTCTGCATCTATGGGAGATGTTCGCAGACTTGCTAGCAAGGTGCACTTTGCTTCCTACGCTAACACAGGCCACCATATCGCTGATACCCAAAAAAGACAAAGATCTGGCGGAATGCGGACCATATAGACCCATTTCATTGATTAATGTAGATGCAAAAATACTCTTGAATGCCCTGGCCAAGAGTCTGGAGAACTGCGAACCAGAAGTGGGCGCAGAGGACCAGATGGGCTTTGTCGAGGGTAGATAGTGTTTTTGTTTTTTTTATAAAATAAATTTAGAGTGCCCAATTCATTTTTCCAATTAAGGGGCAATTTAGCATGTTCAATTCACCTACCTTGCACATCTTTGGGTTGTGGGGGCGAAACCCACGCAAACACGGGGAGAATGTGCAAACTCCCCACAGACAGTGACCCAGAGCCGGGATCGAACCTGGGACCTCGGCGCCGTGAGAGAGGGTAGATAGAGTTGAATGGAAGTACCCGAGAAGTACCTGAGCAGTTTGGGCTAGGGACGGGGTTCACCTCATGGGTGAAGCTCCTGTACAACACTCCCAAGGCGAGCGGTCGGGCCAACACTACTAGCTCTGAAAATTTCCAGTTGCACAGAGGCATCAGGCAGGGATGCCCGTTGTCCCCACTCCTGTTCGTCCTGGCAATTGAACCCCTGGTGATCGCTCTGCAAGACGCTGGAAGGGTATCCGAAGAGGATACAGAGAGCACAGAGTCTCACTCTATGCAGATCACCTGCTCCTCTACATCTTGGACCCACAGAATGGCGTGGGGGGGGGGGGAGGGGGAGAACAAAAAGTGAGGGAGAGAGAGTGAGGAGAGAGAGAGAGAGAGAGAGAGAGAGAGAGAGAGAGAGAGAGAGAGAGAGAGAGTGAAAGAGAGGGAGATAGTATAAGAGGGAGGGTGAGAGGGAGAGTAAGAATCCAAGAATCCCCAAGTAAACACTGCAGAGGAGAAGAAGCATGGGAGGCCTGGCCCTTCTGAATTTGCAATACTACCACTGGGAAGCCCAAGGTGATGTGATGGGTAAGGGAATCGAGTAGGAAGGGGTGAAGATGGAAGAGTCCTCCTACACGGAAACGACCCTCAAAGCCTTAGCCACAACAGCGCTCCCACCCCCTCCGGCAAAGTGCAAAGTACACGTCCAGCCCAGTGGCGGTAGCAACGCTAAAAACCTGCATCCAGATGTCGGCTTAAACGAGGTGTCCATTATGGCCCCCATATGCAGTAACCAAAAGTTCCCACCAGCCATGCTAGACGCTATCTTTAAGAGGTGGAAATAGGACGGGGGGAGGGGGGGGAAAACGACACGCTAGTGATTAGGGACTTCTACACGGGGGACAGACTTGCAACCTTGGACGAGCTGATGGAGAGACTGGAGCTACTGAACGGACAGGAGCTCCGACGTTTACAAATCAAACATTTTCTTCACAAGACGACGAGGTGCCCTTGCGCCCAGAGAGACACAATTCTGGAAGAAATGCTGGACGTGGACAGTATGGAGAAAGGGAACTGTGGGGACATATATAGATGACTTTTAGAAAGGGCGAGAATACCACTAGACTGAGCAAGACAGAAATGGAAAAACAAACTAGGGATGGAAGTAGGGTGGAGATTCTGGAGCGAAGCACTAAGTAGGGTTAACTCCACCTCCTCCTGCACAAGGCTAAGCCTCAGGCAGTTTAAAGTGGTGCACAGAGCGCACCTAACCAGAACCCGAATGTGCAGGTTCTTCCCGGAGGTGGAGAGCAAATGTGAACAATGCTAGGGAAGCCCGTCCAACCACACCCACATGTTCTGGGCCTGCCCCACACTTGTCGGGCTCTGGACAGCCATCTTCGAGGCGATGTCCAAGGTGGGGGTGAGGGCGGAGCTGTGCCCAAGAGTGGCAGTCTTCGGGGTATTGGACCAGCCAGAACTTCATATGGGAAAGAGGACTGATGCCCTTGCTTCCTTAATCGCCCGCCGGAGAATCCTGCTCGGTTGGCGATCAACAGCATCACCCACCGGTGCGGACTGGTTGATAGATCTGTCGTAATTTCTCCATCAGAAGATCAAATACACCATCCGAAGGGTCGGACGAAGGCTCCCACAAAGTGTGCGGGCTATTCATTAGCCTGTTCCAAGGTCTGTTCGAAGCCAAGAGCGGATAGGAAGGGAAGGGGTCAGGGGAACCAATGGGAGCCAACAGGACCATACAAAGCAGACAGGAGGAACGCAGGGAAATACCAGGAGGTTACACAGGGAATGAGTGTAGAGGGGGCCAAAGGACCCCCCACAAAGCCATAGAGCCAACAAGAACAACAAAACAAAAGATAGACTTTCACATCTATGACGGAAGACAGGACCCAAGACGGAGCCGGAATAACAGAAAGGGGGGGGGGTAAAGAGAAAAGTAGTTTCACAGGATGGACAGACTAATGTGCACACTGAAAGCACAAGATTTTTTTTACTGGAAACAAACTGGTCAACTGCCTTGAATGTCGAAAGACGGTTTTCCAAGCTATATTGAAAATCTTAGGTCAGTGCAAATTTCTTGTCCACAAACCTTATGTGCTGTTATCAGGTGTATGTCACACTTTTGTGTCACAATTTCTATTATGAAAGCTTATGTCAACATTTTGTAGTGGGCAAAAATACGGACTGCTCTGGCGTTGGTGTTACCCCAATTATTTCAAAATTATTTCTGAAAATTATTTTTCATCCATGATTTTTTTTTACCAACTCAAATTTCTAAATTCTTATGTTTAAATAAAAAAAATGTTTATCTCACAGTAATATGATTTCTTTTACCCACTGCCTTGTTTTTCAATGCTTTGTTTTTAGAGGAAGGATTGAAAATCGCTTATTGTCACAAGTAGGCTTCAAATGAAGTTACTGTGAAAAACCCCTAGTCGCCACATTCCGGTGCCTGTTCGGGGAGGCTGATACGGGAATTGAACCGTGGTGCTGGCCTGCCTTGGTCTGGTTTCAAAGCCAGCAATTTAGCCCTGTGCTAAACAGCCCCTGTTTCAGACTATCCCAAAAGCCTGGGCTTGGAATTCATACCTTTGTCCAGAGTAGTCTCACTTCGAGCTAAATTCGGATTGTGCAGTCTAAGGAAGCAGAGGTTATCTAATTTATAAGGAACATTAATACCGCTGAGTCAGGTATATGGAGGAATAGCCTTTAGCATCTGGCAATTTTGTTTCGACGATTTATAAAAAATTATTTTGAATAAAAGCCAGAGAACAAACTTGAAAAGCCTTTGAGTCAGATTAATTTTCTTTTGAAAAGGAGGCGCTACATGTAGAGATGTGGTTATCCGTCTATTTTGCATTTGTTTTGTTTTCTATAAACTTTGCAAAGTCAAGAGGGAGACATACAACAGGATCAAAGAGAGACAGATAAAGAGTGTGCCTTTCTTTGTGTAATGTTACTCCAATCCTCAAAGCTGATATTTTCAAGTGGGCTAAATAATATCAACTGTGCTTTGTTCAGTTAAAAGAGATCCAATATAATGGCTTACTTCCATGAGACAGAATTGCACCCAAACAAAAGGAAGGGTGGGGAGAAGATACAATTATTCTCTTTATTCTAATTTGAGTTATTCTTTTAATAAACAACTTGAATTTTGAAAGCAGGCCCGTTTGAGAAAGTTAGAAAGGGAAGCCAGGAGGGGTTGAGGGATGGAAAGTGGTTACGGTGAGGAAGCCTCAGACCACTCATCTTAACTTGCAGGTAGAGAGTGACATGAAGCGGCTAGGGAGAGGCAATGAATGGATAGTTAAAGTGAACCGAATAAAGCAGAGCAAAGGGAGACAGGGCATGCCTGGAAATGCAGGGGTGAGTAGGTAGTTTCAGTTGAAAGAGCTAGGACAGTGATGAAAATAAGTGGAGGGAAGGAAAGTTGTGGCAGCAGAGAACATGAAGGGTTGAGAAGGTGAGGTGAAAATGAATGACTGGAGAGGGTGAGGGAAGGGAGTTGTTTTGGAAAACATTCTCCTTGCAACCTCCCTCCCCCCAAAAATTTAGTTGATCGTTATTGCTGGATTCACTCCCCAGCATTCCACTCAGCTAAAGAGCAAGAAGAAAAAGGAAGAGTGAAGACAGAGAGCAAGAACCAAAATTGGAAAGATAAGGATAGCAGTGAAGACAAAAATGAGGACTGAATTGCAGTTGGAAGCAGTGATCATATTGGGCTCAGCTCGCAAAATTTGCTTTATCTGAAAAAGTCTGCACGTGTTGACTCTTCATGTGCAGTGTCATGGGAGCTGTGTATTATTAAAACACTGCACACTTTTCCAGCTGCCTGCATGTGTCGCTGTTAAGTCACATTATTTTTTTACTTTCCATATAATATTAAAACTGCCTAGAATGGAAATCCGGCAACATGTAGTTTTGGGTGATGACCAGTAGATGGTGGAGTGGAGTGAGTTTCTGAAACCTCTTCACAACGTATTCATATCTCAAAGAAATTATGTTCATTAAATGGGCAATTTACCAGAGGTCTAAGGATTGTAAACCTGTTCATTAAGAAATCATACTTTCCAAAGTGAAGGAAATACCACTTTCCAGTTTGCAAATCAGAGAACATTCCCTTTATTCCTGTGCTGTCTCAGAACCCTCAACCATTTACCACTCCATTACACAAGCTTACCTCCATTCTCATTTTTGCAAATAATCTCCATGTGGAAAATTATTAATTAACTTCTTGAAGTTCACATAGGCAACATTCACCGACATTCTCCCTCCAAAACGTGAACAAACGTCTCAAAAAAATTCAACAACTTCAGCACTCCAATACTTTCCACGGGAGGAACTCAAATGCCATGGTCAGCTTTTAAACAAAATTACTCACCAAAGAAGCTGTACGTATTGTGGCAAAATGTTCTCGATTTCGGTAGTGTGATTTATGGCGTGAAACTGGAGGTGGTGACTGGGGTTCTGAGCCCCTAGGTCTGTGGTCAACTTCGTCACCGTAGTGATCGTGATCCTGGTAAGTATAGTGTGAAAAATAAGTGGTCAAATACAACTGTAAAAGTATGTCTTATTTGTAAATTGTTTTCAATTGCCAAATCTATTCACTGTGGGTACACCCCTGTCTCTTTGTGACCACATCACCTGTACTTCCCAGTCTGGACCAATCAGCACAAAATAAACTACACACCTGTGCATGTGCTAATGGAAAGGACAAGCAAATAAAGACATGCTGTACTTAAGGGACTTCTGTTACACGCAGAGCGTTCAAAACTGAGAGAGGAAGCCCAAACATTTTCCTATACATAGCCTGTGGAATTGCTCTTACAGGGCTGCCTTCTACTGAACCTTGGAGGAAGGATATATTTTTTTTAATGTGCTAAAATGAACTTAAAACTTTTATCAGCCAACAGGTGGTGGAATCTTATGCTGTCATAAGGCTCCAAAGGCCAGTCACAGCAAAGCTCCAACTCCATTTAGGATGTACTCTCTAGCAAAGTGTATGGAGTTAACTTCCTGTGTAGAGGTCCAGCCTTGCCACTTATGCATTCCAATTAAAAGGAACCAGAAAAGCAACTTCCATGCTTATAACTTACACCAGCTTTCACAATAATTTGCATTGCTAAACTTTAAAATATTCTATCTCAACAAATATTCGATTCCGGTCTTGGGTGACGGTGTGTGTCGAGTTGCATTTCTCTCAGTGTCTGCAGGGGTTTACATCGGGTGCTCCAGTTTCCTCCCACAGTCTGAAGATGTGCAGGTTAGGTGGACTGGCCATGATTAATGGGAATGGGGATGGATAGGATGATGGAGTGGGCCTAGGTAGAGTGGTCTTTCAGAGAGTCTGCACAAACTCGATGGGCCTAAAGTCCTCCTCCTGCACGGCGAGGGTCGGTTCAGGCTCAATGTGCCCAATGGCCTCCTTTTGCATTGTAGGAATTCTGTGATACGCAAAAAAAAAGGAACCTGGTGGGGAGGGCAAGGGCAGGATTTTCAAAGGACAAATCAGTGAATCCAAACAGTCTGGTGCACGTTGCTCAACTGTCAAGATTCATTGCCGGGACATCTGAAAGTTTCTTAATTGTTTAAAACTCTCATATTATGGGCCAAATTGCACTGGTTTGTGCGCGGTACCTTTTTCTTGCATGGCCACCTTCACCCGCATTAACACTGCTGGCCCTCCGAGGAGCTACTTGCTTTATTTGGCAGCAGTGACGGGCCCCATCATGGCTGCCATCCGCTATTGCCACTGGCGATAAGAAGGCAGCTCCCGTCTCCAGGAGGCGTGTGGCACCGTTAATTGGATGCCTATCTAGTCTCTTGCCCATTATGGAATTTATATTTAACAATTAGGGTGCATGAGTGATTCAGTTGAGGTGTGGGGTTGAAGCCAGATGTCAGGGGAGGCAATGGCATAGTGGTAATGCTGCTGGACTAGTAATCCAGAGATCCAGGGTAATGCTCTGGGGTCCTGGGTTCAAATCCCACCATGGCAGTTGGCGAATTTGAATTTAGCAAAAATCTGGAATTAAAAGTTGCTTGTTGTAAAAACCCATTAATGTCCTTTCGGGATGGAAATAGCCTTGGAAGCCACTCATGTAATGATGGGCAATAAATGCTGGCTCATGAATGAACTAAAAAAACCTTCAGAGAAAGAATTCTCCAAATGCGAAAGAGAACTGAGCAGCAGACTGTAAAAAAAATTTTTTTTATGAGTATCCAATTATTTTTTTCCAATTAAGGGCGGCCAAACCACCTAATCTGCACATCTATGGGGGTGAAACCCATGCAGACATGGGGAGAATGTGCAAACTCCACACAGACAAGCAGCAGACTTAATTGGAGTTTTTTGTATGGGTAATATCTATAATTAGACAAAGAACATTTTTCACTTGTTGACTTAGTAATGCAGAAAATTATGGTGGGATTTGAAGTTACGACATCGAGGTTGGTTTTGCATATTACAAACAAACTCTCATCACCCTCATAAATCAGATGAAGACAGGCTGTTCAACAAAATGTTAAATACTCCAGGTACAGTCTTACAGGTAATGTCAAATTAGTTACCCATCCCACTGCATTCTGTTCACTGGTTAAATAAATTTAGAGTGCCTAATTCTTTTTTTCAATTTAGGGGCAATTTAGCATGGCCAACCCACCTGCCCTACACATCTTTGGGTTGTGGCGGTGAGACCCACACAGACACAGGGAGAATGTCCAAACTCCACATGGATAGTGACCCAGGGCCGGGATCGAACCCAGGTCCTTGTCGCTATGAGGCAGCAGTGCTAAGCACTGCGTCACCGTGCCGCCCTTGCATTCTGTTCACTGAATGAATAACAATTAGCGATACATTATGTTACACAATTTACTACCATCTCTTGATGAAACGAACAACTGGCTAAACTGGGTTCACATTTTGAAATTATGCATAAAAGCGCAAGGATATATCACTTTACTGTCGTGCACACAGACATATGAAGATGCAGCTTTGGTAAAAGAAAGCCGTGGTTCAAAATGGCACATGGGATCACATAACCAAAATATAGTACATATCAGAAAAGATTAATGTCTGGTAATTTTTCCCTTCCCGATGGGATATCATTAATTCCTATTTATATACGGAAGTTAATTGAAAGAAACATTTCTACAAAATCAACTACCACATATTTTGGAAACAGTTTTAAACTTGCTTATCAAAAAGATTTTCAATATTCCAGATATTTGCAGAAATATACGAACTAGGATTTTTTAATGTCATCAACAAACCTAGTTACCACTGCACCTAATATCAAGGCTATGCAGTACATTATATTTACATGCATTCTAAATTAAGTAAATGAAGGGAGAAGAGCATCAAGAGAAACTTACTGGCTTTAGGTGGATAACAGAGCTATTTGACATCACTGTATGATCTCCCTCCTGCATCATGGCAATCTCACTATTATCATCAGAAGCATCTGGAAGACTATTGACACTACTGCTTTGGCTACTAGCACTGATAGACATGCTTGGTATAGATTGATTGCTGCCCACGCTGTTAACAGTGCCTGTCCTACCAACACTGTGTTCTGGCTCCTTTCAAGTAGAACAAAAAACATTAGAACACAATAACCATTATTGTCTTAAGATGGTATTTAATGAGTTCATAACATACTAAAGAGAATAATAAAACTATGGGCGCAATTCTACCACTGCGTTGCGCCAGTGCAATCCCGCGCACTGGATGCATCGCAGGTGGTGCCCAAATCGGGCTTCGCATTAGGCGCAAAACCTCACGAGTCATACGACTTGTAGCACGATCTGGATCACGCCCTCTATGGGCTCATTTAAATATGTGCGGCCTACTTGAGGCCATATTCAGCCGGTATTGGGGAGTCACCAACGAGGCCTCACCCGGATGCTGATTAGGCCTCCACAAGCGGAGACCAGGCATGATGGCCACTGGGTGCCTTGGTGGCCCCGGGTGGTCTGGGATAGAATATGCAGTACTCTGGCACTCTCTCGGCACCCAGGCAACCTGGCAGTGCCAACCTGGGTGCCCGGTTGACGCTGCCAGGAGTACGGCTCAGGTGTAATGCTGGTAGTGCCAGGGTGCCCAGATGGCACAGCCACAAGTCAGGGCCCGAGGGGGCCATGCCCATGATAGAGGAGAGAGGGAGTGAAGAGGATTATGAAGGTTGGTGGGAGATGTGTGAAGGTTGGGGGGTGCTGAAAGGGGCGGAACTCAGAGGGGAGGTAATGCCCATGGGGGTGGCATTGCCTGTGTGTGGGGCTGTGTGGAGGACCCTCAAGCTTATTTAGAGATTGGGGCACCCTTCAAAATGGTACCCCGATCTCAAAGGAGCCAGTCTCGCCAGTGAGTTCAGCTCCCCATTGCTGGAAAAAGTTTCCAAGTGTGGGCTACATTAGGGAGAAACACCCCAAGGCCCCAAAAAATGATTACGTGTGGGTGACTCCAGGTCTGGATCTCACCCAAAAAGCTGGTTGGAAACACCGCGCTAAATTTGACACTTGAAAATATTTTGGTTGAGTCGCACTCTGTATCTGTGACAAAGCAATCCTTTTTTGTTAAATACAAGTAATTTACATTAGCTAGAAACATTCAATATTTGTTGAAATAAATTAAATCTGAAGCCATGTGCTTTTCTTTCTGTAACTTTGCAAAGTAAAACAAATCCAAAGGACAATTCCACAATCTAGAATTGAAGTAGCACTAATTTAATGTATATTTAAAAGTATTCAGATTAATACCATCAACAGCCTTCTAGTCTTTGTGAACTAAAATAAAAAGGTATTAGAATTGCAAAAAGAAATCAAGGAAATAAATTACTTAGTTTCCTCAAGTTAAGATGCTGAAGTTCTGTTCACATTAGTGAGCCATTCAAACTAAAATACTAATTAAGATCACAGACAGCTTTCCTACCTCCTCTTCCTCTTGGACCTCGACTGCAGGCCCATTGTGCGCTTCCTGAAAAAGGATTTTCTTCATTTTTCTATACTGGAGGTTATCGAGCTCTCTGACGGCATCTTTCGTCCTCTGGATCAAATCTATTAACACTGTTTCGGGGCGCTCTCTAACAACAAAAGCGTGCTGCAGATTGAATAAATGAGGCGAATTACAAAGAATGGCACAAACTGAAAAGTTTTACAATCCTTTCAAATACAATTAGCCATTTTTTCCATGATACATGTTTTTTTGTGTTTAAAGCAAAACAAACAGAAGAAATTTTAAAGAATGAACCTATCCAATAATTTCAGAATTGAAATCCGGGAGCATGTCTTTATAATATATACATTTTATATATACATATGCCAATTGGAAGAATACTCCAATAAAGACCAGGAATAGCATTATTCCAAAAATGTTTTAATTTGTTCTCAGACTTTTACAAAGTTCTACTCCCTTTGACTTCAGCTTTCCCCGGTTTGGCAGGATTGGAACAACTGCCTCGCCTCCAAACCCTCATTTGCTGTCAGGATTGAGACGTTCCTGATAACACTTCATTCCCCTACAAGATGACCCCTCAAGCTGTGCTTCCTGTTGCTTGTGCTGTTTACAGCTTTCTCCACAGGCAATGAAACTACTTGGTTTGATTTCCCTTTTTTTTAAATAGAAGATACTTAAACTGAACTGAGGTATTATTTATTACATCAAAGAAAAACTAGGAATTAAAAAATACAGACTTAAAAAAAAACTAAAGTTTATTTACTATTAATTGTATTATAATTCAGAGTGTTATTTTTATGGAATAGCTAAACAGGTTTGTAAAAACTGCTTTGGTTCAGTTACTTTCACAAAAAAAGTAGAATACTGAGCTAAGAAAACAAAGTGCATTCTCATAGGGTG
This sequence comes from Scyliorhinus torazame, assembly GCF_047496885.1. Classification (NCBI taxonomy): domain Eukaryota; kingdom Metazoa; phylum Chordata; class Chondrichthyes; order Carcharhiniformes; family Scyliorhinidae; genus Scyliorhinus; species Scyliorhinus torazame. The sequence goes on from NC_092718.1 coordinate 198,473,012, forward strand.
TATTACTTTCTGCACCAAAACATACAATTATTATTAATTTAAGCAAATAAATACTTTGGGTGGGATTCCCCCGCGTGTTTCTCGATGGTGGCAGGATTCAATACTCCTGACGCTTGTCAATGGGATTTCCCATTGCAACCGCTCGGGGGTATGCTGACGGCGGGAACAGGGAATTCCAATAGTCGGAGAATTCAGGCTATTAAGACTTGGCAGCTTATTCCAATTTTGAACAGAAAACAATTTACTGCATTAAGAATAGGAAGTTAATATTGTAAAAGCCAACAATACAAATTCAGCACTGATGAGGAATTGAAAGTTGCCAGAATTATTTGCTAACATTTTGCATCAGGTGACAAGGAATTGACAGTATCCCTCATGAATTTAATTGATGCGAGCTCCATTTGAATTTCTCCATTATACAGAGGGTTTTACCGTACATACATGAAGAACAACTATACCATGAACAACAAATGTATAAACAAATAATCCATTCTTAATACAGTAATCTTTGCGTTATCTGGCACTCTACCAACCAGAATTCCCAACTAACTGGAATTTTTGATGTTCCCGTAATATGAATCACCATTTTGCCAACCAGAAGCAATTACATTGCTATCCGGAGGCCCTACCCATAAACTGTATTATTTTATATTTTGTTTTAATGTACCACTGAAGATTAGAAGTAAAAACAATACGGCTCAATACTTCCTGAGTACTTGCATATGAGTTCATGGTATAAGTATTGTGCTGCATTCCATTGGCAAATGGGACTCTCCATTAACCAATATTTTTGATTAACCAGCACCACCTATTCTCTAAGTACGCCGGATGATAAAGATTTTACTGTAATTAAAAATTACAATGATAAATCTGCAAATCTCATCAATCTTTCACTTCTTTCAGTTTAGTAGTTTTTAAAAAAAATATATACTTAATTCAATAAAACAATCTGAATCCACTTACTTTGTGAGACATTAAACATGAAACTCTGCCATTCTCAGTGTGACATATTTATTCTCACTTTTGGAATTAACCTTTCATTTAACTCTGGTGGCCTTTTTCCTGTTGTCAGTGCAAAACTTTTATTTACTTGTTCTTTAAGCTGCTTCTTACACAAAATGTCAGATAAAGCATTTGAAAAGATTAACTACTCGAAGAGAGAATGACAGTGACAGAAGATAAAAGCAAAACATTGGTTAAAAAAGTGTGAAGAAATCAAGTTATGAAGAAAATCAAATGTGGATCAAAGAATCAGGTGATCTAGATACAGCTGAGAAAACTTGACACCTGTTTTGGAACCAAAGTTAACTGGTTTAGCAATCTTGTGTGACCTTCTCAAATTTTCTGTTTTAATTATGATGAAATCATTTATAACCAAAAGAAATGCCCAACGAGGGAAGGAGTAACAAACAAAATCCTATTCTTATCCATTACTAAGAAATTTTAGCAACATGAGCATTTCTCATACTTTTATTTCTTCATGGGATGTGGGTGTCATTGACAAGCCCAGAATTTGTTGCCCTAATTTCACTTGTACTTAGTGGTTTGTTAGGCCATTGCACAGAGCAGTTAAGAGTCCAGCACATTGCTGTGGGTCTGGAGTCACATGTAGGCAAGATCAGGGAAGGACAGATTTATTTTAGAGTCACAGAAACATACAACACAAGGCCCTTCGGCCCATCATGTCTGCGTCCCTAAAGGTCGTTAGTGAACCAGATGGTTTTTTTTACAACAATCGATGGCAATTGTTAGGGTCGCCATTATTGAGATTATTATATTCCAAATTTAGTGACTGAATTCAATTCCAGCTGCCGAGTTTCGAACTCTTGTCCCCAAAAGCATTAGCCTGGTCTCTGGATTACTAGTCCCGTGACATTAACACAACACCACCATCTCCCCATGAAGATTTCCCCATGTGGTAACCATTATGCATTTGATCATATTAGGGCGGCACAGTGGTTAGCACTGATGCCTTACAGTGCCAGGGGCCCAGGTTCAATACCAGCCTTGGTGACTTGTCTGTGTGGAGTTTGCACATTCTCTCATGTCTGTGTGAGTTTCCTCTGGGTACTCTGGTTTTCTCCCACTGTCCAAATATGTGCAGGTTAGGTGGATTGGCCATGCCAAAGGTTAGGTGCAGTTGCAGGCCTACGTAGAGTGCTCTTTCAGAAGGTTGGCGCAGGCTCAATGGGCCGAATGGCCTCCTTCTGCACTGTAGGGATTCTTTATTACACTGATGTGGAAAGGGTTCACTTTATAGTTTTCAATCACAGCTTAGAGGTGCATTTATATTGAAGCTACAGTAGCTGTCATATGGGTTCTATTTAAACAATGCTTCATTTATACTGCCTGGTCCCAATTAGAATTGTGAGTTTCCCTTTCTACTTGGCTGTTTTATTTTAAATATTTTAAAAATGCAACTGGGAATGACAACTCTCTTCATCCAAAATCAACTCCTGGCAAATTTCAAAAGGGCATGGGATGTTCAGAACATACACATGTGATATCAAACTCCAGGTCTTCACACCATTGAAAGCTAGGTTCAAATTATACTTTAACTTTACAAAGCAGCAATGCTAAATTTGCAGAATAATGTGTTGATATTATTATAGATTAGGAAATAAACAAATAGAGGCTGGACAAAATCTTCCAGCAAAATGATCAGGACAAAATCTTCCAGCAAAATGATCAGAACAGGATTTAATTTGGAAGCTGTCATAATTAACTAGCATAACTAGTCAAAATTACAGCCGAAGGTTTTATGGAAATGCAGTACAGATGCTTAGAACGAAAAAACATTCCATACTCTGGTCTCCGTACAACTACAAATGCAAATAAAAAATCTGCATGTGAAAATGTAAGATGTAAATTTTCAGTTCTACAGACTGCAGGGTCTTTAAAAACATCCTCTTCCACAATTACAAGATTTTTAATGAAAGCAGTATACAATGATGGAACATAGAATAGAATGTACAGTAGTGTCAAGATAAGACAAAACATTACCTGGTGGAAATCTAGTTTTTGAACAAAACATGAGCAATTTTGTGACAACTACATTACACACGTTGAGTGAACAATAAGCTCTGAAATGCTACTTTGTGTATATTACACAGTGAAGTCACAATAAACTAAGGACCTGAGATGTAAAAACAATATCACAACTGTATCCAAAACTTTGCCTTTTTCTTAGACACCCAAAAAGGTAACATCCTTTATTTATGCTTTTCAGATGTTCAATCTAAGTCTCTCAGCGAGGTTAGCACTGCTGCCTCAGCACCAGGGACCTGGGTTCGATTCTAGCCTTGGGTCACTATCTGTGTGGAGTTTGTACGTTCTCCCAGTGTATGCGGGAGTTCTCTCTGGATGTCCTGGTTTCTTCCCATAGTCCAAAGGTGTGCAGGTTAGGTGGATTGGCCATACTTAATTGCCCTTTAGCGTCGAAAAGATTAGGTGGGGTTATTGGGTTATGGGGACAGGGTGGGGGCGTGGGACTAGGTAGGATGCTCTTTCAAAGGGCCGGTGCAGACTCGATGGGCCGAATGGCCTCCATCTGCACTGTACTGATTCTGATTTTATAAGATTACTTTCCAAAGAAGCCTTTCGAAAACTCAGAATACCAAGCACTAACTGCCAATAGAATAAAGGTGATTTTCCAGTTATATTCTTCTGGGACAGATGAGGGTATTAGGCTGCAGAGGAGAAGTCCTGCTATTCAATTGTTAATATCCTACACAGTACTGCTCAATTGCATAAAATTGTATAAATTTTGCGTATCTTCAAATATGCATCTTAGTAAAATTATACTTCTGCAGGATAAATGTCATCAAGTAGAAAAATAGCCAAATTCTATATTTTATAAACCATAAAGTAAGCTTAATGAAGTAAGAATATATCTGCAGCGAATAGAGAATCCTACTGACTTTCAGAAGTTCCTCTGAAGTAGGTCTGTCTTGAGGAATTTTCTGAAGGCAAGAGTCTACAAAGTTTCGAAAATAGTCAGACCTGGGAAAATTATAAAAAAAATTAAGTAAGTACCAAACGTCCACAAAATATATTCAATAAAATTCTAGTTTCACAATCGATTCTATGGCCTTCAATTTACATTGATAATTTGTGTTTTGCACAAACATTCATATTTATTATCGCTGTAAGCATTGTTAGTGTGTTTTTTTAATCCAATTGTGGCATAAAAACTGGGGCAGTATAGATGACCTATACTCCAGGTGTTTTTCTGTCAAATGTCACAATTAATCTTGTGGAAAATAAAAGCCATCGTTTACTCATGGTAGGTTTGCTGATTTGTGTATTTTGCCATTCACATTCGATGAAATGATGTACAAGTTCACAGATTTGCAAATTGCTCCATGGTGAAAGAATGTAAAATAGAACTGGAGCCCATTAAGAATTTCCGTCTATTTAAAATGACTATTTTCTAAATAGCGCATATACCTCTTTCAAGTCCCACCTGAGACCCAAATCCAAAATTCTGGCTGCGCTGTATGAGGCGTGTTCATTTGGATGCGTCATTAAACTGAACCCTCAGTCAGATGGGTATAAATGGGATAATAGTTATCCCTTGACCAGCATCACTAAAACAGATTATGTGGTGATTATCAAATCGTGGCTTGGGGGACCTTGCTGGGCACAAATTGGCTGTTGCATTTTATACAATTCAATAGTGGCTGCACTTCAAAAGTACTTCATTGGGTGTAAATTGAGCATCTTTAACAGAAAGGGCACATAGATACAATTATATCTTTAAATACCTATTATATGAGAGAGATTAATATCCGTTCAGGCTGTTCAAGTGATTGTAATATATAGCACTTCTATTTTGTGGTAAATATGATGTTTGCATAAAACTAATAAAGATGTGCAAACAAATATTTTGCGCTTGGAATTTGTAAACATTTTTCCCAAATATTTAAAGCCACTAAAATGTTTTTTTAAACAGTGGAAATTGCTACTTTTTAAATTTTGTTTTAAAACTGATGAAGCATTCGAAAGCAAATTGGGTAAAAGCCTCGATTTTGTTTATATTGAAACCAAAATTGCAACTAACTGAAAATAAAAATATTTATTGCTTTGATTTGCAAAATTATCAAACACACTGTTTTTGATATTGCATAACCATTTAACAAAAAGTATCATAGCTAAACTTTTTAAAAATTATAGATGTGCCATATTGTCCACAAAAAAAAAAAAAAAATCAAAAAATTCTGATCAAACAGGAGTATATTTTGCTGACCAAAGTATTTTTCTTTATCTTTTAAAGCTGGAGCATGTGGAAAATCACATTTTCTAAATGATCTATTTTATGATCTTTTCAGCTAATAAAGGCCAATTCTGTGCAGCACAAGTACACGAGTGATGGATCACCGAGTACATTTAATAAAATTGCAGCTTAAAACAGTTACTTTAACGCTGGCATGCCAAAAGTAGAACTGGCACTAAAAAAGGAAAACTTATATAAACTTAAGTAAAGTTTGTTGTACTGAACCTGAAGATCCTTTCAAAATTGTTAAATGAATATCTGTAGTGCCTCCATATATAATATGCACATAAAATATGCAATGTTCCTGAATAATTAAAAAAACATAAAATATTTGTCCATTCCTTTGACATGTTTCACATGGCTTGTAAAAACTGCGCTAGAGACCTACTCCACTTGAAGTAACATGCACCAATTAGACAAACTGCTTACAGAATACAAAAATGTGAAGAAAAATAATTAATGGCTGGTAACAAGTGCTGAACCGAAGAAATTAAACTGTATTACCAAAACCATGTATGGAAGGCTAAGAGGATTGAAGAAAAAAGAAAGGCCCCACGAGTGATTACAAACACTCATGCACAAGATAAAATATTTCAAAGTGCTCAAAGAAATATGTTCAAATGATACTCCGAAGAATAAAATAAAATAAAGTAAATAGTCCCTAACCTCAAAATCATACAAATTACAAAAATCCGGAACTTAAATAAAAATGATTTTAACATGAATCAGGCTTCCAAAGGAGTTCCAATTTGGTTAAAATAAACTAGAGCAGCTACACAGTATATGATCCCAAAATGTTCATTTGAAAATAAAAATATTATCTGATAAAAATAAATACATTTTCTGATCAAAACTGAATGAAGTATTTTAAGTTATGAGTTGGAAATTAATACTAAAAATCCTTTCGGAGCACCAACCACAGGTATTAAGAGGGATGGCTATCGGTAGACTTGGACACATTTAGCATAAAGTACATAGAAGATGATTCACAGAGCTTTACAGCACAAGATTTTTATGTCATGCATGCACTCAGATCTAAGTTTACTGATGATACAATGTCGGAATTTAAGTTATCAGGAAGGCAGGAGGTTACAAAGAGATATAGACAGGTTAAGTAAATGGGCAACAAGATGGCAGACGGTGTACAATGTGAGGAAGTACGAGGTTATTTGGTTTTTTTGTAAGAATAGAAGAACTTTTTTTTTTAAAGCATGAAACTTGTAAGTGTTGATGCTGAGACACTTGGGTGTGCTTGTACAAGGAACTTAAAGTCAACATGAAAGTACAGCAATTAATTATGAAGGCAAATTGCATGTTGGCCTTTATTATAAAGGGATTGGAGCACAGGAATAAAGATGTCTTGCTACAATTGTACAGGACTTTCATGAAACCATACCGGAATAATGTGTGCAGTTTTGGTCTCCATATTTAATGAAGAATATTGGAGGCGGTACAGAGAAGGTTCACTAGATTTGTCCCAGGGATGAGAGGGTTATCATATGGTGAGAGACTGACCACAGTGGGCCTATACTCTTGTGGAGTTTTGAAGAATGAGAAGTAATCTCATTGAAACATGCAAGGTTCTGAAGGGACTTGACGGGGTCTACAGTTAGAGGTTGTTTCTACTGGCTGTAGAATCTGGAAAATGCAGACAGTCTCTGGATAAGGGGTTGATCAATTAGGACGGAGATGGGGAAGATTTTCTTCACTCAGAAGTTTGTGAAGCTTTGAAACTCTATCCAAAAGGTTTGTGGATTCTCCATCATTGAATACATTTAAGGCTGGGACAGACAAATGTTTTGGTCTGTCATGAATCGAGGGATATAGGCAGTGGGTAGGAAAGTGAAGTCAAGGCCCAAGATTAGCCACAATTGTATCAAATGAGGGAGTAGGCTTGACAGACTGTATGGTCAGGTTAGATGGATTGGCCATATCTTTTTATTAAAACAGTAAAAAATATATACAAGGCCAAACGGTACAAAAAATAAAAGAACCTTCAATTATGATGCGCCAGATTCCAGGAGTCCCTCAGAGGGGGTGACAGAGAGTCAAGCATGAGTGAGCCCTGCACCCCACTGCAGAGAGCCTCATGTGCACCCTGCGGTCCCGACACTGGTCAGCTGACAGCCTTCGGACAGTCGCCCCCCCGGGCCCGAATCCTCCATCACATTGAGTGCAGCGGGCGACACGGACCCACCAACCAACCCAGGGGCTGCGTTGATTCCGCCACCGGGATCATCGACAGGCGGGATCTCCTCAGGCTCCTCCCGGGGTCCCGGGCCCGTGGGAGGCGGTGGTGCAGATGCCTGCGCCGCCCCTGTCGCCTGGTCACCGGAAGGCCCCGAAAATAACTCCGGAAACAGGTCAGGGATGGTGGAAGAGGTGCCCGAAGACAGCGGCTGGGGCAAAGGGTCTTCCAAACTGTAACCCGCTAAGAAGCAGGGGGTTATCGCTGACCCCCTCCCCTGAGAAATTGAACAAGTCCGGGGTGCTAAAGTGTACTGGGTGGAACGGGCCCTCTAGGGTCCCGTCCGACCCCGAAGCACCCTGCTCAGGGGACAGCGGTAGCTTCTTCACTATCCCCCGCCTCTTTTCTTTCAGGGACTGGTTGTGACATCTATGGAAAAGAACCTGGATTGACGACGTTTGCGGGGGAGGGGGTCACACACCAGGGAGACCTCTATCTCTGGCGGCCCCTCCAGGCGGACTCCTTGTCCTTCAATGCTGCTCTCCAGAATTTGTACAGAGAAAGTTCACTAGATTGGTCCCAGGGATGAGAGGGTTATCATATGGTGAGAGACTGACCATTGTGGGTCTATACTCTGTGGAGGTTTGAAGAATGAGAAGTAAACTTATTGAAACATGCAAGATTCTGAAGGGACTTGATGGGGTCAACATTGAGAGGTTGTTTCTACTGGCTGTGGAATCTGAAAAATGCAGACAGTCTCTGGATAAGGGGTTAATCAATTAGGACTGAGATGGAGAAGATTTTCTTCACTCAGAAGTTTGTGAAGCTTTGAAACTCTGTCCAAAAGGGTTGTGGATTCTCCATCATTGAATACACTTAAGGTCAAGGAATCAAGGGATATGGGCAGTGGGCAGGAAAGTGAAGTCAAGGCCCAAGATTAGCCACAATTGTATCAAATGAGTGAGTAGACTTGACAGACTGTATGGTCAGGTTAGATGGATTGGCCATGCTAAATAGCCCATTAGTGTCAAAAGATTAGGTGGGGTTACAGGGATAGGTTAGAGGCGTGGGCTTAAGTAGGGTGCTCTTTCCAAGGGAAGGTGCAGACTTGATGGGCCGAATGGCCTCCTCCTGCACTGTACATTCTATGATTCGACGGCGGAAGTCATAACACTATAATTAAATCAGGAGTTGCCAGTAACTGAACATTACCCAACCTACACAAAGCCAGCAACATTTCTAACTCCTGCATTTTATATATGGTTTGAAACTTTTATGCTTTTCTCTGGTCTTTTAGCTCACCCACACCTTTTAACATTTTATAACTGTGTACATTACTAGTTCTGCTCCAGAATTTGTACTGAATAACTTCCTCATTAAACTTTATTTCATTCCAAGAACCACAGCTCTCATCAAAATTCATGCTGCCCTTAAAATTGATTATTAAAATACTCTCTTACCTAGCGCCGAAGCCTCTATAAACGAAATTTGTCCAAAACATAGCTTTCGGCATTTATTTTTGCCAATGTTCCATTTGTTCGTTCTTGCTAATCTAGTGAAATTTCCTGTTCTCTCCTATCCCTTTCCTTAGCCAATACAATCAATTTGAAACCCTTGCTCCCACTTTCAAATCTCTTCATGGGATTGCCTCACCTAACCTTAGCAACAACCACTAGCTTTACATCCTCTTCTACCCTGTTTAGTCCTCTTACTCTAGCTTTTTGTGCATCCCTCTGCTGGTAGACCGATCAGCTGCAACAACTGTATGAGGCTTCTTCCCTAATCTATCTCTCCAGAACTGCAAAATCCTGCTTGAAACAGACAGATAAGACATTTTGTTTATTATTCTTTCACGGGATGTGGGTGTCACTGTCTTTATAATCCATCACTAATTGCCCCTCAGAAGGTGGTGGAAAGCCACATTCCTGAACCACTGCAGTCCATATGGTGTAGGTAGGTTAGGAAGGGAATTCGAGAAGTTTAACCCAGTGACAGTGACGGAATGACAAGTTAGGATGGTGTGTGGCTTGGAGGGGAACTTGCAGGGGTTGTGGTGCTCCCAAACATCTGCTGTCCTCGATCTTCCAATGGTGGTAGAGATCGTCCGAAAGTTTCTGTCGAAGGAGCCTTGGGCGAGTTGTTGTGGTGCACCTCGTAGATGGTACACTTCTGCCACTGCATTTGTGGTGGAGGGAGTGAATGTTGAAGGTGTTGGATGGGTGCCAATTAAGTGGTCTGCTTTGTCCTGGATGGTGTTCAGGTTCTTGAGCATTGTTGGAGTTGCACTTGTCCAGGCAAGTGGAGAGCATTCCATCACACTCCCGACTTGTGCCTTTTAGATGGCGCACAGACTCTGGAGAAACCAGGAGGTGGGGGTTATGTACTGCAGAATTCCAAGTCTATGACCTGCTCATGTAGCCACAGCATTTATACGGCTGATCCAGTTCAGTTTCTGGTCAATGGTAATGCCAAGCATGTTGATAGTGGGGGGATGCAGTGATGGTAATGCCTTTTTGAATGTCATGTGGAGTTGGATTCTCTCTTGTTCGAGATGGTCATTGCCTGGTACTTGTGTAACACAAATGTTACTTGCCACTTGTCAGCCCCAGCCTGGATGCTGTCCAGGTCTTGCTCTATATGGGTATGGACTACTTCAGTACCCGAGGAGTCGCGAAAGATGCCGAACAGCAAACATCCCCACTTCTCACCTTATGATGGAGGGAAGGTCATTGATGGTTGGGCCTCGGACACTATCCTGAAGAACTCTTGCAGTGATATCCTGTGACTGAGATGATTAACTTCCAGCAACCACAATCCTTGTGCTAGGTATGACTCCAACCAGCAGAGAGTTCCCCCCATAATTCCCATTTTGATGGGGCTCCTTGATGTCACACTTGGTCAAAATGCAGTCTTGATGACCAGTGAAGTAACTTTCAACTCACCAAGTTCAGCTCTTTTATCTACTTTTTGGCCAGGGCTATAATGAAGTCAGGAGCGGAGGACCCTCGCTGAACTGAGCATTAATGAGCAAATTATTGTTGAGTAAGCACCACTTGACAGCAACGTTAATGACACCTGCCATCAGTTTGCTGACTGAGAGTAGATTGATGGGGCTGAAATTGGCTGGGTTTGATTGGTCCTGCGTTTTGTGGACAGGACATACCTGGACAATTTTCCACACGTATGGTTAGGTGCCAGTGTTGTAGCTGTACTGGAATAACCTGGCTGGCTAGGGGTGTGACGGGTTTTGGAGCACAAGTCTTCAGTACTTGCTGTCAGGGCCCAAAGATATCAGGATTGCAATTGGATTTCAGAATCGTCACAAACATATAAAGCATTACTTTGTGGATTTTAAGAGCCCTTCAACTGTACTAGATATAATAATTTCCTTTATTTATACCTACCCATTATATATTACACATACATTGTTCATGGTCAAAATCCACAGTATATTTAACAGTTTAATTTAAGTCACACTTGCCTTTAAAAAAGCTAAAGGAACAAAAACTAGCTTTTGCTCATTTTCATGCTTTGCAAATATAAGATTAAAAAGTCAAATACACACTATTTTATTCTTATTTTCCCCAATCACTGTAGCAAGCCACTGTTTTCATTTTCGATATTTAACATCCATACCAGCAAGGGATAAATCATTAGATTTAACATGTATACAATTTGAAGACTCAATGAAGTCATGGCATCATGTATACTATTATTTTCTTTCTGGAAGAACATTTAGGGTGTGGTTATATTGAAAGTAGTTATATCAGAATATGAGCTATTGTTTCAGTTCATCTTTAGTAAACAGTAAATGCTTTTTGTGACTCTAGTTTTATTTTACATGCATAGAAATGGGTGTAGCTCTCTAACATGCGCCTGCCTCATCTTCTAGCCCCAAAAAATAAAGGGAATCATCTTCTAGAGAGGGGAATATTTTACTGTACTGAGAACATTGAAAACCAAAACCATCTTAAATGTAATGGATATATATGATGATAATAATAGAAGATATTAATACAGTATGTTGCAAAGTCAATAAGAAACATGATGCAAGAAAAATTAAGCTTGACATTATTTGGTAATTACTTGGACACACTTATGAACAATGGAGTCATTTGTTTGAATCTCCCACAAAATAATTAATTAGGATATTAGGGTTGATGCAGCTGAAGTTAATGGTTTCATCCAGGATCATAAATTTGTTCCCCAAATATAACTGTTAGTAATAGAATTTTAATGCATTTGTACAACCTATTTGGATTGTTTCCATTATTCACTGTCCACTGCTGAAAGATTATAGAGGCAAACTGTCAAATGAATACAATATAGATTTTTTGATGTACAGTAACTGCAGATTGAGGTGAATCTCTGAGGAAATTGTCACTCCATGTGTTGCTACGGTAGAATATTTAAGTTATTGATATAATATTTACAGCCTAAAAAACGCATGTTCTGTGTTTTTACTAAGTGGGAGTAAAACTACCTATCTGTTTGCACTTCACGACACAGATATTTGAAGGAGCTATATCATTTGTACTTAAATTCCCTATGTATAGCTTCATATTGAACCATTACTATATTATCTACCATCTGCTCATGAAAATTTAAATGTCTTGCCTAGCAGATTTCAAATTTTCCCCCTTATCAAAGGGGGAAAAGTGGAGTTATATAATCAAACTACTAGTGGCTCTGAAAATATGCTCTAATAATAAAAATTCTTAATTCTTAGGAATTAAACTAAATTACAACAAAATACTGAAAAGGATAATATCTAATAAACGCAAAACAACAATGATTCTAAAAAATAGAAATATCAAAGTGATCAAATCAACAAAATTTGATACTTGGGCAAAGCGGTGACTTAAAAATTTGATTTGGTACCAGTCGATGGATAAGTCATTGCGCGTGGATAATCCTGGGTCTGAAGCACAGTTGTAATGTTTAGCTGATAACCCGCTGAGATCATTTAAGGTCTGCTCTAATTAGATAAATCCAGGTATCTGTAGCTACTAATAAACTACTGAGGTCAATTAAAGGGCGGTGTAGCTACTTGTAAATTATGGCTGCTCTCTTTCTATTTCATCAAAAAATATTTTGTTCTGTAATGGTGTACAGTTTCTTGGGGTATGAATGCCATGCACAGAAACCACATTTGTATATACAGGAGGGACATAAATAGATATATAGACTTAGATGAGAGACAATGAAGACTGTGTGAACTGGTTACAAGAGGGATTTGAAATATTAAAGCTCATGTCAGTGCAGTATTGAATATGGCACAACATTGTTACAATCACTGCAAAGGATACTGATCATAAATGGCTTATAACTCAAAGATAATGCAGTGATATATTATGGATAATGGACTGCACAAAGTTTGAAACTGAAGGTGCCATTAGGGGATCTGATCAACTAACCTTGCAGGCAATCAAAAAGCAAAACATATGGGCATGTTAAGGTTTTTATATAACTGGTGTTAATAGTCAATTAAAATATTTACTTTGGCATTCAGTATGGATTTTCACCAGACCATTCAAACTCCAGCATTTATCACTTTGTTGTCATTAATCTGAATCAATCAAATGGTTTTAGAAATCGCTTTAAATGACACAGTATGATTTTCAAAGATTTTCTTCTTGGTACAAATACAGCTATTTCAACATTTAGCATCTTCAAAAATCTACAAATACTATTTCAAGATTATGCAGTGCAATTTAGGATAATCTGTTTAAACACTTGAGATTAGAGATAAATCTTCATCTACTGAGAAGCATTTCTTAACCTGCCGTTATTTATGATTTAGAAACATCTGCTTCTATACAAATCTCAGGATTTTGAATGTATACTCACCATTCATTAGACTGAAGAGCAGGTGACTCGTTCTGCGCTATATGGTATAAGGCACTCATTGCATTCATATTAAACAAAGGAGGTTTTCGCTCCGCTGTGGGAAAAATAGCAGAAAAGTAATCAAGAATTTCAGGACTGATAACATTGAAATGGTAATTTTCAGTGAGAGATTTAAGGTTTCATTTAGAATATAATTGCAATCATTTTAATATTTTCACCATCATTTTAAATGCATTGAAAGAGTTATCAAGCACAATTGATTATACTTTGTGATTATAGCGTTTTCCTCAGGCCATTTTTAATTGGTTCACAATCTTACTTAACTGCAGTGACTTACCTAATTCGATGCATGTAATTCCCAAAGACCAAACATCTACTTTGCCATCATACTGTCCTTCATCCATGGCAAGGATTACTTCAGGAGCCATCCTATTTCAAAATATTTAGTTTTAGTTTGATTAATTTGCATTGTAACAATGATAATTTTATTGCTGTTGCCATTATTATACTACTAACAGAATTATCACTCCAAAAATTAGAATGGAGACATTAGGCAGCCATTTATGTCTGCTGTAACAAAGTACTAATACTATTTTCAACCCAACACCAGCATATTTGAAATACAAGCACTTAAATAGTATTCATCCAGGTACTTTGGTTTGAATGCAACTGAAATAAAAAGTGAACTTCAAAATACCCATGTTTTCCATTCATCAAAAGGTTTATGCTGGACTTTTCCAGCGGTTTTTGCTGGCGGGATCTTACGGTCCCAACAAAGGCGAACCCTCGCGGCCCAACTCCAGGTAAGGGTGTGTGGGTGGGTGTGTATAAAACGGGGGGAGGGGGGAACATATGTTTTGTTAAATTAAATTTAAAATTGGTTGCTTTTTAATTCTGTGCTATTGACATTCAATAGTATCTATTAATCATGATGCAGCAGTGACTCAGCACTCAGTTTGAAAATGGTAAAGTCTGATTTTTCAATTTTTTGTGGCTATTACAATTCCGGATCAGACCCCAACAGTGACTAGGACACTGGATAGAAACCCCAATATTTAATTTTAATTTTGTAGGACTGTGAGGAAAGGATATCTCGCTCCAGGAGTGATTGCACGCAAAATAGGGATATGGTATATTAAAACATACTTCATTACTAACACAGTATTAAAATATCAAAAATAGCTTACAATTACCCCATAAACAACGCTAATCAATACAGTGACACAATAACCCTTAACTGCTATCCTTACTTCCACTCAAACAACAGAACCATCTCAGTTCTCAATCCACTTTTAAAAACAGTCGGCACTCAGGAATACTTGCTGTACAGAGATATCTTGAGACTCCACTCTGAAAAAGAGGAATCTTTTGAGATTGCTTTAAAGAAAGAGACCTGACCCTGTCAGAACAACGCAGGATCTCTAGCTGAAGCCAACTAAAATGGTTTTCATCGTTTGACTTGCATCGCCAAAACTGCACTACCTGCTTTTCAGCAAAATGCCTAATACTCTAGCTCCTCCCATTAGTTACATCATTAGTTACAGGGGCGGCATGGTAGCACACGTGGTTAGCAATGTTGCTTCCCAGCACCAGGCTCCCAGGTTCGATTCCCGGCTTGGGTCACTGTCTGTGCAGAGTTTCCACGTTCTCCCTGAATCTGCATGGGTTTCCTCCGGGTGTTCCGGTTTCCTCCCACAAGTCCTGAAATACATGCTGTGAGGTAAATTGGAGAGTCTGTCATGTGAGAGCACCATTAAGAAATGGGTGTTTTTTTTATAGAATAACTGTAGTGGGTGTACCTTTAAGAAATGGATGCTTTTATAGAATAACGGTAGTAAGTGTACCTTTAAGAAATGGGTGTTTATTACTGCAGTGATGTCAGAGTCTGGGCTTACTGTCAGCTTTTAGTTTCACTTTGAGAAAAGCTTGGGTGTGTCTGTGTTTTTTTGGTTTAGTTTCAGTGTTGGAGCTGCAGTCAGTCACAGAATGTGTAATGTTGTTCTCTCTGCCATGTAAAGAATATCTCTTGATCATTTGGTGAATTCAGAGTTATAACTGTCCTCAGTAGTGAATCTAAACCTGATGTGCTTCTGTTAAAAGGTTGGTTTTTTAAAAAAGTCTTATGGATGTTAAAATGAAAGTAAGGATTACTTAGTGTTGTATTCTTTGGGGGTTGCATTTGAATTAATGGTTGCTAAGATGTTCACTGTATCTTTTTAAAAGGTTAACTTGAGTTTATAGAATAAACATTGTTTTGCTTTAAAAAATACTTTTTCATTTCTGCTGTACCACGCCTGTCGAGTGGGCCGTGTGCTCCCCATACCACAATCTATTAAAAGTTGTGGGTCAGGTGAACTCCATGATACACTTTGAGGTTCTCTAAACCCTGGCCCATAACAGGTCTGAATTCTCCCTCTGTGTACCCGAACAGGCCCCAGAGTGTGGCGAATAAGGGGTTTTCACAGTAACTTCATTGTAGTGTTAATGTAAGCCTACTTGTGACAATAAAGATTATTATCTTACCAAATTGAAACACAATGTCTCCAACTATCTACTCCCTAGGGAACCCTCGGAATCTAAAGAAAAATCCATTAGCCTCAGCTTTTACAATGCTTTAACTGCACCTCTGGCTCCCAAAAAGCCTAGCTGCCTTGTAAATCAGGATTTTTAAAAACACTACGACAGCAGTCATACAGACATTAACCCAGGCGTTTAACCCTTACTGCACCAAATACGTATAATACAATATATCTGAAATTCCTACATTCATCACAGTAGCCTTGATCAAAAGGACTAACGCACAAGTACCGGGTCCTGAAAAAAAAAAAATGCTGCTACAAACAATATGTTTTTGGTGATATGTGGTAATTACATTGATATTTTCACTTAAAACGTATCTCAGCAATGCTGTTCTAACTTGTTCCTAAATGCAGATTTGGTAGTACATTCAACAGGCATCAGCAGCCCCTGGTACTCACACTTCCTGTGCAAGGCTGGAAAATTAATTGTATTTGGAGAAGGACGGTGCTATGTCAAAGGCATGCTCAATAAAGGACCTAAACAAATTCACAGTTACCTATCCAAACTCTGTATGTGGATTTTCCAGCAGGAGTTGATGGTAATGGGAAGGAGTGTAAAGTTGAGATCATTTGCCCTCTTATAATGTAACATCCCTACCATTGGCTCAACTGGAGCTCATAAGTTCAGACTACCCAAGAGTTTAGCCTGGAACTACATGGTTCAGTACTCTGCTAGTTTCTACATTTAATGACTGAAACAGTGAATGCTGTGCAATCTTATCCCGGTTTATTAGTGACAAAAAAAAGAGAAGTTTGACTTTGACGGTTTAAATATTCTTAAAAGGTTTTATTTTTATCGACTACATATTGCACCAAATTTATGCTCTGACTTGCAGCATTTTGCTGTAATCAGTTGGTGAAACCACCATGAGTATGTGTTAAGTACTTGCACCAGCAAACAGCAATATAGCTGTTGAAATGAAAGACAGCATTCTGACTTTAAACAATTTTAACTCGTGAGCCCCTCACCATCAGATGGAAGAAATGGACAAAGCTGGATTCTGTTTGAAACTGCATTCTATATTAAGAGAATGCCAGAGAGAATTTTCTTTTTGCTGTTGCAAAAATTCAAAATCATGCTGCGCACGAAAAGCTTCCTTTTTGGTTTTAATTTAATGTTTAGAAATGCCATTGACACCTGCTGCCTTCAATATGAGGTTACATCTACACAGGGTTGCGAGTTTCTGCCATGGATCTTCATATGCTCAACAGGTTGATTCACAACCTGCAGATATTTGGGCACATCGGATAGATGACCCATAAGATGGGGGACCAGGGTGCAAGGTTGGCTTCCTTTTCTTCGATGGATTGACACACAACCTCTTACCCCTTCCGAATTTCCAATACATAGAACATAGAACAGTACAACACAGTACAGACCCTTCGGCCACGATGTTGTGCCGACCATTTATCCTAATCAAAGATCAACCAAACCTACACCCCTTCAATTTACTGCTGTCCATGTGCCTGTCTAAGAGTCACTTAAATGTCCCTAATGACTCTGACTCCACCACCTCCGCTGGCAGGGCATTCCACACACCCACCACTCTCTGTGTAAAGAACCTACCCCTGACATCTCCCCTATACCTTCCTCCAATCACCTTAAAATTATGTCCCCTCGTGACAGCCATTTCCACCCTGGGGAAAAGTCTCTGGCTATCCACGCTATCCATGCCTCTCATCACCTTGTACACCTCTATCAAGTCACCTCTCTTCCTTATTCGCTCCAGTGAGAAAAGCCCTAGCTTCCTCAACCTTTCTTCAGAAGACATGCCCTCCAGTCCAGGCAGCATCCTGGCAAATCTCCTCTGCACCCTCTCCAAAGCATCCACATCCTTCCTATAATGAGGCGATCAAAACTGGACACTGTGGTCTAACCAGGGTTTTATAAAGCTGCAGCAAAACCTTGCGGCTCTTAAACTCAATACCCCTGTTAATGAAAGCCAACACACCGCGCCTTCTTAACAACCCTATCAACCTGGGTGCGAACTTTGAGGGATCTATGTACCTGGACCCCAAGATCCCTCAAATACCCCAATATGTAGATGAAACGTTTACCATATTTGAATCCACAACTGTATGCAAGACCTTCCTCTCACACCTAAATGCGCTTCATCCTCCACTCAAAATCACCTTTGAAATGAAGCAGTCAACTGAGCTCCCTTTCTTCACCATGCTAGCTGAGAAATCTGTTTTCTACTAGTCTACGCATTGGGATTCCTACAGTTCTGCATGCAATAAAATTGGCCTTATCAGTAACCACCTAAACAAGGCCCGAGCCATTTCCACACTCTGCAGGTTTGCTGCTGAAATAGGGCGCATCAAAGCCATCTTGCAGGATAATGGCTACCTTGATACGATCATTGCCCACTGTATATCACACAAACTCATGAATGGGGCCTGAGGCTGCCACCTTTGGTCCTGAAAAGTGCCCAGTCTACCTCAGATTACCCTGGAGGGCTAGGTGTCTCAAAAGCTTGAGCAACAGATGAACCTAGCAGTTGCATGTCATTAGTATGCAATAGGAACAACGGGATGCTGCTGTCAAGCCAAAAAGATGTTTTGCCTATCACACAAATGAGCAATGTGGTGCATGAATTTCAGTGCCAGTGTGATGCTGGGTATGTAGGCTGTACATCCAAACAATTGGTGGACCATATCACAAACCACATCCCTTCGGCTGTTCACAACAGGCAAGTACTGACTGCACCCGACCAGCCCGTGCTTGGAAAACTCAAAACAGTGGCCAACATTAAATGTGATTCTGTGATTAGACAACACTGGTTAACAACCCTGATTGTGTGAATTATACTGCAAACTATTTTTAGATTATCAGTTGCGCTTGCAGTGTGGTTCATTTATGCATGCTAGAAGCCACATATATTCACATACAGGGCTCTGCCCATTGCAGACACATCCACACATTGCGTCTTTTTCACCAAACGAAAACCTGGGGTACAGTATTTCCCTGGTTTATTGCAGACGTCGATGCCGTGACCAACCAGAGACAACTTGCCTGGTTTTAATTTGACAAAAACCTGCCTGTTTTGAATTTGAACGAAGGTGGGCAAATAACTGCTCCATGCTGCATTCTCCATGGCAACGCCTCCACCAATCAGAGTCCATCTGCCAACAATCAATAATTCATGCAGTTGAACTGTTTTTCCTTGGTTACAGCTGGAAAATTCTTGCGAGGTATCGACAAAAAACTTTGATAGCATGTCTCTTTTTTTCAGCAATACTCTACTTCTTTACTTTTCTGTCAGCACTTTGCCTCATTTTAAATTCTGGTAGAACGCTGCACATAATTTTGTTCAATTTGGAGACCTTGGAATGCTGTCACTGTCCATAAGATCTTGATGGTGATCAGACTGAGCTGATGTGCCAAAGCATGGTGACCAGGATCACTGCCACTGAATCATTCTTCTGCCTTCACAGCCAGAGAGAGACAAAGTCTTGCTTTGCCTTCTCTACCTTTCAGGACATTTTGGACTGCACTGTTTGGCACCTTCCTCTGACCTTGACGCCATGGGTGACCCTAATGGAGTGAGGAGCTCCCAACGGCATCGTGCAGGGGGCTGCCAGAATGCTCATCAAGGTAGTGATTATAACTGAATGCTTCCTTTGATGATTTGGTATCCTGCTTATGACTATAAATGATACATTAAAGACAAATGATTATGCAAGTCCTTTGCTTGAAGAAATGTTTCTTACCAATATGGTGTTCCCACAAATGAATTAGCAGGAGATACTATGGAAGCAGATCCAAAGTCAGCGAGTTTCACTTGGCCTGGTTCTGTCAGGAGGATATTACCTGCCTTTATGTCTCTGGTTACAAAACAAGTAAAAATACAATTAAGCAACAGTCAACAAATTCAGCAGGCAACTCAAAATATTGTTCATGTAAGCTGTATCAAATAATGTAACGATAATCATACAAGCTTCATCAAATACAATTTTCTTAATATTAACAATTGTGGCTTTAACAAATTTATTAAAATGATACATCGCCAAAGAATATCAGGCAAAAATGCAAACCGGGAAAGATCCTAGATATTTTGCCAAATACCATTTCTGGATAAGCATCTAAAAAAATAAGAACAGTTTCCCTTGTTGTAATAATAAACTCCAACGGAATAATCTTGCATTTTCTGGGTTTTAAACTTTTCTATAAACGTAAGCAGATCATGGCCTCTCTGTTCCTGCCTCGTCCTCTTGTGGTAGCACTGTCCCTAACCCCCAGCTCACTGGCCATTTTAAAAGTCCAGGGCGGTCAACATCTGTTTGCTTATTAATATGGCTCTCAACTTCTCAAACACTGCTTGGCAGTCTGCGGACCACACCACTTTTGCTGGTTTCCCCAACACATTGGTTAAAGGTACCTCCAAAGTACTCAAGTTCGGTACAAATTTCCTATAGAATCCACACATATCTCATAATTTCCCATTTGGTTTTCGGAACAGGAAAGTCCATTAATGCCCTTACTTTGGTCATTCTGGGCACCACTTGCCCCTGTCCCACCACATGGTCTAATTAGGTGACTTTGCCTTGGTAAACCTGCTTTTGACCAAATTATTACTAGCCTGGCCAACTCCAGTTGTTTGAATACCTCCTCCAATTGCTCCATATGTTCATTTCAAGTGTCACTATACAATGCTACATCGTCCAAGTAGACCATAAGTTAGGCACTCCAGCCACTGCTTGGGACATAAGCCATTGGAATGTTGCTTACATTAACACTGCAAAGAAGTTACTGTGAAAAGCCCCTAGTCGCCAGATTCCGGCACCTGTTCGGGTACAATGAGGGAGAATTTGGAATGTCCAAATTACCTTACAGCACGTCTTTTGGGACTTGTGGGAGGAAACCGGAGCACCCGAAGGAAACCCACGCAGTCACGAGCAGACTCCGTACAGACAGTGACCCAAGTCGGGAATCGAACCGGAAACCCTGGAGCTGTGACACAACAAGTGCTAACCACTGTGCTACTGTGCTGCCCATAAATTAAATGTCCTGAAAAAGGTTTCTACTTTTTCTTCAAATTTTGGAAAGGTCTGTATGAACTTAAATATATCACCACTCGGTTCCATTCTCGGATAAACCTCCCCTCGAGCTCCTGGTAGCTCACTTTTAATTTCCAGTCTTAAGCTGGAACTCTCTCTCTAATGCTGTTCCCTCTCTCTCTCTAATGCTGTTTCCTCTCTCTCTCTCTCTGATGCTGTTTCCTCTCTCTCTATCTCTCGCTGATGCTTTTTCCTTTCTCTCTCTAATGCTTTTTCCTCTCTTGCTAATTCCAACCTCTTCATTTCAATTTCCATTTGAAAAGCTCGATCTCGTTCTTTTTGCTGCATCGCTTTAAAAAAAATAATTTTAGAGTACCTAATTCATTTTTTCCAATTAAGGGGCAATTTAGCATGGCCAATCCACCTACCCTGCACATCTTTGGGCTGTGGGGGCGAAACCCACGCAAACACTGGGAGAATGTGCAAACTCCACGCGGACAGTGACCCAGAGCTGGGATCGAACCTGGGACCTCGGCGCCGTGAGGCAGCAATGCTAACCACTGCGCTACAGTGCTGCTCCTGCATCTCTAATTGTTTCATTTGTAACTGGATTTTAGCTAATTCTACGGATTGTTGCCATGACCCCAGCTGTGTTTCTGGCGCTTCTTTCAAATTCGAATGTTGAGCAATTGCTTCAATTATCTTTACCTTCCTAGCTTTAGCTGGCACCTCTTATTTTTAATTCACCTGCCAATTTGATTAGCTTGTCTTTGTGAAGCCCTTTTTAAGTAAACCAAAGACAAGTCATCCACCTGAAGAAAAATCTTAGCAGCCTCCAGAGACATCCTGTTATACCACTACAAACGGGGTGTCTCCTTTCAATTTGGACAGTAACCCAAACATTGCCGAATATCATTCCAAAGATCATGGACCCAAGCCCCCAAATCATGTGACGACCCACTGGACTAGTGTGCGGTCAATTCCAGACCCACTTTAAAAAAAATGTATTTTATTCCAAACTCAAACCAAATTTTGTTACAGAGAACATCTACACATACCATCAATATGCAGAGTTTGTACAAATATTTCCCCTTTATACCCCCCTCCCCCCAGGGTGACAAACAGTTCCTTAGACATTGATAAGAACGGTACTATCGCGGAAAATCCTTCCTCAGACCATCTCAGGGCAAACGTAACCTTCTCCAGGCTCAAAAATCCCTGTACGTCCACCATCCACACTGCCACTCCTGGCAGCTCTTCCGACCCCAATTCAGCAGTATCCTTCGCTGGACAATCAAGGAGGCGTAGGCCACCACATCAGTCCCTATTCTCCCTTCCTCCCGCCCCGCAGCTCTGACACACAGGATATCGCTGCCATGGGGCATGGTTACCCCAAACCCCTGTACCTCCAACAACTTAAACACCCCCACGGCCCCAAACCTCTCCAATTTCTCACACCCTCAGAATATTTGGGCATGGTTTATCAGCCCTCTCCCACATTTCTCTTCCACTCCCGTGAAGAATCCACTCATCCTCGGGCACCACATTAAATTGTATAATACTCATCCTCTGGCACGAGGAAGTCCTGTTACCCGGCGCAGCACCTCGCTCCATATCCTCCATCTCAGTTCAATCAATCCTTAGCTCCTCTTCCTATTTGCCCTTCATCTTATTCACCAATGCCGTCTCTTTCTTTCCCAGTCATCTATAGATATCCCTAATCCTTCTCTCTTCTCATATATCTGGAATCGGCAGTTTTTTCTGAAGCATATATTCTGGTAACAAAGGGAACCCGGGTAGCTCTTTCCATATAAAATCCTGCACCCCTAAGTATCGAAACTAACTCCCCATGGCAACTCAAATCTCTATTGAAACTCCGCCCACACTGCAAAACGCTCTTGTAAGAACAAGTCCCTCACCCGTCCTACTACTTCCCTTTGCTACCTCTCATACTATCCCATTCGTCCTACCGGGCACAAACCTGTGGTTCCCACACAACGGGGCCAGCACTGAACCCTGTCCCAACTTAAAGCCTTTCCTCAGCTGGTTCCAAATCTTTATCGAGGCGACCACCACCGGATTATTACAGTACTTTCTCAGGGAAACAGTTAACATGGCTCTCAGACTCGACCCTTTGGGGGAGTCCTCCACCAGTACCCACTCCTACCCTCTGCCCATCATCGTCTCACCTTCTGCACATTGACTTCCCAGTAGTACTCCAGCAAAATCAGCTAGCCCCCCCTATTCGCCTTTTCCTCTACAATAGCATCCGACTAACCCAAGGGTCTTACTAATCTCTTAAACTAAGAGATTAGTCCATCCATCCTCTGAAATAAAGGCTTTTGGAAGAAAAATGGGAGAGATTGAAAAATAAACAGGAACCTGGGCAACACATCCATCTTTACAGCCTGTACTCGCCCTGCCAGTGATGATGGCAAGGTGTCCCACCTCTTTAGGTCCCCCTTGACCCCCTCCACCAGCCCTGTTAGATTCCATCTGTGCATTATTTCCCAATCATGCAAAATCTGGATTCCCAAATACCTAAACCTAACATTTGCAATCTTGAACGGCAAAGCCCCCAGATTCACGTTCCTTCCTAACCCATTCACCGGGAAGACTTCACTCTTTCCTACATTCAGTTTACACCCGGAGAAGGCCCCACATTTTCCTAGCAATGTCATAATCCTTCCCTTGCTATCCAATGGATATGCTACATACAACAAATCATCCATATATAACAACATCCTGTGCTCCCTACTTCCCCTCACAACATTCTGCCACTCCGAGGCCTGGAGCGCAATTGCCAACAGCTCTATTGCCATTACAAACATTAATCTCTATGGAGCTCAAAAAATCTTGGCGCCTCCCCTTTCGTTCGGACATTCACCTTGAGGGATACATGGAGCAATAGTATCCATACCACAAATGTCAGCCAGAACCTAAACATCAAGGTCTCAAATATATAATGCCACTGAACACGATCAAAGGCCTTCTCCGCATCCATCGATACTAACACCTATGGCACCCTGCTGCCCGACGATGTCATGACCACATTCAGTAGCCTCTTAATGGTGCTAGACAACTGCCGCCCCTTCATAAACCCTGTCTGATCCTTTGTCTATCTCCAGCACACGCCCCTCCAGTAACTTGGCCAAAATCTTTACATCAGTATTTAATAGCGAGATGGGCCTATATGATCCGCATGCCAATGGGTCTTTGTATTTCTTTGGAATCAAAGAAATAAAGGCCTGCGCCAACATGTTTGGCAGCTCCCCTCTCTCCAATGCTTCATTAACCATATTCAGGAGATGCGGGGTAAATTCTGCCAAGAACGGTGTATAAAATTCAGCCAGGAAGCCATCCGGTCCCGGCGCCTTCCCTGACTACATCGACCACACCCCCTCTACTATCTCCTGCAACCTTAATGGCTCCTACAACTCCTGCCGCCTCCCCTCCCCCACCTCCGGGCGCACTAACCCATCCAAAAAAAACCCTATCCACCTCTTCCACTCAAGGCTCAGAACTATACAACCCCCCTGTAAAAACTTTCAAAGACCAAGTTGATTATTTCCAGCTCCGTCTCCGCAACCCCCCCTCCACCGCCCTCACCTGCACAATTAATAAACAATTCTTAGAAAAACACCCAAAGTCTTGGCCCTTGGCTGCCCAATAACCACAATCATCAAATTAAACACAATTAATTTTATTAATAGTTAATTGAATATGCAGCAAATACAACCGGTTAACAATTCCCTAATTCCTAACCCCCTCTTAATTTACCCCACCCTCTATATAGACAGACACGCATGAGACAGACAAACAAACAGAGGGGAAAGAGGGGTGTAAAAACAATAAGTAAAAAGGATGAGTCTTTGTTTCAGATGGTTGTCTTCTCGCATACCTTCCTTCAATCTAGGCTTTTGGTTCGAAGTTTCTGTCTTCAGTCTGCACTGAATTCGGGTCTCTGCAGTTTCAGAAATACTGCAGCCATACAGATTGTCTGGAGAAAGAGAGAGCAAGAGAGCAGCTCCTTTCCTCTGAGTATACAGGACCCCAATGTCCCTTTGGTTTTATGAAAACTCATCCCCACTCAGGTAGGATCCAATCACCGCCTGTTACCAGGCAGAATTCAGCCTTTCAGCCAATTCATTGGCACCAGCCAATCAATCGAACTGAGTCCCACCGATCTCTCGGGTGCCGAGAAGTCTGAGTTCTGCTGTCCGAAGGCTAGCACAGTGTAGTCTTTCGTAACTTTTGAGTTTCCCCGCTTCCTCTGCTTGACTAAAGATATATATCCATTAAGCATCCATGGATGAAAATGATGACGGAAAAAATAAAGAAATGGGGTACAAGGATATCAACAGGAAGGGCCCTTACACAGCTGATACATGATGCGAGTTAAGACACGAGCAACAGAATTTCTGGTAACTAAGTTCACGGAGGGCAAGAATTGGGAGACGAGGCAAGAGTGAACTGGAAGTCAGATCTAGAGTTAATAAAGTTATGAGGGTTTCATCAGCAGACAGACCTATTGAGACAGGAGCGAAGTTACAAGGGTGGAAATAGGCAGTTTTCATGATGGCATGAATTTGTGATGGTGCGAACGTGAGGTCAGAAGCTGAGTTCGGGATCAAATAGTCATCCTATTCAAGTCAAAATGAATCTCATACACGAAGCTGTTTCCCATGTAAATGTCAAAAAAAAATTCTACCTGAAGAAACAAAAGGTTAACAAATTGTACGATTGCTGCAAACTTTTGGATAACTTTCATCCAGCATACAAAGTTGTTTGAACATTTGACAACTTGCACTTTTTGCATTATTGTTTCCTTCATTTACTCAATGATTATCAGACCATAAGACATAGGAACAGAATTAGGCCACTCGGCCTATTGAGCCAGCTCCGCCATTCAATCATGGCTGATATTTTTCTGATCTTCATTCTCCTACCTTCTCCCCATAACCCCTGATCCCCTCATTAATCAAGAACCTATTTATCTTGTGTCTTCAAAACACTCCATGATTTGGCCTTCACAGCCATCTGTGGCAAAGAGTTCCACAGATTCAGCTCTCTGTCTGACAAAATTCCTCCTCATCTCTGTTTGAAAGGATCGTCCCTTCAGTCTGAGGTTGTGCCCTCTGGTTCTAGTTTTCCGACAAGTGGAGGCATCCTCGCCACGTCCATTCTATCCAGGCCTCACAGTAGCCTGCAAGGTTACCCTCCTTCATCCTTCTAAACTTCAACGGGTACAGACCCAGAATCCTCGACCACCTCATAGAATTTACAGTGCAGAAGGAGGCCATTCGGCCCATCGAGTCTGCACCAGCTCTTGGAAAGAGCACCCTACCCAAGGTCAATACCTCCACCCTATCCCCATAACCCAGTAACCCCACCCAACACTAAGGGCAATTTTGGACACCAAGAACAATTTATCATGGCCAATCCACCTAACCTGCACATCTTTGGACTGTGGGAGGAAACCGGAGCACCCGGAGGAAACCCACGCACCCACGGGGAGGATGTGCAGACGGGGAGGATGTGCAGACTCCGCACTGACAGTGGCCCAAGCCGGAATCGAACCTGGGACCCTGGAGCTGTGAAGCAATTGTGCTATCCACAATGCTACCGTGCTACCTACTAATGATCCACATTTTCAGCGTAATTCGACAAACCAAGAGCATTTATCAATTTTCAGTGCTCACAGTATAAATTTAATCTTGCTATTAATTTATTGGAAAATTGTCATTACAGTCCTTTAGCAGAAGTACAACTGTAATTGTGAGACACAAAAGAAATGCATCAGTATGCTGAATGCATTGTTTAAAATATAAAAATTTATTTTCAATCTCTAATATTTTCTTTGCTAAATATATAAATCGACAATTTAATTGACACTGATTTCAGATCAGTATTGACAAAGTACGGTATACAGCTGCAAGCCTCTAGTTATGCTGCCTCTGGACTACATGTTGAGCTTTCATTGACGCAAACTTGGTATTGAAATGTCAGCCCAAAAGCTATTTATTAAGTGGTGTCATCCTGCCCAGTGTTCCAATGCATAGGCTTACCTGTGAATCATGTTGTGGGAATGCAAATAGGCTAAACCCTGGAGAGCACCATGAGTAATAGCTGCTATCTCAATTTCCTGAAGTGGTTTCTTATGAACTGAAATGAAACAAAGCTTAATAAATGTGCTATTAGAGGAACATTAAAATTGTAAACCATAATTGGTATTCCTTCATTATTAAAATTAATGATGAAGAACAATTCACAAAACATTTTCTTCAATTTCAAATTTTTATTAATTACATTTTGATTGATAAGGCTCAGGGATAACACTCTGCCAAGTGTTCTGCAGTAATCTAAGGCTTCAAGGTTTTCTTTACCTGTGCCTGATAAGGATAAACTGACTTAATTATACACGGTATTCATAAGCAAGAGAGGGGGAGCGGGGTGGGGGGGTGGGGGTGAAAGAGTGAGTGTGTGTGTGTGTGAGAGAGAAAAAGGAACAGAGTGCCAGAAGCACAAAATCTGCTAATTATGAAATAATAAACATGTACCCAAATATGAACATCAACATTCAAGAAAAGTTAGGAAACACCTATTTGAATGTGTACATTTAAACAAAAACATTAAGAAAATTAATTGAGTATTAGTGCAAGTCAAATAGATCGCTACGTTTTCACCTTTATTTTGTTAACTATGAAAATAGCGCAACCTGTATAGAAATTACCTTTAATTTCCTCCATGGAGGTAAGAGTGGAACTGATTGCCAAGGTGGAAAATACAACAAAGTAATTTTCAAGTGGGGGGGGGAATTGAATAGTCTCTGCACAACTATTGTTTTCATTGAATTAAAAGGCTTTAAGAATTCATTACAAAAAGAAAATATTTTGCATTTATTTTAGAAAAAAATCAAAGTCAGATTTGAATGCATTGAACATGGTGAGCTCAATGATGTAATACTGAACAACTGTAGTTGGGAGGTCACCAAGGTAGCTCATTTCAACTTTCATGGTATGTAAAAACAGAAAATAATGTAAACACTCAGCAAACCAGGTAGCTTCTGTGCAGAGAGTCATTGATCTTAAAAGTTAACTTGGTTGCTCTTTCCACATAAACATCTGACCTACTGAGGGTTTCAGCATTTTGTTTTTATTCCAGATTTCCAGCACAGTGTCCATCTCAACCACAACTCCTGCTGAAAGATTGTGTGGGCAATAGATTAGCTTCCCTCAGCTGTGATGCCACACTCTGTAGTTGAAAAGCTTAACAGCTTTTAAGTTGAAGTTTTATTACCATCATTGTAACAATGCAGAAAGGGAGAATAAGAATAAAACTGGAAGTTACAAAATGCAAGCCAATATACAAGATAGGTCTTGTGTAACTAAGTTCATTGCTCAGGCTATACTGGACCATACTGAATTTGCTGTTTGTAAATAAAAGTTATTTTGGAAATGCTGAACAGAAATATTAAATCGAGACACTTTAGAGCAAAATATGACGAGGAGGCCATATCACCAATTGACCCGCCTTTGCTCTGTTCTATTTGATATGCAGTGAAATTGAAAGATTGAAATAATGTTTCAATTGATTTAATATTGTCCAATATTACACAAAACATTTTCTGCATGTACTTGAAAGGAACACCTTCCAAGCAGAGAATGGAAATGTTTTACCTTCTAGAAGATCTGAGGCAGACCCTAAACAGTACTCCATGACCAGCTGCAAAAAGAGCAAACAATTGATAAAACTATGTTTAAAACAGCTTACCTATGTTAAACAATATTTGGATATTCACAGTTCTCATATTGGAAAGAAAATTAGGATGCCACAGCTATAATTATAAAGCAAAGAATGTACACTTGATACATGTTTGATGAATTGGAAGTGCACCGCCATTTCCATTGATTGAAAATCATGTAATTTTTTTTTTAAAGTTTCATTTTGATCACTGTTCGTCATCGATGTTATAAAGCAAATAGGCTAAGGAGATTTGTACATAAATATTTATTTTTTTACATTATGAATTTGTAACCACATTTGCCCGTTTAACAGAAATTTGGCGACAAGATTTGAAACAAGATTCTGGATAAAATTAATAAGGGGCTCTTAGTTACTTCATTAACAATATACACAGTGGCGTGCAGGTCAGTTTGCATAGTAGTAAATAAATTACATTTCTTACCCAGGCTGTATGTTCCCTTAGATAACAACCTTTGTATTCAATACTATTTGGATGTCTTAACTTCTGGAGAAATTTGACCTCTTTGATAATATCCTGCCATTTCTGCAAGAAAATTTTGTAATCGTTAGCAAAATTTAAACATATTTTTGAACCTGTTTTTTTTTTTTTAATTGCCGAGGATAAAAGATATTGCATTGGATTTTTCAGTAAAGTACAGGAGAGAATATCAACACTCAGTTGATATTAAACAGTTTATCTGTCAGCCACTACGGAATGCTGCATACAAGCAGTTAAAGGTAGAAATCAGGATTGTGCCCCACTCCTCAAGAAGCTTCACTGGTTCAATCATAACTTTCTCACTATTTACCCAGTCTATACATCTCATGGTGTTGAATACCTCCATCAAGTCTCCTCTCAGCCTTCTTTTATCCAAGGAAGGCAGACACAACCTCTCCAATCTTTCCTCTTGGAATGTCCTCTGTACTCTCTCTCTCCAATGCCTTCACATCCTTCCTCAAATGTGGTGCGCAGAACTGGACACAGTACTCCAGATGAGGCCTAACTACTAGTGTGTTGCACAAATTCAACATGACTTCCTTACTCTTGTACTCACTGTCCTTATTAATAAAACCTAGGGTTAATTGCTCTCGCAACATGATCTATCACCTTCAATTACTTATGTACATATACACCGAGGTCCCTTTGTTCTTGTACATCCTTAAAGGTTTCAGGCAAGTGGACAACATTCCATCACACTCCTAACCTAGATGGTGTAAAAGCTTTGGGGAATTAGGAGATTACCTATTCGCCATAGAATACACGACCTACGGGCCCAGTCCAGTTAAGTTTCTGGTCAATTATGTGTCCGAGAATGCTGGTGGTGGGGCATTCAGCAATGGCACTACAGGCAAGATGTTATCAGTACCCAGTGCCTTTGCTGCCTCCAGATTGCTTATCTGTTTATTGATATTATGTGGAGTGAAATGGATTGGCTGAAGACATGCATCTGTGATAAATGGGAATTAATGCCATGGGAACTTTGATAGCCATCTTAGCCCAAGGCCTTGGTTTAATGCTCAGTGGAGAGACAACACCCCTGACAGTGCACACTCACTCAGTATTGCACTGGCAGTGTCACCTTAGATTATGTACTAAAACCACTAGAATGGGACTTGAAACTCAAGCTCTGATTCAAGAGGAGAGTGCTATCAACTGAGTCACAGCTGGCAGAAGCAGAAACGTATAAAATTTTAAGTCGCATAATATACAATTGTCAGGATGATCAATGTCATGACAATGCTCACAGATGCTGACCAACAGGCAGATAAACTAACCATTTTGAATAACCAGCTGAAAACTATCAATGGAAGGAAGGGTTGATATTTTACAAGGCACTGAGATTTCACTTGCAGAGGTCTGAAGCAATGCCGATCAGGTGTAAAGGTACTTCAATTTTCCTCCTACAAAACAGGATGCTTGGCCTTCCAAACAAGCTCAGCAAAGTAAGGTTTGAGCATCTGCAAAACTCAAGTTCTCAAGGCCCTGAAGACGAGGCAGGCATATGATGGCAAAATGTACTGGATAGATTTCTAAGAGACCATGAACAATTTTAAAATTAAGTTTAAAGAGTCTTTGGCAAATTTTTGAAGTTTATCTCAGCTGCTGATATAACAAAGATTTTTAGCACTATGTGGTGACCAAACAAGAAAACAGCTGAAAAGGTATTTTAAAAATTCTTGGGTATGTTTTTCATTGGTTTTTCCTTCTCCTTGTTGATTGGTTCATTAGCAGCCTTTTGCTGAATGTTCCTGTTTATTGCACTTGCTTGCTCTTTTGTTTCTTGGTAATCCACTTATCCAGTTGTGGTTTGTTGTTTTTGTCCAATTATGATATTTTTACCACTAAAATTCGAGTGTTACATGAACTTGGTGCATTTTTCAGTATAATGGGCCAATCAATCTTAGATGCAATACTTTTCAAAATATATAAAGATATAGTTAATAAACAGACTGTATCCAATGTGCAAGTTTAAGTCCTGTTGATGCCATTTCAAAAATGATAACATCTCCTACTTTATTTAGAAATTGTGAAAACCACATTACATGAAGCACTCGTTTGCACTGAGTGCTGAATTTGGTGCATTTGAGTGCTATAGCAAGAGTTCGGTGACCGAGGGAGTATAAGGCTTCATTTTTTATCTAAAGTTTAGTCTTTCTTTTATTTAGTTAATTAACTTAAAAGTTGCTGTTTGGTTTAGAAGAAGGTGAATTTTCAATCAACTTTAAACAGGCTTCTACTTGTAGGCACTTGCAGCTGGAGCTTGTTAATTAGTTAATTGGATTAGGCCAGATTTCAGAGGCTAGATTCACAGTATAAAAGTGATCCCCTACAGTGCAGACTTTGTTTGCACTGAGTGCTGAATTTGGTGCATTTGAGTGCTAGAGTAAGAGTTTGGTGACTGAGGGAGTATAAGGCTTCATTTTTATCTAAAGTCTAGTCTTTCTTTTATTTAGTTAATTAACTTAAAAGTTGCTGTTTGGTTTAGAAGAAGGTGAATTTTCAATCAGCTTTAAACAAGCTTCTACTTGTAGGCACTTGCAGCTGGAGCTTGTTAATTAGTTAATTGGATTAGGCCAGTTTTCAGAGGCTCGGTTCACAGTATAAAAGTGATCCCCTACAGTGCAGACATTGTTTGCACTGAGTGCTGAATTTGGTGCATTTGAGTGCTAGAATGAGAGTTTGGTGACTGAGGGAGTGCTGAATTTGGTGCATTTGAGTGCTATAGTGAGAGTTTGGTGACTGAGGGAGTGCTGAATTTGGTGCATTTGAGTGCTGTAGTGAGAGTTTGGTGACTGAGGGAGTTAGGTGAGGAAGGAGTAAGGTGCTCCTTTCATTTTGTTTCCTACATTTCCGCAAAGAGTGAGAAGAGAGCCAAGAGTTTACAGAGAGTGCAGCTGACTGGGAGCAGAGTCGGAGGGCGGAGGTCCAGTTGGTCCACAGGGCAGCTATATTCTGTAAGGTAAGAGGGGATGGAGGCTAGGCCAGTTGCATGCTCCTCCTGTAGGATGTGGGTGGTGAGGGATACCACTGGTGTCCCCGCTGACTATACCTGCGGGAAGTGCACCCAACTTCAGCTCCTCAAAGACCGTGTTAGGGAACTGGAGCTGAAGCTGGATGAACTTCGGATCATCCGGGAGGCAGGGGGGGTGATTGAGAAGAGTTACAGGGAGGTAATCACACCCAAGGTACAGGACAAGAATAGCTGGGTTACAGTCAGGGGGGGAAAAAAACAAACAGGCAGACAGTGCAGGGATCCCTCGTGGCCGTTCCCCTTCAAAACAAGTATACCGTTTTGGATGCTGTTGGGGGGGGGGGGTGACCTACCGGGGGAAGGTCCTCGCGGCCAGGTCTCTGGCACTGAGTCTGGCTCTGGGGCTCAGAAGGGAAGGGGGGAGAATAGAAAAGCAATAGTTGTAGGAGATTCAATGGTTAGGGGAATAGATAGGAGATTCTGTGGTCACGAGCGAGACTCCCAGAAGGTATGTTGCCTCCCGGGTGCCAGGGCCAGGGATGTCTCGGATCGTGTCTTCAGGATCCTTAAGGGGGAGGGTGAGCAGCCAGAAGTCGTGGTGCACATTGGTACCAACGACATAGGTAGGAAAAGGGGCGTGGAGGTAATAAACAAGTTTAGGGAGTTAGGCTGGAAGTTAAAAGCCAGGACAGACAGAGTTGTCATCTCTGGTTTGTTGCCGGTGCCACGTGATAGCGAGGCTAGGAATAGGGAGAGAGTGCAGTTGAACACATGGCTGTGGGAATGGTGTAGGAGGGAGGGCTTCAGGTATTTGGATAATTGGAGCGCATTCTGGGGAAGGTGGGACCTGTACAAGCAGGACGGGTTGCATCTGAACCTGAGGGGCACCAATATCCTGGGAGGGAGGTTTTCTAGTACTCTTCGGGAGGGTTTAAACTAATTTGGCAGGGGAATGGGAACCGGATTTGTAGTCCAGCAACTAAGGTAGCCGATATTCAGGACGCCAAAGCGTGTAATGAGGCAGTGGGGAAGGGAACACTGACAAAGGAGAGTACTTGCAGGCACGGAGATGGGTTGAAGTGTGTATACTTCAACGCAAGAAGCATCAGGAATAAGGTGGCTGGACTTAAGGCATGGATCGGTACTTGGGACTACGATGTGGTGGCCATCACGGAAACCTGGATAGAAGAGGGGCAGAAATGGTTGTTGGAGGTCCCTGGTTATAGATGTTTCAATAAGATTAGGGAGGGTGGTAAAAGAGGTAGGGGGGGTGGCATTATTAATTAGAGATAGTATAACAGCTGCAGAAAGGCAGTTCGAGGAGTATCACCCTATTGAGGTAGTATGGGTTGAAGTCAGAAATAGGAAAGGAGCAGTCACCTTGTTAGGATTTTTCTATAGGCCCCCCAATAGTAGCAGAGATGTGGAGGAACAGATTGGGAAACAGATTTTGGAAAGGTGCAGAAGTCATAGGGTAGTAGTCATGGGCGACTTTAACTTCCCAAATATTGAGTGGAAACTCTTTAGATCAAATAGTTTGGATGGGGTGGTGTTTGTGCAGTGTGTCCAGGAAGCTTTTCTAACACAGTATGTAGATTGTCCGACCAGAGGAGGGGCAATATTGGATTTAGTACTGGGTAATGAACCAGGGCAAGTGATAGATTTGTTAGTGGGGGAGTATTTTGGAGATAGTGACCACAATTCTGTGACTTTCACTTTAGTAATGGAGAGGGATAGGTACTCGCAACAGGGCAAGGTTTACAATTGGGGGAAGGGTAAATACGATGTTGTCAGACAAGAATTGAAGTGCATAAGTTGGGAACATAGGCTGGCAGGGAAGGACACAAGTGAAATGTGGAACTTGTTCAAGGAACAGGTGCTACGTGTCCTTGATATGTATATGTCCCTGTCAGGCAGGGAAGAGATGGTCGAGTGGGGGAACCATGGTTGACAAGAGAGGTTGAATGTCTTGTTAAGAGGAAAAAGGAGACTTATGCAAGGCTGAGGAAACAAGGTTCAGACAGGGCTTTGGAGGGATACAAGATAGCCAGGAGGGAACTGAAGAAAGGGATTAGGAGAGCTAAGAGAGGGCATGAACAATCTTTGGCGGGTAGGATCAAGGAAAACCCCAAGGCCTTTTGCACATATGTGAGAAATATGTGAATGACTAGAGCGAGGGTAGGTCCGATCAAGGACAGTAGCGGGAGATTGTGTATTGAGTCTGAAGAGATAGGAGAGGTCTTGACAAATGAGGGGCGATATTGTTGGAGAGGACAGTGTGAAACAGATTGGTAAGCTCGAGGAAATAATTGTTAGGAAGGAAGATGTGTTGGGCATTTTGAAAAACTTGAGGATAGACAAGTCCCCCGGGCCTGACGGGATATATCCAAGGATTCTATGGGAAGCAAGAGATGAAATTGCAGAGCCGTTGGCAATGATCTTTTCGTCCTCACTGTCAACAGGGGTGGTACCAGGGGATTGGAGAGTGGCAAATGTCGTGCCCCTGTTCAAAAAAGGGACGAGGGATAACCCTGGGAATTACAGGCCAGTTAGTCTTACTTCGGTGGTAGGCAAAGTAATGGAAAGGGTACTGAAGGATAGGATTTCTGAGCATCTGGAAAGACACTGCTTGATTAGGGATAGTCAGCACGGATTTGTGAGGGGTAGGTCTTGCCTTACAAGTCTTATTGAATTCTTTGAGGAGGTGACCAAGCATGTGGATGAAGGTAAAGCAGTGGATGTAGTGTACATGGATTTTAGTAAGGCATTTGATAAGGTTCCCCATGGTAGGCTTATGCAGAAAGTAAGGAGGCATGGCATAGTGGGAAATTTGGCCAGTTGGATAACGAACTGGCTAACCGATAGAAGTCAGAGAGTGGTGGTGGATGGCAAATATTCAGCCTGGATCCCAGTTACCAGTGGCGTACCGCAGGGATCAGTTCTGGGTCCTCTGCTGTTTGTGATTTTCATTAATGACTTGGATGAGGGAGTTGAAGGGTGGGTCAGTAAATTTGCAGACGACACGAAGATTGGTGAAGTTGTGGATAGTGAGGAGGGCTGTTGTCAGCTGCAAAGAGACTAGATAGGATGCAGAGCTGGGCTGAGAAGTGGCAGATGGAGGTTAACCCTGAAAAGTGTGAGGTTGTCCATTTTGGAAGGACAAATATGAATGCGGAATACAGGGTTAACGGTAGAGTTCTTGGCAATGTGGAGGAGCAGAGAGATCTTGGGGTCTATGTTCATACATCTTTGAAAGTTGCCACTCAAGTGGATAGAGCTGTGAAGAAGGCCTATGGTGTACTCGCGTTCATTAACAGAGGGATTGAATTTAAGAGCCGTGAGGTGATGATGCAGCTGTACAAAACTTTGGTACGGCCACATTTGGAGTACTGTGTGCAGTTCTGGTCGCCTCATTTTAGGAAGGATGTGGAAGCTTTGGAAAAGGTGCAAAGAAGATTTACCAGGATGTTGCCTGGAATGGAGAGTAGGTCTTACGAGGAAAGGTTGAGGGTGCTAGGCCTTTTCTCATTAGAACGGAGAAGGATGAGGGGCGACTTGATAGAGGTTTATAAGATGATCAGGGGAATAGATAGAGTAGACAGTCAGAGACTTTTTCCCCGGGTGGAACAAACCATTACAAGGGGACATAAATTTAAGGTGGAAGATATAGGAGGGATATCAGAGGTAGGTTCTTTACCCAGAGAGTAGTGGGGGCATGGAATGCACTGCCTGTGGAAGTAGTTGAGTCGGAAACATTAGGGACCTTCAAGCAGCTATTGGATAGGTATATGGATTACGGTAAAATGATATAGTGTAGATTTATTTGTTCTTAAGGGCAGCACGGTAGCATTGTGGATAGCACAATTGCTTCACAGCTCCGGGGTCCCAGGTTCGATTCCGGCTTGGGTCACTGTCTGTGCGGAGTCTGCACGTCCTCCCAGTGTCTGCGTGAGTTTCCTCCGGGTGCTCCGGTTTCCTCCCACAGTCCAAAGATGTGCAGGTTAGGTGAATTGGCCAATGATAAATTGCCCTTAATGTCCAAAATTGCCCTTGGTGTTGGGTGGAGGTGTTGAGTTTGGGTAGGGTGCTCTTTCCAGGAGCCGGTGCAGACTCAAAGGGCCGAATGGCCTCCTTCTGCACTGTAAATTCAATGATAATCTATGATTAATCTAGGACAAAGGTTCGGCACAACATCGTGGGCCGAAGGGCCTGTTCTGTGCTGTATTTTCTATGTTCTAAATGATAAAGTGCACTACCCCAAAACTTGTAATGCAATTGAAAATATTTTTTTAATTGCATCCCTACTTGACAATAGAATAATACTGTTTCTGCATTGCCTTTGAGGTTATGTTTGCTGTTGGGATGACTTATAATATAAATGAGGTGCAGGACCAGAATTTCACAAACCTAATTTCAAGATACTACTATGTTTTTCTGAATATTGCACTTCAATATTTAATAATCTCCAAAGATTCTTAGAGCTGTTAATTATTCCAAGTAGATTTAGGTAATAGTACTTGTAATGACAGTGAAATTCAAAATCACACAAGTGAGCATGTGAATTGCAAGTAGGATCATTTTCTCTTGACCATTTTCAGGAGCATATTGATCTTCCTCCCGCAGAACCATCAAGTCTATTGTCAAATCATGTGCAATAATTTGGCATAAATTGTAAATTCTGATGTAAGGGTTGTTACTCAAAGGATACCACAGTAATCCAGGAAAGAATCCTGCTATTGTTATTGAAAAGACAACTATCCCAGATGCACAGTGAGTTTTGCTCATCAGCTGCATGCGAGCAACAATGGATTCCTTTGGAGTGAATTGGTGTTGCTAGTTACTCAAAAGTAAAAATCAGCATGTATCTTTCAGTGACAGTTAACTACTCATTAAAACACTTCAATCTTAAAATATTTAGATTAAATTCAAATGAATATTTAAGGATGTCACAATTTATTTTTGGATGTGCATGATCTGGGCAACTCACTTATACATGTATCTTTTGCTTATAGTTCTGTATACTATTGCAATGTCTTTTATTTCTCCACAATCTTACAGTTTAACGTGCAACAATCATCCATTTACATTACTCCTTTCAAGGGAGCTTTGATCGGTGTCACAACAACCACAGCAGCAGTCAGTTAAAATTGGTCTTAATGTCAGTACTGACATGCTCAATCCAAGGTTAACATGATTAGAGCAACAACAATTATAGGCACTTTCTGCTTGTGATCTAATTTTTTGGCATGAAAATAGAAATACAAACATGCTAGAATTAATTTGATACATTCCTTCCACAGCTGTTATGAATTCTTAATTTTACCGAGACTTTTTTCCGCATTACCCTGCATTTTGCTTATGTAGCAATTGTAGCTCTTTCTGCATCCTTGAGAAATAAAACTGTCAACCATTATACCAGAGCTTCCCTATTGTAAAATTTTAACCTCTAGTTAAAACGTGTTCAAAAAGCCTGTTAGTTTAATAAGCTGGTTCCCATCTGCAAAGTGGATGGTGAAACCTTGTATTTTAAAAAAAAAATAACAACTTACATTTATCGGGTGACTTTAATGTAATGAAATACCCCAAGGCACTTCACAGAAGTGTTATAAGTATGACACTGGACCACAGATCAGGATGTTAGGACAGGTGGCCAAAGGTTTGGCCAAATAGGACGGTTTTAAGAACCATCTTGAAGGAGGAAAGCAAGGTAAAAAGACAAAGACGTGTAGGGACGGAATTACAGAGCTTGGGACTGAAGCAACTGAAGGGATGGCAATAAACGGCAATAATAATTATGGTTGGAAATACACAAGAGGCCAGAATTATAGGAACGCAGATATTTTAGAGGATTGCAGGTTTGTAGGGAGGGACATGGCCATGGAGGGATTTGAAAACAAGGATGGAGGTTTTTAAAATCAAGACAGTACTTAACTGGGAGGCAATGTAGACCAGCAACCACAGGGATAATATGGGACGGACTTCAACAATTTAAGACACAGGTAGCAGAGCTTTGGACGACCTCAATTTTACAGAGGTTGTGAAATGACTGTAAGAAATTGCCGGGTTTTTTTTATTTTGCAGTAATGTTATTAAAGTTGGGTTATGATGGATAGTCAGTATGTCCATTAACTCTGTGATTAAGGGGTTACAAAAGTGAGGGAGGTGGCCAATCGGCACATCAAGTCTACCTTGTCCCACTCCTCTGCCTTATCCCTGTAGCCTTGCACATACTTTCTTTTCAGACAGCAATCCAATTCACTTTTGAATAGCTCTATCAGATCTGCCTCCACCACCCTCTCAGACCATTGTTCCAAACTCCAATCCTCCTCTGGATGAAAAGGATTGCCTTGCAACACTTTTATTCCTTCTGCTAATTATCTTCAATCTGTGCCCTCTGGATCTTGATGCTCCTGCATGGGAACAGTTTCTCACCATTTGCTCTGTCCATGCCCCTCAGGATCTTGAATATCTCTATCTTCTTTTCTCCAAGGAATACAAATCCAACCTCTCCAATCTATCCTCAGTTACCATTCTTGCATGTCTTCTTTGTACTCTCTACAATGCCTTTAAATCCTTCCTCAAGTGTGGCGCCCAGAACCGGATGCAGTACTCCAGGTGAGGCCTAACGAGTACCTTTTACAAGTTCAATATGACCTCCTTATTCTTGTACTCAATGCTTTGATTAATAGAGCCTAAGATACTAAATGCTTTATTAACTGATCTCAACATGCCCTTCCACCTTCAAAAACCTATGTACTTATACACCAAATCCCTCTTTTCCTGCACTCCTTTAGAATGTCTCCCTTTATTTTATATTGTCTCCCCATATTCTTCCTGCCAAAATAAATCTCCTCAGACTTCTCTGCATTGAACTTCATTGGTCGGTCACTTGCCTGCCTAATCCCCCAACATGTCCTTTTGAAGTTCAAGACTAACCCATCACAGTTAACAATGTCTCCAATTTCTGTATTATCGTTAAATTTCAAAATAATGCCCTGAACACCAGAGTCTAGGTTATTAATATATATCAGAAAGAGCAAGACTTCCAACACTGAGCACTGGGGAACTCCAAGCCTTCCTCCAATCTGAAAAAGAACCATTTATCACTGCTCTGTTTCCTGTCACTCAGCCTACTTGCCCTTTTATTATATGAGCTAGAATTGTGCTTAAGTCTGTTGTGTGGTACTGTATCAAATGCCTTTTGAAAATCCATATACGCATCAACAGTGTCGTCCTTATCATCCTTCTCTGTTACCTTCCCAAAAATTCCAGCAAATTAGTTAAACATGATTTTCTCTCAACAAACCCTTAATAATCCTGCAATTGTCTACATGACTAATGTTTTTGCCCCCAACTATAGTTTCCAGAAGCTTCTGTACCACTGAAGTCAAACTGTCTGGTCTGTAGCTGTCAGCTTTATCCTTGCACCCCTTTTAGAACAAGGAATATGCATTCACAATTCTCCATTC